>NC_143577.1:199483685-199832637 GCF_048544385.1 Mastigoproctus giganteus
GTTGATGATAAGACTTGTTTTACTGCTGTCAATGGACTTTACATTCTGCAGAACTGAATGTGTAAGTGTAAATTTTTATCAGTTGTCTTGCCAGTTTTATAGTACTGTTGGGCTGTTGACATAACACAATTTCTGATTCCATTGACACATCAATTGTGTATGCGCGCCTCTTGTTATTGTTCACAATACTGAAAATAAACTAGTAAACTTTATTATTACATCAGCATTCCAGATTATTGAATTCATTTGCAGATTTATTGTTAAATTTCATTCGCAATCTGATTTGCATGTTATGTGCTTGACCACAGAAATCCATAAAGGCACAGGAAGTAGTGGGAGAAAATCTGGCTCTCAAATTAATTTTTTTTAAATATTATTTTTTAAAACAAAGCATATAATGAAAAGCTTATAAGAATTTTATTTTAAAACATTTAAAAATATTTTTGACATTTATTCTTAAAAGATATTCCACAGGATATCTCTGTGTGCATTTATATGCTTATGAAAATATCTACTATTTGTCGCAGTTTTTAATCCTGTGTGATGTTAATTTAATTTTAAAAAGTTAGATTTTTTTTTAAATTAACCATAAATTGATAATTAAAGAATATATATTATTTTATCTTATATCCACTATACTTCAAGATAATGAACATATCAAAAAGTGCCTGATTTTAAATTATTCATTGCCTTTATGCCAAAAATTTCCATAGTATCATGGCAGACACAGATACAGCTGTTAATGTGACTTTTAGGGATGCACCAGTTAGAAGGTTAAATTTTGGTACATTTTCACAGTATTGTATACAGAACACTGGTAGTGTGCTAAATTTTGGAGTGTATACAGTCCAAAATTTAGCACACTACACCTTATATTAAATAGTGCTATTTATAGGCTAGCAGTGGATAGCTCTAATAAAGAGAGGAAAAAAAAAAAAAAAAAAGAAGTCTAATGCCACATTCATAGGAAATAGTTTGATGCTGCTCATGCAGAATTTATTTTAGTCACAAATAACAGGGAGGAAAAAACCTATGCTTTCACTCTAAAATAATAACATTAAAAAGAAAAATATTGCAAAATTGAGTTTATACTCTGGGAAACAATACCAACTTTGTTCTTGGAGAGTTGTTTGTTTGTTACATACCAAGTTTTAAAGAGACAGGTCCTATCACTCAAAGGACAGGCAGAATGTACATACCAGTATAATACAACCAATGCAGTTCACCATTACATGCAAGGAGACATACATACTAGCTTACATGGTAAGTTCATTTAGCACCTCAATTCATTCTCCTGGGGTTTTTTTTTTTTTTTGGTTTTTTTTTTTTGTTTGTTTTTTAAGGGTTTTTTAGTCTCACCTGCAGGAAAGGTTATTGGTCTCACCTCAACTACTTGTTTCCTATACCTGGGAAATTTTGGACATCTAAAATAAACAGTTATTGAGATACTAACTGTGAAAGTCTTAGTGGCAGTATTGTATTTGATTTGCTTTCAAATTAATGTGGCCCACATCCAAGCCAAAATTGGATCCATCTGTAATCCCTGAAAATATATCTCTCTATGAGAATTTTTTTTTTTTTTAATACCTCTCTCCCCCTCCCCTTACAAAATTTTGGTTTTGATAATAAATCCTGCTCTAATATTTGCGGCTATAAAATTAAAATTGGAAAAACTGATATTTAAAACCATTTAAATTTTATTTACAGTAGTTACACAGTGTTTAAACTTTTACAAACTTCTGAATTCCTCTTAAAAAAATCATTCCAGGTAACAAGCATGCTGTCAGAAATTCAGAGTTAACCTGCTAGCTAAAAGAAAACTGCCTACAATCTAGCCTAATCCTCTTACCCTATGATTTAAATTTATGTCCTTAGTTCTAGTAACATTTCTCATTCAGAAATGTTACTAGAACTAAGACAATGTTACAAGAACTAGAAGGACTGAATCCACACATTGTCCTTCCTCATATTTGCAATATGAGGAAGGGCTTTGAATATGCATCCTGTTAACCCTACACATAAGCTGTAGTTCCACTATATTGCAGCCCAGGGTGCCAAGCTATATGTGAATGAGCAATTGCTGTTCCTGAACTGCAATTCTTTAAAAACATTACTAGTTCTTTTACTTTAAACTGCTTATTTAATCTCCTTATTTTGAGAGCAGTAAGAAAGGAAAATTACCCTGAATATTTTTTTTGTAGTTTAATCTCTAACCCTAGCTGATCTTCACTTGTCACACTAGGCAATGCTGCTGTCTTGTGGTGGAGCTGGATGAGTCATCCCACAAGGCTAAAAAGGAGCCAAATGGATGAAAAAATTTTTCCACGTAGAGCCCACAGACGCAGCATGTCATGATGCAGAAATAGTCATTCACCATTTCTCATAATTCATTCCTTGACAAATCAGCTTATGAGCAAACTTTCTCCATTTCTTATTCAGAAATATTTAGAAAATGTTAGTCTGCCTAAAGCAGTTGAAAGATTTCAATCAGGAGCCATTCTCATAGTGACACAAAGGCATGCAGACTGCTTAAATTTTCATCCTTTAATAGAATTCCCATCAATGTTACCCCTCCCCACATGCCACTCTAAACATTCCAAAGAGCATTGAAGCAAATTGGAACATACTAAATAGTGCAACAATTCAAGAACAAAATCATACATGCAAAAAGAATAATGACTAAAATGGATAGAGAATGTGTACCTGCCCACAACATTATACAACACTACTTGACTTACATACTTAATTGATTTTTTTTTTTTTTTTTCATATACAAAGTCCAACTTTGGTCTTGTAGATAAATAAATTTTCTGTTTATACTCCGGGACGAACAAACTGTCAGAGGAGTTCACAAGATAGACAGAATACAAGAAACAGCACCATATTCAGCAGTCACGGGCTTGAACCCCGGTCACTCAAGGCATGTGTACTTATGCACCCACGTGCCTGACCACTCCCACGTACAGTACAATACAACTCACCGAGATTATAATCCCCAACAAACTTCACCAGGCTGTATATACAGTGTTGTTTACAGGATTTTATGATTTATAACCAAGTTAAATGAGACAGAAAAAACACATGATATATAATAATGTAGAGCACAGAATTTATTCAAAGATAATTTATTCTAATACCTGTAAACAATACTGTATAGCGTATAAACAAGAATTTAATTTGCTCACATTATTGTAAGTGTTGTGGAGATGGAGGATCATAAACTTTCAATGACACCGATTCTGCTGATCTGGGAGCAGATTGATTGGTCATGGTACAATTTATGGATGCCACATGTTCACGTCCACTTTCCACTTTCTTGAAAAACTGATGGATTTTAATCTGCACAGTTTTCTTCTCCTTCCTCTTCTCTTCGTAGATCAGTTTGCAGCAGGCAATAGCATTGTTTACACCTGCTGCAAATTTGGTGAACCTCTCAGTGTTAGGATCTTGAACCTCGAAAGATGATAGTGCTTTATCTATTAAAGAAAAAGCTTCAGCTAGCTGCTTGGAGGTGAAATTTTTTTTTCAACAACTTCTTCCTCTTCAGTGGCCTGTTTGTATCCATTTTTCAAATTCGAAGAAATCTTCGTTGGTCAGTTCCTGAGAGTGGCTTTCCAACAATTCATAAACACACTCTTCTTCCACCTCGAGATTCAGTTGTATTCAGAGTTCTACCACATTTTTCTAGACTGATTCTACCTCTTCAAATGTATGGAAGTCGTGAGCAAATTGTGGGATGAGTTTCTTCCAGATCCCATTCATATTTGATGATATCTCATGCCAGACAGCATCTATATTCTTGATTGCATCACAGATGTTATATTCCTTCCTAAACTACTTTAAAGTCATTCCACCCTCTCCTGTTGCTGTTAAGGCTTCCTTAAAAGTTCATGAGTAATAAGCCTTGAATGTAGCAATAACCACCATTGGCTGTAAGAGGGATGTGGTATTGGGAGGCAGCTACACCACTTTAACATTAAAATGAAAATCATCCAGGTGAAGTGGATGGACAGGAGTCCAGTACTAACAAGATCTTGAATGGAAGGTTGTTTTCAGCACAGTACTTTTCTACTCGTGGTATGAAATGTTTGTGAAACAACTCCTTGAAGATTTCGAAAGTAACCCAGGCTTTTGGGTTAGACATCCAGATGACTGGAAGTGAGGCCATGATAATGACTTTGCATGCAAAAACCCTTGGATTTTTTGCGCATTACACTATTTTTATTTTTATATAATTTTTAGGTACACTAACAGTGGTTTGAATTTTGCAGTTGCCGGCAGCATTTCCCCCTTAGCAGTAGCGTTAGCCGGTCCTTTGCTGCCTTGTACCCGAGCATTTTATTTTCCTCCTTCATAATATACATGCGATCAGGCATTTTTTCCAAAACAAGCCAGTTTTCTCTACATTGAAAATCTGTTCTGGCTTGTAATCCTCATTAACAATAATGTCCCACAAGAGCTCTGGATATTGTTTGGCAATTTCCTCTTCAGCACTAGCTGCCTCACCATTCATTAATGTGTATCAGATTTGTTCATGCAATGAAGTGTTGGAACTATCCATGACTTGCATTAAAGGTCTCTTCAGTAGCACTTTTATGTCTTCAAATACACTTTTTGCTTTTTCTTGAATGAGCTGTAGGCTACAATGCATTCATTTTTGTTGCTTATCTTGCAGTCACACACTTAAATGTTTCTCCATTTCCTCAATCACTGGACTTCTTTTCTTACTTATTATTGTCAACTGCATTGGCACAGAAAGCTTTACACGTTCAAGAATTCACTTTTTGTCCTGGAAAATTGTGTTCACAGTAGAGCGATTCAAGCCCAACACAGTGCAGTCCTCAGCCTGATTCTCACCTTTTTCCACTCGTTTTATAATGTCTAGTTTCATTTCCATTGTAATAGAGTGCCATTTGCCACTACTGCTCTTACTTCTTTTTCGCTTTGGGGCCTCCTACCATTGTTTGGCGCATAATGGCCTTTAGCAGCCATTGCGCCGTAAAACCTCCAACAACAACAGCTTTGGGGCCACATTAGGGAAATAATATCTTTTGTGACAGGAAAAACACTGATCCTACTCTGAACAAGAACAACAAAAACTGAGGGATCAGGAATAGACAAGCAGCGGCAGCAGATGGGTATGTGGGTAGCTGACACAGTGTTACCATATATATACACAGCTGATTTTGGTACTTCATGCACGTGGTTCAAAACTGTCAATATATTTTCGATAAACAGTATTTTTGTTAATTTTGAGAAACTGTGCTTTGTACATATCTATGAGTTGTACGTAAGTTGTTTGTACATAAGTAGAGGAGTGCCTGTACTTACTTTTAATACACTAATCTTAACAACAAAAGCATGTGACTTCTCGTGTCCTATATACATACTGAACTCGATATAAAATGCCATAAGTACAAAAATTTGGCCATTCACAAACACGGCTGGGAGATGCAGTTTGCTGTAACTGTGGGTCCAATGACCATACATGAATGGACTGTAATGTTGAATCAGTTTGTTGTGCAAACCGTAAAGGTTCTCATCCAGCATGGTAGTCCAAAGTCTATGAGCTATGGAAATTAGGTAAGAAGATTCAAAGGTATGAGATGGAGCATAAAGTTATGTAACATGAGGTGAGAAAACAACTCCACGACACTCCAAAATGTAGCAATACAGACAGAGAATTCTTCCTTCAAAAATAACACTTGTTGTGCAGGCAAGGTTTCTATTAGCAGATTCTCATTGGTCCTTTCAACAGATGATGGAAAATCACACTAGTAATACTCTTCTGTTCCAGCAACTCAGAGCATAGAAACAAAAAGAAGTGAATTCTGTTAAAGTAAAAAAAAAAAAAAAAACTTCCTCATTACAGATGATGGACTTTGATAATACAGAATGTCCCATCTTTTCTAAAGAAGATGGGTGATTGACATAGGCAAACAGCCAATAAAAAACAAGGAGATCCACTCTCCACTTCTAAATCTAAATGATGGACTATATGCTGAAATTTTAGGACTACATAGACTTGTACGAAACTTGTACTTGTATGAATTGTTTAAGAGACTGTTGTGATGGAGCATTACTTTCACCATTACATCATTTGCCTTTGTCTCCCTGTACCTCCCACCAAGGCAGACTGCTACCTTATTACACAGATACTCTCTCCATTCTGCCTACTAGGTGATTTCAATGGGTGCCTCCCACTTTAGAATCACATCAAATGGACAAATGAGGTAAACTATCAAAGTAATAATTGACAAGCATAACCTTACTGTACTTAACACCAATTCGCATATATGCATTTACTTTCCTACAGGATAACCCCCACTGTTGATCTTTACATCTGTTCTCCTGTATTATTTACAAGCAGTGATTGGTCAGTGACAGTGGTGTATTCGGGCCGGAACAACATTCCGGTACTTTTTTCTAAATGTCATAACAGAAAATCATTAAATTTATACACCTAATATTATGAAACAATGGCATAATCAAAGGGGAGAGAGAAATATCTATTTTACCCATTTGCTACTAAAAATATATATTAATAGTAATCTTTAAAATTAATAATTTCTTTAAAAATTTATTTAAAAACAAAAATATAAATTTCGCAATGAAACTTGAACATTACTTACTAAAGTACAATGCGTTAGATAAAGAGATCCAATGAATGAAATATACTGTGATGCGTGCAAATGCAGCATTTTGATTTGCCATAAGCTGAATGCTAGAACTGTTTGTTCTATGAACCGTGAGTCTGAAGTCTGATTCAGTTACTGTACAGTTGATGTGGCATTATCATATAGTCTTCTGGAGAATTAGCATTTATTTTTTTTTTTTAGCAATACACCTCTGGTCAGTGATAGGTGGTCTCCGCAGCAGTGACCATTACACAATAGTTCATAAAATTCAAATAGTATCAGTAATGGGAAAGTCAAACAAAATGGAAATTTTCATAGCAGACTGGAACAAAAATGGTAATCATGTTGCATTTGATACAAAATTAGAGTTGACATGTTGACAATGTTACTGAACGCATAATGCAAGTAATACTAGCTGCAGCCAATGTTGCTATATTGCAATCATATGTAGGAAAACAAAAACATACTAATCCTTGATGGAATACAGACCGCACAAAAAGAAAAAAAAAAGTGAGAAACCTGTTACACAAATATCTGACAACTAATAATCTTATTAACTAGAGGAGATTTAGAGCAAAAACATGTCACATTAGAATACAGGCAAGATGCTTGGACTAGGTTTGCATCCATCCACTATTACCAAAGATAGCTGACTAATATGGAAAACAATTAAAAAACTGAATGACAAATCACCAACTTCTCACCCAGTTCTTAGTTGCAATGGACAGGATATATCATGTCCCAAAGAAATTGCAAATGCCTTTGGAGAAACATTCTCCCAAGTATCTGAAGTGAATGCATATGATAAAGCCTTTAAATACTGAAGCAACAGCAGAGATACAAAATAAATTTTAGCAGAAATTCACCACCGTATAACCAACTATATGCTATGTTGAGTTACAAGATTCTTTATGTAGCGCAATTAACAATGCAGCTGGTTCTGATGGGATATTATATCACATGCTGCAATGGTTAAAATGAAAATGTTCTTCATTTTTTGCTGATTTTCTTCAATCAAATGTAATTTGAAAATTACTATCTTAGATCCTGTTACATTTCCATGAATGTTCAACAATTTTCCTTGTGCAAATATTTGATTCTGACATCTTATCTTGCCTAAAACATGACTGTTCTTCCTCAAGGTTACATTATATTCAGTGAATTATTTTGAATAACAAGAAATTTAATCCCAGAAATTAAGTCAGCTACTGAAATTCCTGTACCAAAATTGGCAGTATTTAGTATATAATATGCAGATATAGATGAATTACCCAAAAACTAACAATTTTAGCTTGCATCTTATGTTGAGTTAAGCAGCGCTTAAATAATATTTATTTCTAGAATTGAATATTAGTTCCCATGTCCATCCTTTTCACATTATATGTTATTTATTTTGCTTTAATAACATTATTTGACTCAAAAAAAAAAAAAAAAAAAAAAAACATAACATAATCTGACAAGTAATTTCCTATGCCTCACCTTTGCCCATATATAAATATTTCTCATTAATATTTTTCCTAGTTAATAAGGATCATAAAGAAATATAATCTTTAGAGTGACTTCGGAGTTTTTAAATTTAGTAATAAAATCTCACCCATACTTTAGAAGCTTTTTCTAACACATTTTTTCCCTCAAAATTACACACATGGATGAAAGATTTTGTAGCAATATTATTTTAAAAAACTTGGATTTGGTTAAATAAATAATAGTCAAAAATATGTCATTTTTTCCCAATGTAAGTGGAATGTATTAGAAGTTAAATTATTGGTAAAATTCACTTTGAAATTATCCATTGTGAAAGTACCACTTATTTTATCTTTTTTTCCATAAGACACATGATGCCTTCAAATAAACACTTTTCTGGCCAAAAAAGAAAAAAAAACTGTTATAACAAGTAGAGCACAATCCACTTTGTCACACAAATGTGTCTCTCTCTCTTGCATCCTAAATTTCATATCATGGTTTTGATGTTAATTTAGATGTGAAATTTAGATTTACATACAATTAGTGAATACTTTCTCATAAAAGATTTCTATATAAGTGGTTGGTCTTCTTTCAGGCAAAATTATGCATTTCAAATATGAAATCAACATTAGAAACTATAAAAAATATCATCACATTTGATCCCAGTCTACTGTAAAATAGACATTCTAAGCAAGCACAGATCGGCTGTAGAAAGGTTAAATATATGAAAAATAATATATTACATAATAAACTAATCATTAAAATTAAAATGCAGACTTTGCTCTATTAGATTTTAAAAATTCCTAAAAAAAAAGAGTGGAACATAAGAACCAAAAAATATATTCAATACTACATATACATTTTAAACTTCTGAATGTGATTTATACAATGTCCAGATGCATGTCTGACCAATGCCAGCCATGGCAACAACTCGATAACCTTGGGTTTCTAGCTTGTTTAGCACAATGCGAGGAGGATCATCAGTTCGATATTCTGGACTGCAAAAGAAGAAAACAATACACACACACATATGTATCCATTAAAAAATGTATCACCAACAACATTAATGCACTCAGAACCCACTTAGCAGTGCTTCATATATCATTAACCATAAATATTTCTAAAATCAAAAATTATAGATGTATTTAATTAAAATTAACCACTATGTGTTTCTTTTTAACAAGTTTAAGGTTAAATAAAACAAACATATATACCCTAGGTAGGTTTTGGAACAGAAGCCCACTGGCAGCCAAGTTAGTTTTTTCATGGTTTCAAAAAATAGTCAGTTCTGAATGTTAGTCATTTTGCATTGGATATCAGCAGTTATAAGATTTATGAAGAGACCCAAGTCAAATGTTATAAATCTGTACAATTAAACTGCCTTTTCACCTTTATCATTTGGCTAATTAGATTGCCATACAATCCCATGGCTAACAGTGAGAAGTTGCACCTGCTAAGGCCATTTTTCTCCACATTCAGTTTTTTTTATTTTTTTTTATTATTATTTCCAGATGTTTTATATCATTGTGACCTGCATTCCTTGAATTTTTGTGTTTTAGAAACTCAAATTCCCCTTACTTATAATGTCTAAATAGATGGTATCAGTGGTGGAATTTACATGTCATAACAAGTACAAATGAGCAAGAATCAGGCAGAAGTTGGACAAGCATTAACCTTAGCTCCATAACATTAGCTCCCTATTAAAACAATTTTGAAGAATGCACACATGATTAAAACTCCAAGCATACACTTATAACTGTAAAAGCAAAATGAATGCATAAATTAATACACTGTTTTATCCTTTGTTTTGTAATTCTTCATTGCTTATTGTTATTATACACACACTGACCAAACAAAAAATAGGAGCCTTTGTTTCATGCCAGAATATGGCAAAAATAGCATGAGTCCATTAACCTCTCTACCAAGTGTCAACAGTGTAGGCTTGGTGACAATGTAATGGTGTGAGGCATATTTTGTGGTACACATCAGACCCCCTTGGTACCAGTGGAGCAACATTTGGATGCCACAGATTATTTGGAAATTTTTTAAATCCTGGTGCATCCCTTCATGGTTGCAATATATCCATCTGCGAATAGGTTCTTCCAACAGTATAATGCCGTACATGTCACAAGACCAGAATTGTACAGAACTGGTTCCAGGACCCTGAGAGTGAATTCAGCCAGTATGGTGCTCCCAGTCATCAGATCTCAATCCAATTGAGCACATGTGGAATGAGGTGGAACAAGTTCTTTGGAGTAGAGATTTGCAACAATTTGGGAAGAAACTCAATCAACATGACCAGCATTCCTGTGGCATATTTTCAACACCTTGTTGAGTCCATTCCATGAAAATCTGGGCTGTTCTGGGGGCTAAAATGAGCGGGTGCATTTATCATGACATTTATAGAATCAACAATAAAGTAAACAGTACATCTGTATCCCAAAACATCATGATATATGACATTTCACATGCACATAATGAAGACCTATTAAAATTTTTGGAATTTCGTTGATGTAATAAAAAGTGATAAAAGTGTTTTTTACAATTTTTTTTACTAAGAAGCTCTTTTATTACTAAGTCAGTTTTCTGATTTAGTTGGTTTGAATATTATACTGTAGTCTGTTGTAGGTTTTTCTGTAGTAGGTTTTTTGTTGTAAGCATATCAGCGACTTGGATCATACTGCACTACAGTACTATAGTCAGTTTGTATAAGAATATGTTATGCCACATATAAAGTAATGTTTGTTGCAGAATTGATGGGAAAAAAAAAATCTAATTTGAGATGACAGTCTCTTGTGAATCATGGGATTAAGCAAAAATATGCATAATTTTAAAATATGAATGCACCATTGCAATCTGCTTCATACATGCTACAAAAGATGAAGAATTTCTGCTAACAACCTGAGTGATACTAAAACAATACAGGTATTCTTTGAGTTATGCAATTAATGCAGTCATGAAAATCATGTGAGCCAAAAATAAATAAACAAAAAATTGTATCTCAGTTTCTTTCACAGGTATCAGTTCTTATTAATGTTTTACAAGAATTTTTAGTTAGAATATAATTATAATAACATAAAGGATTATTTATTTTGTACATGCAAGTATAGACTTTAATCATGTCTTTAAATGAGATGTTTTCTTTACAGTGTTATATTCATCAAGAAATAAACTATTTACACACTTTGTACACTACAGTAAATATTTATTGTGTTGTACAAAGTATATGAATAGTTTTTATTAGTCAAGTACAGTACTTTGTATTAAAATCTCTGTTAATACTCCAGGACAATCAGTCATTTAACAAGAGTAAATACAATAATACCTGTTCATGAAAAAATAATTGTACTTAAAAAAGAATTGAATGAGATAAAATTGTAGTGTGTACTCTTCAGTGGCAAAATGCAGCTAATATCAAGGTCCTAAAAGTACAAGTAGGGTGACCAACTCTTGATCAGCCAATTTCAGGATATCGACCTTAAAAAATCGGGACACAACCAAAAAAAATCGTGATTTTTCCATTAGTACATCAGATTACAAAATACCTTGTAATATTAACGTATGTACATCTCCCTTCTTGGTTATTATACATATATAGGTATATCTTCACATTAATTTTTAAAAATTATATTTTATATTATTTATTTTATGTTATGTGATAAATCGGGACAAATAGTGTCCCGCCTAGGGTTCTTTCGGGACACCTCTATAGAGAGCTGAAAATCAGGGTGACCCACAAAATTCAGGATGGTTGGTCACCCTAAGTACAAGTCATATATATACAAAAACCTATAACTCTAGGAATGAATACATATTTAACAAGTGGTCCATTTGTGGATTCTTTGCTAACCAGAAAAGTTGTACTGTACATATATATATATATATGTCTGGAATTACAAACTGTATTGACTATTTACAATTTTTTTCTCCTTTTTATTGCAGTTGTGACTGATGGGACTGAATAAAAATAAGAGGTTGCAAATACATTTAGCACTGCCCCAGAATGGCCCTAATGGCCACTTAGTTACCAGGAAGCAGTAGTCACTTGGAAGGCTGCTTCTTAGTACCCATCCCTGCCAACAGGTGGTGAATAGTCTACTGAATTCATGCTAGGTATCTTTACCCTTACTGAGGTATGGGATGAGAGACACTACTGAAATAATTATTTTGGAAAGAGTTGAGGAGGAGGAATATCTGAAGGTAAATGAACAATCTGAACAAGGTCATTAGTAATTGAAAAGGTCTCAGCATCTTGACTAGCTAGGTCCATTTGACTAGAAAATGGAAGCCAGCTGGAGTTGTGAACATTAAAATCACCAAGGAAAATTGGACTGGAGAAAGTCAAGTTTCAAAGAAAGGAAGTCAAAGAATTTCAAGTGATTAGTGGAATTGGAGAACAATAGAGGTAACAAATGAATTTAACAGAATGGGGTAGAGAATTCTAAGCCAGAGAAGATCTAAAAGTGGATCTCAAATTACTAATTGCTGATAGGGAATATCAAAGCAGATTGAGACAACTGATAATTGGGATTCTGTTAGAAAAAAAAAAAAAAGTAAGTGGGGCTTGACAGGCTGCAAGTGGAAATGGACATCACTGAGATTGGAACTGAGACCACATATATTTGTGAAATGAATGAGAAAATGTTTGGGAGTTTGGGAGGTTTAGATCTTTTCACAGATTTGCAGTTTATTCTATTAGTTTTGACTATTCATGATGTATTCAGTAGTAAAAAAAATGGGGAGGACATGTATGAAATTTTTGGCTATGACATACACGTGGCAAGAATATACCCAGCTCCTTAACATAACATAACATGGCCTCAACAATACCCCCTGCCACATACACAATATTCCAACTCCCTTCAGCCACTATCTGGCAGAGTAGAGGCAACAAGATTATACAGGTAGGGGAAAAGACCTATAGGCAACCCTTATTGCAAGTAGATGCTCTGTGTATTTATACTAGTATTCCAGGGTGGCCATTCAGCAAGAGAAGTAAATACAATAATACGGTTTGGGCAAAATTAACAGTGGACTCCCCTATGAAATCAGAAGAATGAGAGAATAGAGTAAGGAATGGGGAAGTGGGTCATATCCTATCCCTTGCAGAGCTAGGGGTCTACAGTGGAAGTCAACAACAAAGGTCCTGTAACAGTCTCCTACCTAGGGTCAGTAATAGCAGAGTTCCCATGGTGGAGAGTGGAATATTGCTGAGATGTTGATTCCACTCTTGGAGCCAAGGTCAGCAAGATAAACATAGAAGATGTGCTCAGAGTTGGAGTGGAGAAGATGCATGGCAAATGTGATCCCATTGGGAAAGAAGGATTTCAGGAGTCACCAGAAGGTTTTGTTTTTACTGACTTCCTCATGATTGGAGGTAGGCAGCAATTCCATGTTGAAATGCAAGTGCAGCAGACAGTAATAGTGATGATAGTGGAGAGGCAGAAATAATGCATGCAGGTCTCTGAGTGGGTAGATAAGTAAAGAACACAGTTTTTAATGGAGTGGCAGCAGTGCAGCAATAGAAGGCTTACATTCAGTGAAAACAAATCTGTGTGCCACATGTTTATAGAAAGTGAGGTACAGTATGTCAAAATCCACTATTCGCTGCATCTTGAAGAAAAATCACTGGCATGCTTACGAACTAACTGGATCTAATTAGATTAGCCTCCCAAAGGAGCAATGTAGTAGCCATAATATGGTCTCTAGAAGGATTGAATAATTAGCTCATTATTTTTCCAAAACATAGTGACTGGTTAGATCAGTGGTTTTCAATCTTTTTTTAATAACAGCACTCCTAAGTAATTTATTTTATTTTGCGGCACCCCTACTCAATTTTCTGCCTGTTAGATCCGATTCTCTCCGTGTGTGTGTGTGTGTGTCTCTAGTATTAAAAAATATATATGTTATATGATAGTTATTACAATAATATAGTTAGAAAAATTACATTTCATAATACAAATTATATATATACAGTATATAATAATTTTATTCTTTATATAGAGGTACTAAGTAAACATAAATTAAAAAAATAATAATAAATAAGTTTAAGTAACTTAAACCCAAATTACGTGGCATCCCTGGAATGTTGTTGCAGCACCCCTGGGATGCTGTTGTTGAAAACCACTGGGTTAGATGTATCTTGATACGTTGCAAAATGAACTTTTCTAAAGCTTTCTCAATGAGCAGGGCAAATATTCAGAATAGTCATAGTGAGATGAGCAGGTACATCTTACTAAGTCCATTGAGATGATGCACCTTCTCATTACAATTTCGCAATCAGATAATAAACAAAGACTTAACCATAGACAGGAGAATTGGTTTCGGACATTAAAATAATCTGTTAAAATGTGCTGTTTCAGTGGCAGAGCATGTTTTAAAAAAAAAATTTTTTAATTTCTAAATCCGTGATAAGCTTCCTTCAACAAAACTTCTTGCCAAGCCACAGTAGATTCTTCTTCATCACCACAAATTTCAGGTTCCATTACATCTGCAATGAATTGCCTAACCTCCACAAAGAAGGTTAAGAAAGCGGAGGCAGATTACAAGAAATCTTTGGCAAAGGATACAAAAAAAAAAAACAGCAAAGACTTCTTTACTTATATGAACTCTAGAAGAAGGGGATGAATCAGGTTGATCCTCTTGGTATTGATGGTTTGACTGTTGATGATCCTGCTCACCTAGCTGACAAACTGAACAAGTATTTTGCATCTACATTCACATTCACATTGAGGAATTCGTTAAAGAAGTGAAGGACAGAAACTTATTAAACTCGGTGCTAAATGATTTTGTAATAACTAAGAGCAAGGTGGAGGAGAAATTGCTGAAGTTAAACATAAGAAAGGCACCTGGGGGGGATGGGATCTATCCAGTTATATTAAAGGAGGTGACAAAGAAAGTAAGCAAACCATAATTAAAAGAAAGTAAGTAAGCCATAATTATGAGAGCATCCTTGGACTTAGGGGAGATCCCTACAGATTGGAGATGCACAAATTTAACTTCTGTTCCAGGGAAAATAATGGAGTCACTGGTTAAAGAAGCATTGCAGGATCAACTAGACAAGATTTTGGTAATAATTCAGACACAGCATGGTTTGTTAAGGGGATGTCTTGTCTAACCAATTTGATTGGATACCACAATGTGGTCACAAAGGAACTGGATGCAAAAAACAATTTTGATATCATATACAGTGGATTCCGGTTATTTGGGCCACCGGTTAATCGGGGCAGCCGTTTATTTGGGACAAATCTTAAAAACTAGAACCCAATCGAGAAAATAGCCAGGGTTTACTTCGCTTAATTGGGACAAAATTCCGTTTAATCGGGGCAGGAGACCGCAGCACTGGAGATTACCCTATGATTGTCTCCGACCGTACCACGTAGTTCGGTCGGATTTCTGGAGGTCACAACCATAAAACAATTAGCAGTCACCTGTTTATTGGGCTTTTCTGTTAGTGAAATCTATCATAAACGGATAGTAAACTCGATTGTATTGTATTTGCGATAATTCCAACAGCTGAAATTCTGTGGGTTATTATGGTAAAATGTGTTTACACTTCCATGGGATCTTCAATCATAAAAAAAATAATTTTCAGAATCTTCTCTTCATTCCTATTTTTAAAGCTTTGTAACTCGTTACTCCGTTCTCACTTGCGCGTATTGTGTTACTTGCAATTTGTGTGTGCCGTGTTTTTTGTTATTGATTGCTTATCTTTTTACTGTTTTAAATTTTAACCCCCACCCACAAATGTCAGTGAACAGAAATGTCAACTAGTTTAGTTAGTATGTACATATTACAGTGCGTATTAATTATTCCTTTTTTTCACGTATATTCTTCCGAATTTCACGTATCATTTAATTTTATAATTGGCAAGGTAATAAAGGATAAATTTATTTTTAATATATCTTTACTTTTATAGCCTGTGGATAATATTCCTCCTATTTTTGCTAATTAGAATCGCTGTTTAATAGAATTAAAATTCAATTCACAAACGTGATCACAATGACCGGCGCTTACTACACATCGTATAGTGAACGGTACTTTACTATGGTGAGTTCGTCGTAACGTGATTTGATTGTACAGTGAACTAATTGTAAAAAAGGGGGGGGGGGTACATTGTATTTTTAACTATTAATGTGAAACTTCGGATAATTGGGGCAGCCGCTTAATCAGGCCAAAATGCACTAGTCCCGATGTGTCCCAAATAACCGGAATCGACTGTATTTCGATTTCAGGAAAGCTTTTGATACTGTTGTGCATGGAAGACTACTGTACAAATTGGAGCAGTGTGACATTAAGGGCAAGTTGCTACAATAGATAAAGGGATGGTTGAGAGGAAGAAGATAGACAGTGGTAATAGATGGGCACTGCTCTTTGTGGACTAATGTTATTATTAGTGGTGTACCCCCCCAGGGTTCAGTGCTGGACCCATTGTTAGTTTCAATATTTATTAATAATATTGATGAAGGTATATCAGGCTTAATGTCTACATTTGCAGATAATACAAAGGTTGGTAGGGTTGTTAATGACAGTATGCTACTGCAACAGGATCTAGAAAAGTTGGGCAGATGGGCTGAGACGTGGCAACTGAAGTTTAACTTTGACAAATGCAAAGTACTGCATATGGGTAGCAGTAACCCCAGAGAAACGTACCAACTGAGTGATATTACACTTGGGGTGGTAGAGAATGAAAAAGACCTTCGGGTAATTGTGCAGTCAGATATGAAGTTTTCTGAGCAGTGCAGAAAAGCTGCCAAAGAAGGTCATGGGATCTTGTCAATGATATACAGGAACTTTGCTAGTAGGGAAAAGGAGTTGATTATCGCTTTGTATAAGGCAATGATCAGGCCATGCTTTGAGTACTGAATACAGGTCTGGCGGCCTCATTTTAGGAAGGATGTAGAACTGCTGGAACGAGTACCGAAAAGGGTAACAAGATTGGTGAGGGGAACGAAGAGGTCCTCTTACCAAGAAAGGCCTGAGTTCAGCAAATTGCAGCATCTGGAGACTAGGCAGCTGTGAGGTGATCTGATTGAAGTGTATAAGGCCTTGAATGGTTTGAGCAGGCTCAATGCTGATGGGATTCTTCCTCTTGCTCAGATTATCCACCTGAGGATGCATAAATTCAAATTGAGGAAAGAGTTGTAGAATAAATGTGTGGAAATTTTCCTTTAGCCAGTGAGTGGTTGATTGCTTGAAGAAACTTCCATCTTTCGTTGTGGAAGTTGATAATTTAAATAAATTCTAGCAAGAACTGGACAATCTTTTAGAGTGGATGGATGAAATGGGGAGGCTTTTTTTTTTTTTTTTTTTTGGCTTATACTGTATAAGCTTGCTTTCTTGCATCATATGCCTCTTCATTTGTGCATATCCTAAAGCACATGTCCATCATGGGTGTATTCTTCAGAACATACTTCCCTCTAGGTTTAGATGGTGACACATATCCTCCCAATTTTGTTAACTATTTTTTTTTTTCACAGTTAATAAAAGAAGCAGCTTTATTCATTGTTTTATTCAAATCAACAAATCTAGCATGTTTAAAGTAGTTGGAGATCTTTTTTTTTTTTGTGGACCTCAATCCCTTATTCATCACATAAATACATTGCCTACAACACATCAATTTTGAATTGTTTTGCTTTTGAGACAGCACAATTTGGCTTACTAGAATTCTTTTACAGTTTTTTTTTTTTTTTTTTTTAGTACAGGATTACACCATGATCAAGTTGTTGAAGAATGGTTGTCATATTTGGTGGCATATACTGGCCATTCACTTGGCAATTTGGGGTTGCAGTTATCATGAACTGCAGAATTTTTCTGTTCTCCCCATTCATCTTTCAATCTTAGTCTTTGATCCATTGTTCTTAGATTTTTGATGATGTCCAAGCCTTTTGGTCTGCTCAAGACATAGCAAGTAATGTCTCAACTTTTTAAGCTCCTGGGCTTTCCCAATGATTAAGAGAGAAATCTTCTCTGTGCCAGACATGTTTGGCACTAGGAGAATGGTAATCATTTGTTTTGTCTTTCACTACCACTACATTTCACACCTTTAAATGTGTTTTATCCAGTGGCAACTTAAAAAAAAAAAGTCCAGTTTTATCAGCATTCAGGATTTTTCAAATCCAGATACTTCACCTTTCATGCTCTGAGAAAGAGCACAAAAGGTGAAGAAAGACTGAAAGTTTAGTGAAACCTGCTTCATCATACCTGATGCAGCAGATTTCCCTAAATCAGTGTTGGCCAACTTAATTTGTGATACAATCTATTTTTTTTTCTTCAAAATGTGTTGCGATCTACCATCTCAAGAATTTCATTGCACGTGGATAAAAAAGTTAATCAACACATTGAAAAATGTCATTTATAAATTTTAAAATTAAATAGAATTCAAAATTCTTATTTTAAATTCATACATATTTAAATTTTTAATTTATGTGAAGTTTGCACTTCATGCCATCTGCCATGCTTTCAAAATTGGGGATATACTACAATAAGACCAACCGTAAAGAATCTTCCATATGCAAGTCCATAAGAGTAGAGCGATTCTTTGTTTGTTTCAAATACGCAAAAGGCCGATTCACATAGATATGTGGAACCAAAACAGGAATTTAAAAGCTTACTGCATTTTTTTGACATTTGGGTACTTTTCTCGGCAAACATGTTCATCAGTTTTTTCTGATGAATCAGAAAAAATTGATGAATATGAATCATCGATTTTTTCTGAAATTTGTTTCGTATCTAAGTCAACATTAAATGGATAAGAAATATATTGAACAATGTCTGCAATTGTTTTTAAATCACTGAATCTGGTTTCAAAATCATCCACAACTTTCTCAATTTCAGAAACATATCTCTCACTATTAAATTCAAAAACAGGATATTTTTGCAAATGATCTTGCATATTTGAAAAATGGTCCAATTTTTTTTTCTTTGAGATCCTTAGATTGCCAAAAATTTATATTTATATTCAGAAATACTACTAATCATGTCACCCACATTTTTATTTTTTCCTTGTAATTCCAAATTCAGATCATTTAATTTACTGGTAAAATCACTAAACCACTCCGTATCTTGTAGCTGCTGATAATCATCTCCCCTTTGATCAACAAATTTTTTAATTTCATTCAGCAAATTTTGAAATATCTGTAGAAACTTACTCCGACTCAGCCACCTCACATCTGTGTGTAATATGAGGTTTGGTTTATTTTCATCAAGTTTCATTTTGAAAAGTCTCCTTTGAAGAGATTGTTCCTCTGATGGAATTCACAATTTTGAAAGCTATGTCCATAACACTTTTAGCATTTAATCTTTTGCTGGCCAACACTTGTTGGTAGATGATACAGTAGGAACTCAAAAAAAATCTGGGAGTTCATCATCCTTTTGGCACAATGCGATGAATCCGTTAAGATGCCCCATCATTGCTTTAGCTCCAACTGTTGTTATTGATACGAGCTTAAATAGTGGTAATTTAATTTTTTCAATAAAATTTTTGAATACATTAAAAATATCAAGATCTTTAGTTCCTTCTTTTAACGAAACCATACCTAGCAGTTCCTCTCTAGTGGCAGAATCACCAAAAACCATACAAACAAAAACGAGCAATTGAGCTGTATGACTGACATCTGTAGATTCATCCAGTTGTAAAGAAAAGGACACACAATTAGCAATATGAGCACGCAATTGTTCGCTCACAGTTTTACTCATTTTTTTCGATGCGTCGCATCACAGTATTTCGAGATAATTGCAGATCTTGAAGAGCACTTTTAATTTCATTTTTGTTCATAAAATTTTCAAAAAGAGAATCTGTTATTTCTAAAAATGCATCTTTGATGAATTGGCCATCAGAAAATGGTTTGCATTTTTTTTGCAAGAAGATGACTCACTTGAAATAATGCTACAGTTACTGTTTGGATTGTAAATTAGGTGTCATGAAAAAATTTTGTTGTGCGAATAATATGATTTTAAGTTCTTTTAATTTATTTTTTCTAAGGTCACTATTAGGCAGAAAATCCAATTGGTATTAACATGGAGTGCATTGATGTGCCTTTTTAAATTTCCTTTTTTGGGTATAGCCACGGAACCATTGCAAATCAAACAACATTTTTCTTTTTCCATTACAAAAAAGTATTCTCGTTCCCACTTTTGATGAAAATGATACGTTTTACTCTTTTTCGTAGTATTCATTTTAAATCTAATCAAATTAACGTATATGTACTGTCCAGTTATTAATATTAAGTAAGCTAAATAAGAATTCGACACGTACACATGCTCTCCATATAACTGCGTGAATTTTCACTAGACAAGCCTAGCAGCTGCGCAGCGATAACTGCAGACATGTGGTTCAACCGATTTTAATAAGCGTATGCAGGGGATGCTTAATAATAACAATTACATTTAGATTTTGCCTAATCTATTTATTATTATTATTATTACTATTAGCCATATGGTGCAGGGAAGCCTGAGGATTCTGCTGCACCATCCAAAAAAGAGAAAAAATTTCTTAATTATCCTGAAAGAGAGAAGTAGAAAGGAATCACCAAGAAAGAGAAGAACGATGATATCCAGCTCAGGACCCTGGGTGTGCCAAGCCCATACTCACCAGATGTGAGCCCCTCCGGATCTTTTATATACATATTTAAAATTTGTCGTGATCGACTGGTAGATCGCGATCGACTTGTTGTCTACCCCTTCCCTAAATGTTTATTATTTTGGGGGGGGAGGCATAACTGGTAATACTGGCTAGCCTTTGTTGTACTAGCAGTTGTTGGTTCACCTATTGTTCTATGTTAATTGTTAACATGAAATAAAGTTAAAAAATATATAAATGTAAATTTTGAAAAGATTAGAGGTTTAAAGTTATCGGGAAAAGAAAATAAAGAGTAGTGTAAAATAGGGAATTATTAAAGATTAAGTCAAGAAAAATTAGGAAAATAACCACAGCATTATCACAACTGAAAATTTATTTAAAATAGAACATAGGCTTAAAAATAGTGTTCAAGAATATATATACAGGGTGTTTCAGTTAAACGTTTCAGAACTTCTAAGAGGGGTAGGGTACATCCTGACAACTCGAAATAATATAGCAATGTGGGGTCGGAAATGCTTTCCTGAAGCGGTGTTGTACACAGAAACACCATAAAAAGAAAAGAGACCGTAAGTGAGAAATCGTTTTAATAATACATGAAAAGAAGCAAAAGGTACATGGATTAAAGTAAGTGTTCGAAGTTTCTTCAACCTCGTATTGCTTTCGCACAGTGGTACCTTGGAAAATGTGCTACAAATCCCCTTTTTCCTGCTGAAGTGTTGTTTTCCGATGAGGCATCCTTCACAAGGGAAGGAATTTTCAACACGCATAACGACCATATCTGGTCGGTCGAGAACCCGCATGCAATACGACGTCGTGCAGCACAGATTCGATTTTCGGTCAATGTATGGGCTGGTATTATGGGAGATCACCTCATCGGACCTTACTTGTTACCATGTCGTCTAACCGGACCTATCTACTTGATCTTTCTGCAGCATGTATTGCCACAACTTTTGAGAGATGAACAGATTTCTGCATCGACGCAACAGACAATGTGGTTCCAACACAATGGAGCCCCTGCCCATTATAGCGGAGATGTTCGTAACTACCTGGATGTCACATTTGGTCAACAGTGGATCGGACGTGGTGGTCCCGTGCGTTGGCCTGCTTGGTCACCCGACCTATCATGTCTTGATTTTTATTTCTGGGGTCATATGAAATCGCTAGTTTATGACACCCCTGTTGACAATGCTGAGGAGCTGGTTGCAAGAATCGCAGTAGCTGCCGAAGAAATTCGAAATTCGCCTGGAGTATTCCAGAATGTTCGGATGTCCATGCGTCGGAGATGTGAGGCGTGCATACAACACCGCTTCAGGAAAGCATTTCCGACCCCACATTGCTATATCATTTCGAGTTGTCAGGATGTACCCTACCCCTCTTAGAAGTTCTGAAACGTTTAACTGAAACACCCTGTATATGGCTGACCACCCAACGTTTTGCGGACTCCCTGGAACTAATCTACGAACTCCCAGGAGTCCCCAGACCCCAGTTTGGGAAATGCTGCTCTAGTGGATGTGTCAAAAAAAATTAAGGCAGTTAGATGTATTCACTGCCTCAGTATACAGAATTTGCCAATCAAATTTTTTTGTAAAAAATGGCAAAAAATTTATTCTAAATTCTGATATTATATTGAATAATAAGATCAAAATATTAGAAACAACAGATTTGTCATCTATAAAATAAATTTATTCCCTGACTGCCTTAAGGTCAAATTTAGGTTGAAAAATGAGAAAAAATAAAACAAAACCAAAAAAACTCTATGGAAAATAAATATGGCACGTTTTTTTTTTTTTTTTACTCCAAAATGGGGCATTAAAGAATTTCTTACAGACGTATGTACCTCTCCAATGAAAAATTTAATGATACATTGTGGGGTGAGGGAATAAAAATTTACAAAAACTATGTTTTTGGTTGATGTTTTTCACTAGCATGCTTGTTTGATGGTTAATGATGTAACATAAATGACAACTTTTGAAGTTATGAAGGACATTACAATGAAATCCAACACACCTTATACCAGTAAATTTCCAATTTACAACACAAATATCAATTTGAGAAAACTGAATAAAGTAATACATAAATAGATACAAAGGATTATTAATGCATCAAAAAAGCAACAACAGGTTTTATAAATAATTTTTTATGCTTTTTTTTTTATTATTCTGATTTGATTTTTCACAATAATTTGACTTTGGTGTTATACATCATCATCTTTTCAGGGATTTAGGTAAGATGGCCTGTTCTGGTCTCAGTCCATTTTTCTTCAGATGCCCTGGATTTTTTCTTCCAACTGGCTGATATTTCATAATCTTTGGTAATCTTGCTGGATGTGTCCTATCGAAATTATTAATCCATTTTCCTTTGTATTTGTAGATTCTATCTATACTGGATCAATACGTAATTCTTTGCGAATATCAGAACTTTTCTTCTTGTCCAATAATCTATAGCGACTGATTCGACGAATAAATTTAATTTCAGCACTTTGAATTCTTTTCTCATCTTTTGATTTAATTGTCCATGTTTCACTTCCATAGAGTAAAGTGAGTCTTTTTTTTTTTTTTTTTTTTTTATGTGAACCCCAAACACGAGAGGTATTAGAACCTATAGTACTTAGTACTGTGCTTGGGTTGGAGGTTGAGAAGATGAAAGAAGATATTTGTTGACATTGGACTTGAACTTCTGTAGATTGTGATTTTCAGGAAATACGTATGAAGGAAGGTTGTTCCAGAAAACAGCAGTTGAATGAATAAATGAGGAAGATGAAAAGTTGGTTCTGTGGGTTTAAAGTTGGACAGTAAATGGATGTTGGCTGGTGGCGGCACGTGTTCGGACTGTTTTGAAAGAGAGAGCGGGAATTATAGAGGCCAATTCAGAGGAACAGTGCCCATGGAAGTATCTGTAGAAGAGGCATTCAATAGAAACAGTGCGTCTATGAGAAAGTGAGTGGAGAGACTCTGTTAGAGATGAATCATTAATTAACCTAACTGCCCTCTTCTGAATGGAATCAAGAAGCCTGAGAGAGATTTTGGGGCACCACCCCAGATGTGGTAACAATATTCCATGGCAGGGCGGATTTGTGATTTATACAGAGTGAGCAGCTGTGTGAAAGAAAAGTAACACCGAGAGCGAAAGAGAAAACCAAGTTTTTTAGATGCAGAAAAAGCAATATTTGTAATGTGCTTGTGCCAAGAGAGATTAGAAGTCATTTTGCCTAGAAATCGGAGTGTCACTAAAGATAAGCATAGGAGCAGAAGAATCCTTTTTGCGAGATATAAGACAAGACTGAATTTTAGAAGGGGTGAAATCAACTAAGTTGTCTTTGCCCCACTGGAGAATTACCTGAAGATCAGCATTTAAGGAATTGGTAGCAGATTTTCGAGAAGTTGAAGCTGATTGAGCAGGACAAGGTTTCTCAAAATGGAAAGTGCAATGCAATGTGCTATCATCGGCAAAACTATGGATAGGATTTCCAGTCAATGGAAGGTCATTAATATACAAGAGGAAAAGAGTGGAGGAAAGAACTGAACCTTGGGGGACACCGGCATTAGTGGAGAAGTTAGAAGACAGAGAGCCATCTACCATTACCCTCAGTGAGCGATCAGAGAGAAAACTGGATAACCAATTACTAAAAACAGTTGGCAAACCATATAAGATGGAAGCTTGTTTAGAAAACCTTTATGCCAAACATGATCGAAAGCCTTTGAGATGTCAAGAGCAACTACTTGTGTTTCACCGAATCTTTCCATTGAATTAGTCCATAAAAGCCAGAATATCACCAGTGGATCGACACTGATGGAATCCATCCTGGCGATCGTTGATCAGACGGAAGGTTTCTAGGTAGTTTAACAGTTGCGGATTAATTGATTTCTCCATTACTTTAGAAAGAGTAGAAGTAATTGCAATGGGACGATAATTGGATGGGAGGGATTTGTCACCCTTTTTAGGAACTGGCTGGATATGAGCAAATTTCCAAGCAGAAGGAAAAACACCTTTGGAATAAGAAAGTGAAAAAAGGTGGCAAAGAATAGGAGTAAGTTCAGGAGCACAGGTTTTGAGAACAATTGGAGAAATACCATCGAGACCTGGAGCTTTCTTAGCATCAAGATTCATCAAAATCCTGATATCCTTTTGACGGAAGACCACAGGAGGCATTGAATGGAGCGTGTTGGGAATGGTGGGAGGTGTTTTACCAAGATCATTAATACATGAGCTGGAAGAAAAATGGGATGCTAGCAGGTTAGCTTTATCCTTGGCTGAAGTGACAACAGAACCATCTGGTTTGGAAGAAGGTGGGAGCAGAGATGGGCAAAAGTTGCGGCCAATAGCTTTGGCAAGAGACCAGAATGCTCAGCTACCATTAGGGCAAGAAGCAAGTTTTCTACTCTTAGCCTGTTCAAAACTCTAGTTTGGACTGATTAATAACTGCTTTACAATTGTTGCGAGCTTTGGTGTAGGCAGAAAATGAAACTGAAGAATTAGAAACAAGCCAATTACGATAAGCAACATTCTTCTCTTGAACAGCCTTAGCACATTTATTGGAAAACCAAGGTTTAGACAAAGGACGAGATTTTAAAGTGGAGTGTGGGATAAAGGATTCCATTCCTGCAACAATAATTTCACTGACACAATCTGAGCAAACATTGACATCAGAAGTTTTGAAACAGTAATCCGACCAAGGTAAAGAAGAAAAGAAGTCTTGCAGGTCATCCCATTTTGCATTCTTGTAATGCCAAACAACACGAGGTTGGGAATAGCCATGAGATAAAGGTTCCATTGGAGAAGAGACAATCACCAAGTTGTGATCTGAAATGCCTAAATGACCTCTCACTTCGACCGTGTACTTAGAAGGGTTGTTTGTGAGAAAAAGATCAAGCGTATTGGCTGTATGATTAGGATTGTCCGGTATTCTTGTAGGGAAATGAACAATCTGTGCTAGGTCATTAGTAATTGCAAAAGCCTCAGCATCTCGACCTGCTGTATCAGTGTGACTAGAAAACGGAAGCCAGCTGGAGTTGTGAACATTAAAATCACCAAGGAAAATTACCTCACTGTTAGGAAAGTTGGACTGGAGAAAGTCAAGTTGCAAAGAGAGGAAGTCAAAGAGCTCCACATGATTAATGGAGTTGGGAGAACAGTAGAGACAACAGATGAATTTGACACAATGAGGTAGAGAGATTTTAAGCCAGAGAAGATCAAAGAGAGGAGATTCCAAATTGCCAAGTCTCTGACAGGGAATATCATAACGGACATATGCACAAGTACCACCTTTGAGGCAAAAGGAATCATACAGCGAATAATTTGGGCATCTGAGATGAGCAGTAGTTGAATCAACCGATAACTGAGATTCTGTCAGAAAAAGTACATGGGGTTTGGCAGACTGCAAGTGGAAATGGACATCGTTGAGATTACAATTGAGACCACATATATTTGTGAAATGAATTAGGAAGTGCTTTGCTATCACCTTATAAGCTTTTATCCTTGTATGCTTTTGAACTTGATTTGGTTTTAGGATATTGTTAATTAAACCTGTAACTTTTAGAAAATTGGAAAGTTTTAATTCTATATCTTTTTCTTCAACATAACATCCAAGATAACATGAAAGATAACATCCAAGATACTTAAATGAATTTACTTGTTTCAGGATGGTATTTTATATAAAATATCATCCATATTACCATTTTGCTTCTGATTGGATAATCACCTCTAAATGCCATAACTTGGGTCTTTTCATTTGAAATTTCCATTCCAAATAACTAGCAATATTGTTTAAGGTAAAAATTGATCTTTGAAGTTCATCTTCATTCTGAACTATTATTATTTGATCGTCCATACAAATAAAGTATTCAATTTAGTTACTCGATCAATTTTAAAACCACAATTGATAGTATTCTTCCATTCTTTGACTACTGCATTTATATAAATATTGAACAACGATGTTCGTCAAGGATGCTCTATGTTAATAGAGCATCCTTGACGAACTCCTCGATTGATTGATTTCCGTTGAGTTATACCAAAGTTGGACTGTATTGCAATTCTGTTATTAGGATAGACATCCATTATAGCATTTAATAATTGATTAGAGATATATAATTGTTTTAAAATTTTCCATAATCTTCCTCTAGAGACCATATCGAAAGCTTTCCTGAAATCAATAAATGCGAAATGTGTTTCAATATTATATTCTGTTTTTCTCTATTAAACTTTTTAATGTAAAAGCTGGGTCAATACAGGATCTACCCTTTCTAAATCCATTTTGTTCTTCATATAAAGCTGGATCAATATATCTCTGTAATTTTGCTGACAATAATCGTGCATATAATTTATATCTGTTTAGAAGGCTTATTTCTCTGTAATTTGCACACAAGATTTGTCACCTTTTTTAAATATAAGGATGACAAGGGCATTTTTCCAGCTTGATGGACTTGTTTCTTGGTTCCAACTAAATTCATCTTTCAAGTGTCCTGAAAATTACAATCTACAGAAGTAAAGTCCAATGTCAACAAATATCTTCTTTCGTCTTCTCAACCTCCAACCCAAGCACAGTACTAAGTACTATAGGTTCTAATACCTCTCGTGTTTGGAGTTCACATAAAAAAAAAAAATGAAAAAAAAATTATAGAATCTTAACGGGCATCTATGGAAATTATTACCAGCATATTTTATTAATTCCATGTTTATATTGTCTTTACCTGGAGACTTCACAGATTTACTGTTATTTAAAGCATCTTTAAATTCTCATAAAGAAATATCTTCCCTATCCATATTTTCATTTGGTGATATATTATACAAGTTATCAATTCCTGTCCATAAATTTTGGAAGTATTACGTTCTTAGCGTTTTTTCACCAACCTTTCATGGAGTAAAATAAAATTAAAATAAAATAAAACAAAACAAATCTTGATAACTATATTTACAATAACCTGTATTTACAAAATTAATATACGTATTACAATATTAAAAGTATTAAAATGCAAGATTAAAATGCATTAAAATATACTAAGTTAAAAGCGATAAAATCCCGTAGCTTTCAAAGGCTCCAGCCTTCTTCTTCAGCAGTACTCTCTATTATTCAGTACACCTTTAAATATCAGCAGGGTAATGGTAGGCATCACATGTTTCCATTCTCACGTGTTCCGCTCTCTTGCATTGTGGAACCGGAAGTGGCTCGAACGGAAGTCGTACGGAACCATTCATCCTTTTTTAGGATAATAGTCTCTAAAAGGGGGTGAATCCGTACACCCCTATCCCTATTAATGTTGGTTGTAGAGCTGATCCGCAAACTCTCGAGCCACTTACGGTCCCAGAACCTATGCGCCCGATCGGTGATAGTGGCATCGTCTGGGGAGATCTGGTGCTGCTTCTCCCAAAAATGTTCGGCCACGGCGGACTTGTCATATTCCGCATTTCTTATTGCTTTTTTGTGTTCCCCCAGACGATCTTTGAGACGACGTTTTGTCTCCCCTACATAACATTCCCCACAATCCGGGCATCTAATATTATATACGACCCCACTAGTATCCTCTTTTTGAATGGGGTCCTTAACTTGAGACACAACTGTGCGCAGTCTTCGTCCCGGAAGCTGCACAGAGCGTGTCTGATATTTTCTTAATACTCTAGTTATATAATCCGTCAAGCCCGGATAATAGGGAATGTATGCAGTAGATACTGGTATAAAAGATTCATCTCTCCTCTGATTTTCATTAATAAATTTATCTATAATCCTCTGGGGGTAACCACATTTAGTAAGATCCGCCGTGACACGTTCATACTCTGCTTTCCTATCATCGGAGTTACTGCAATGTGATTTCGCTCTATTAATTAGCGTTCTTATCACACTGTTCCTATGATGGCTGGTCAGGGCTGAATTATAATGCGTATATTGCCCTTTACACATCGTTTTTCTAAAGACTTTTGTCTTTAACTGCTGGTCTTCCCTACAGACCAACACATCCAGGAACGGCAGAACTCCTCCATCTTCAACTTCCGATGTAAATTGTATGAATTGGGAGAAGCCATTTAAGATATTCAACACATGATCTTCACTCCCCTTCCGAACAAATGTAAACGTATCATCCACATACCTTTTCCAGGGGCGCATAGGGAGAACATTAGCATTAAATATTCTGGTCTCGAGCTCCTCCATAGCTAGATTTGCTATAATTGCGCTAATGGGGGAGCCCATAGCTGTACCATTAACCTGCTTATATATAATGTTATCAAAAACCATAGTGTTACTTGAGAGGCACAATTCTATACCCTTCCTAATATCTTCTGGATTAAGTTGCGTCCTAGTATTTAGGGTAGTATCCCTCTGTAAAACTATGTTTGCACACCACACTCCATGGTCAATAGGAATACAAGTGAATAACGATTTTACATCAAATGATATCATAATTTCATCCTCTTCTATACGCTGGCTCCTAATAAAGTGCACAAATTCTTTACTATCCTTGATACTATATTCAGACAGTCCTACTAGTGGAGACAATAGTTTGGCTAGGAAACCCGAAAGTGCATACGTCGGACTACCTATAAATGAGACTATGGGTCTGAGTGGCACGTCTACTTTGTGGATTTTGGGTAAGCCATAAAACCTTGGCATTTGGCTACCTGTAGCATGTAGTGTCCAATATTGTTCTTTAGAAATCTTATTAGATTTAAGCCAACTCTGCAACATTCCGTTCACTTGTCGCTCCAAACTAAGAAGTGGACTCTTCTGGATAACCTTATAGGTTGTCTGATCTTCTAATAAGCTCAACGCTTTATTCTTATATACTTCTTTATTAAGAATCACCGTTGCTTTGCCTTTATCCGCGGGTAAAATTATAATACTATCATCTTGTTTAAGGTTTCTTAGTGCTAGTTTTTGCTTCACATTAAGATTGGAAGGAGCACTCTTAGCTTGACTAAGGATGGCTGCTATTTTCACTCGAGCTTCATTAGCTATATCTACGGGAAGTTTATTTATGGCCCTTTCCACACCCATTGCAATTTCTGCAACGGGTATTCTGGGCGGTACCATGGCAAATTTTGGTCCTAGATTTAGGACCTCCAACTGCTCTTTAGTTAGTTGTTTATTACTCATATTAATTACAAAATCCTTAGTAATATTATCATTATTGCCTCTCACCTTACTTTGTTCTTTAAGTCTGTCAAACTTCCCTATTTGTCTCCGTCTATAGCTATCAGAAATATGCTTTACTTTAGCTGTCACTACACTAATCACACCTGATAGGTGCATCGGTGTCAATATATCCCTTATTCCTTCAAAGCACTGTCTTTTTTCTTTCCTAATATTATGTAAGTCCCTATGTAATTTTCCAATCCATATATTTAAGATCTTCTTATGATACCATCTGGCGACGTTAAATAATCGCTCATCCTCAAAAGGTAGCTTTGTTAGAAAGCCTCGCGGTATAAGTTTGTGTGTCTTACATCGGTGCGCAAACCTCAAATGTTGTTCCTGTTTAGCCTCCTTGACACTATGTCTCTGAAACTCCCTGATGCACTGCATAATTGGATGGCCGTAACATCGAAATAACTCCTCAAATAGGCCTCTGAGGTTGGGTATATTCATATTACGTTCTTAGCGTTTTTTCACCAACCTTTCATGGAGTAAAATAAAATTAAAATAAAACAAAACAAATCTAACAAAGCTACCTTTTGAGGATGAGCGATTATTTAACGTCGCCAGATGGTATCATAAGAAGATCTTAAATATATGGATTGGAAAATTACATAGGGACTTACATAATATTAGGAAAGAAAAAAGACAGTGCTTTGAAGGAATAAGGGATATATTGACACCGATGCACCTATCAGGTGTGATTAGTGTACAGACTGCGCACAGTTGTCTCAAGTTAAGGACCCCATTCAAAAAGAGGATACTAGTGGGGTCGTATATAATATTAGATGCCCGGATTGTGGGGAATGTTATGTAGGGGAGACAAAACGTCGTCTCAAAGATCGTCTGGGGGAACACAAAAAAGCAATAAGAAATGCGGAATATGACAAGTCCGCCGTGGCCGAACATTTTTGGGAGAAGCAGCACCAGATCTCCCCAGACGATGCCACTATCACCGATCGGGCGCATAGGTTCTGGGACCGTAAGTGGCTCGAGAATTTGCGGATCAGCTCTACAACCAACATTAATAGGGATAGGGGTGTACGGATTCACCCCCTTTTAGAGACTATTATCCTAAAAAAGGATGAATGGTTCCGTACGACTTCCGTTCGAGCCACTTCCGGTTCCACAATGCAAGAGAGCGGAACACGTGAGAATGGAAACATGTGATGCCTACCATTACCCTGCTGATATTTAAAGGTGTACTGAATAATAGAGAGTACTGCTGAAGAAGAAGGCTGGAGCCTTTGAAAGCTACGGGATTTTATCGCTTTTAACTTAGTATATTTTAATGCATTTTAATCTTGTGTTTTAATACTTTTAATATTGTAATACGTATATTAATTTTGTAAATACAGGTTATTGTAAATATAGTTATCAAGATTTGTTTTGTTTTATTTTATTTTAATTTTATTTTACTCCATGAAAGGTTGGTGAAAAAACGCTAAGAACGTAATATGAATATACCCAACCTCAGAGGCCTATTTGAGGAATTTTGGAAGTAATCTAACCAGGTTTCTTTTTTAATTATTTGGAGATCGGTATTTTCTTTAATGTCCTTATTCATATTTTTTATGATTTTTATAGAAATTGGGTCTTTTCATTGATATATCCCTTTCCATTTTTGATATAAAATGGAAAGGGATCTCTCTCTCTCTCTCATCACAATTTAAAAAATAAAAAAGTATTGTTTTTTACGAAAGTATATAACTCTATTGTATTTTGTAATGACAAATTGATAGGATTGCATTTTCATATATCAAAAAATACGTAAATACTAACAAGTATAGTATTAATCAAAATTCTGAAACTTTCATTAATTAGACCTTCATCTCTGTGTTTGAAAAGAACGTTTAATCGTTTTTCTTTTATGTACAGTGCCAGGTTTCTCTCTTTTTAAACACCAGCAGTAGTTGGTCATCATGCTTTATTCCACTTTCCCTGGTACCTCTGCTCCATTTCCTTTATGTCCTGATGGAATCTCTCCCCTTGTTCTTCGCTCATCTGTGCAAGATTTTCAGGGAACAAATCAAGATAGGCATGCAAAAAGTGAATTTTGATGCTCATATCGCAAAGCTTTTCGAGCATATTTTCTCATAATCCTGTGATTTATGATTTCCTAGAAAGTTTTCCATTACACTTTTAAAAGAAATCCAGGCTTCCCTTTCAACGTCAGTCATAGTAGTTTCAAACTGACCGTCTAAAACCAATTTTCTAATTTGGGGACCAATGAAGATATCCTCCTTAAGTCAGATAAACTGGGAAATTTACAGCAAAGGTACTTAAAGCAGTTGCCATCCTTATTCAGTGCTTTAACAGATTGCTTCATTATGCCTAACTTGATATGCAGTGGAGGTAAAAATATTTTATCTGGCTTCACCAAACTTTCGTGCACAATATTTTTTTGACCCCGGTGTAAGATTGTGCCTCCGAGGCCACTGCTTCTTTGTCCAATGCAGTGCTTTAACTCTGCTATCCCATTCACAAATAAAGCATGGCATTTTAGTGTGCCCACCCTGTTGCCCCAACAACGTACATAACACTTTTAAGTCTCCATATAGTTCCCATTCGTGATCTTGATATTTAATTTTCTCCAGAAGCAACTTTAGATTGTCATAGGTTTCTTTGAAGTAGACTGAATGAGCAACTAGACAGATGTGTATTTATCTCCATTATACAAGAGAACACCTTTTAAACTAGTCTTAGAAGAGTCTATAAATAGTCTCCATTCACTAGGAACATATGATGGAACTCCTAAGGCACTTATTAAATCAGCAATATCACTGCAATATACGAGAGGACCTTCTTGTGAAAAATACTGTATAAACTCCCTTTCACGATTTCTGTACCAGGAAAATGATGTACCTAGAGCAAGTAAGTTCTTCGCTTGAAGTCTGGATCCCAGAATTTCAGCAGCATACTTTGGAAGACCAAAGTCCCTTACTAAATCGTTCAGTTTGACTTGCGTGAATTGCTGTGGCGTTAAAATATTTTCTGGTTGATAACGTTCCTCTTCACTAACCTCTTTAGCTTCTGCTTGGGTGGAAGAAGATGTGGACTCCAAAGTTTCTGGTGAGGGTTTTACAGGCAGATCAGGTCCATGCGGAACCGGTCTTATGGCTGACGGTAGATCTGTATATTTGATGTCCTTTTTATTTTTTGAATTGCAACCTTTAATGTCACATACACAAAAGTAACATTCGGCTTGACTTACTGGCTCACGCCACACCATAGGAATAGCAAATGGCAAGCACAACTTTTTCCCTTGACTCCATTTTCTAAGATGTTCGACACATGTATGGCATACTTTATGCGGTGCCCACGATTTATCCTGATCGCCTAGTTTTATGTCAAAGTATGCATAATACGATTTTTTTACAAAATCGGTAATATTTCGCCTCTGCTTTACAGGAACAAAGCAACCACATATGTAACAAAATATGTTGGGACTGTTTATACACTTTCTGGTTGCCATACTAAAAGAAAACTAACACACAATAAGAGCTCACGACGGTTTTTACAGGAGTACTGTGACCATATAAGGGATGTACCACTTATATAGGCTCTGTGGTTGAGTGGACTATACAAACAAGTGAGTGTGTGGGAACGTGCGATCTGCATACAATATTTTTTCTTTTGCTTCACACTACCTTGGAACCTGTACAGGCTGTAGCTTTAAATTTAATTTAGAAACAGGGGTCCTCACCTCCCTTCCAAGGTCCACAAGCTATCTGCTGCTTAGTAAATAAATTTCATTTTTTTTTTTCTCTTTTTTTTTTTTTTTAATCAGAAGATCCAAGTACTGAGGTATGTTTTCCTTTTGTTAGCTTCCCTTCTGCCTAGACAATTCTGTTACTAGTTATGAAACTCTGGAGTGACTTCTCAAAGATGAAAACATAATTTAATAACAGAACAAGATTTATTCACAGTATTATACAAAATTTTTACACACATTAATATGCTCAAGGTATCTGCTTCCCCTTTTTCATTCCCAATTACTTTACATATTAGAATACCCACCTTCTTATCTTTCTTCCTCACATATATCATCACCTCTAACAATTTCTTTTATATGCGAGATACCAATTAAACTAACCTATACAACCTTATATTGTAATATATGTATGTATGTATATATGAATATCCGTGACATAATTGGGATAATTCTATTAATCTTTCTTTCTCATATTACATATTCTGGAGAATAAACTCACAAGTACAATTTATTCTATTAACATCAGTTAAACAGTTATTGGCAACAAATTTCTCACCTGATACATCTCTTATGTTTACCGACACTTCTAATTACAGATAAGTAACTGTCTTTCACTCTCTCTCTGCTATTTTGCTATCATCTATTGTTCCCCGGTTCTATCTTTAACAATATAGTATTCTAGTAGTGACCACTCCCTCTGACTGTTCTGTTCATTACTTTCTCTTTATAAGTATTACTACACAGATTTCGTTAGAAATTTTCTAGGCTCACTTACTTGCTCCCTTTCCTTTTCTTCTTCTTCTTATTCGCTTTTTTTCGTTCCGGCCCTTTTCAGCGTCGTCCTTCCGGGCTTGGTTTCTGCTGGCCCACTAGTAGCACTCCTTTATGCGGTTCTCTCCGGCTGTTCTTTCCGGGCATGGGGATCTTTCTCCGGGGTTGCTTCTCTGTCCATCTGTTAGAATCTCGATCTCCCACTCCTTCCAGAACTTACTCCTCACTTTCTCTGTTATTACTTCCCACTAACTGTCATTACCCGAGACTCCGTTGGCAAACCCCCTTCACTCCCAAAAAAATTCTCTATACGTCCCTCTCCTGCAATACTCTCCGAACTAACTGTTTCTCCCTTTCCAGCATCACCTTTTCGTTCATCTACCCCCCTTTTTTTTTCACCAATCAATTGCCATTTCCCCTTTTTCGACTACATTCTCATTCGCTCATTCACATCCCCTTGTCTCGACCCACGACAGGTAGACCGAGCCCCCTTCCTGTGTAGCGAGGACTTCCCGGCTTCCAGAAATTTCCCGAACTTTCGACGGAGCATCCGGATGCTTAGAAGTTTCTAGAACTTTCCATCGGACCATCCAAAACCACTTACTCTTTTAGTCTCGCCTATTATAAAATGACTCCCCCCTCCTCTGCTCTATTTACGGTAAACAAGCACCACTTCCAACCGGTTCTCCTATTGTAGCCTCATTTCGGACAGCCCCCCCCTGCTGCTTCGCTAATCCGCACTTTATCAACTGAATACAGAGAGAGAGCACAAGCAATTTTCTTAAGGCCACCTGCACTAAGCATAACATTTTCCAAAACGATATGGAAATCATTATTTATAATATTCGTAAGAATGGGTTCTACAAGTGCATGCTCAGGCAGGTTTAACCCGTAACTACACAGAGGAGTCTCCCAGACTTCACTCGGAAAATAAAATTCTGGGAATCACAGATGGGCCTGATGAGTGGGGTGGCGGGCCGGCTACCTTGCAATGTGTGTAGTTACGGGTTAAACATGCACAATCTGTTGTATTTGAGGCGAATATTTGATACTGATCACGAATATAGGGGTATAAAACTTGTAAACCATTGCAGAAACTATAGTTATGTATCCATTTGTGTATAATACCTAGGTAATATTTTGTTAATGAATTGTGAAAAATCTTTACATGATAGAAACAAACAGACTTCGGTTTAGTAATCAGTAAACATGCATAAATAACTGCCACATACTTTTACTCAGATACAGTGTAAACCAGTGTAATCTATTACACTTCTGAGTTTCCTAGCTTCCCATGTAAACTTGTGATATCTTTATGTTTAAAAAATGTATTTATAATTTTTAATTAATTACCAGTAACAGTCTCTTAATCTATTCCTATTTTTATTACAAATTGATTCTCCATTTGTCCCTGTGTTAGCTCTATAATGGTGTATTATCCACTCAGGCATTCATATCACCAATTATAAGAAGATAGTCATTAGGATTAACCTTATCTTTGATCCTTTGTACATAAAATTGATCATTATCATCTTCTTTACCTTCCTCAGGCCATAGCAGCCAGTAATGAGATATCCTCTACCTATTTTCAGCCTTACTTCTAGGATTCTGTCATTCCACTATTTATAGTAAGAAATATTACTCTGAAGTGACTTATGGATAAATATCATGATTTCTGATTTTGCATGTTCTTCTTTATTCATTCCACTGTAAATATATGTATAATGTTCAGTGTCATCTGTACCCTTCTGTTTCTTCTTCGTTTCTGTTATTACACCTATTTTGATGTTTTTTTTTTAATGTAAAATAGAATCTAATTCCTGGTATTTATGATGTATACTTCTCACATGGGCGCCTCCGTAGCCAGGTGGGCAGGAGCAGCTGTGCATAGCACACACTTCTTGATTAGACTGGGGTTCGAGCTCGTGACCACCAAATACGGAGGATGCGAAAAGGTCAGAGAATGACCACCGCATATCCCCGGAGCAATATGGCCTTAGTTGCTAATGCTCCTAAAAACCAAATAACAAACGACAACAACTTCTCACATTCCAAGTGGCTATATTCCAATATTTAAATTTTAATTTCATTTTCCTTTTTTTTTTTTTTTTTTTGTAGTTGTTGGTGCATTGGCTTCTGTGGCCATAATGCATCTCCCAAGGTTTTTGCAGTACTTTGATCCAAGCCTGAGACGGGATTCGAACCCGCGACCTTTGGGTTGCCAGGATTTTTTTTTTTTTTTTTTTTATGAAAACTTGGATAGCAGAGGAAGAAATTAATTTTAGGAAAAATACAAAATAGGACTATAATTTTTTTTTATTGCAAAAGATAAAAAACAGAAAATAGTGGCAAAATAAAATACATCTTGTTGACACAAAAATTAAATAGGGATTCTTTTAAAAAAACATTTAATAATTCATTGAAATTAATATTTACTTGAAGATAAAATTTCTACTAAAACTTTTGGTTCCTTAATTATGTGGTTGTAAAATTCTTCACATGTCATTTGCATATTATATATATAGTAAATAATATTCCTTTAACAGCTTCAATTTTTAATTGGTTTCTTTCCTTTGTCCACTGACTATTTATCAATGAAAATACACATTCAATATTTGCATTGTGGCCAAATACACAAAAGATGAATTGTACAATTTTTAGTAACTCTGAAGTTAATTCAGAAGTTTTACATTGTTTAAAAAACATCACCCATTTTTCATTTGCAGTTAATGTATTCCATTTCTCATTTTCTTGTTGTGTTTCCAAGAATAACTTTAAATTATGCCATTGATCAAACAGTTTTATATCATCGACTGTGACTCCCTTCTCACAAAGATATCTAAGCAGGAATGAACATTGTCCCAAGAAGGAATTTCTGCCAAATCGATCCATTCTAAGATTTGAAACTCATCTAATGGTTTTAACCATGATTCAATATATTTTACAGTACGGCCATACAAATTCTCGATTTGAACTCTAAACTGTGTGACTTCATTTTCCTTACCCTTTTCTGTTGCAATTTTTAGTATTGAGCACACTTTTAACGGAAGAAATTTATTGGTTTTCCTCTCCTTGAGCAAATGAAAATCAGTCTTAAGGATTTTCCGCACTTCAATTATTGAAATACAGTCTCTTTCAATACGTTTTATATTTTCTTGAAAGACTGACATGAATGAATGAGCGAATGAAAGGTATGCCTCATTCATATCATCTTCAAAAAATGTTTGCAATATTGCTGGTGAATCTTCCAGCTACAGAAAATAGGATTTAAACCCTTCATAAAGTTCTAAAATGCAATTTATGGCTGGAAAGAGAGATAACCATCGCGTTTTGGTATAGTATAAAGGTATCTCATACTCCGTCTCTACAAAATTGAAAAGTCCTTTAGTGATTCAACTCCCACAGTATAAAAGAGAAATGATTGTAGATTACCCTAAACAGCATTTCTATATTGACTGGTAGCCCATCAAAACTATAATGCACAATATTATTTAAAACGTGTGCTGGACAACCAATTCCAATTAATTTATCATTAAGTTTTTCTTTTAGTTTAAAATACACATTATTTCTTCCAGCTCTTTTGACACCACTGAAGTTAGTATTATAGTTATTCTTTTTGGTTAAAACATCACATATCATATTTGCGATTGTGTGTGATTGCTCATTGGGTAGGCGCCTCCGTAGCCAGGTGGGAAGGAGCAGCAGTGCATAGCACATGCTTCTTGATTAGACCGGGGTTCGAGCCCATCACCACCAAATACGGAGGATGCGGAAAGGTCAAGGGAATGACCACCGCAATATCCCAGAGCAATATGGCCTTAGTTGCTAATGCTCCTAAAAACCAAATAACAAACAATAACAAACAAGCTCATTGGGTTGATTAATTATATCTAATAATTTACATTTAGTTCCACCGTTTTGATAGTCAAAGTACTGAATTAAAATTGGGAATATTTTCAATGAACCATGATTGCTAGCACCTGTTGAAATGCTTATATATGGTATGTTCTTTAAATCATTACAAGATCAATTGTATGTGGTCCAAAAATATTATTTATAATTGCCTCAGCCTTAGTCCTGCTATACAACATTTTTTAACAAATATGTGAATCAGGAAACATTCTTTTCATTAGCGGAATCCAACAATCCAGCGAGCGGTATGATTGGTGATACATTACTGTATGATATGCTGCCACGCCTTCAGAAGCTCTGATGAGTTTAACATCCTTGTTAGGTACAATAAATTTTTCCAAAACATTTGATGAAGCCAATGCACATCTGGTGTTACGCTTATGTTTTTCAGTGTTCAGATGTTCTTTCAAATCAAGTTTTCCTTTATTTGCAACAGAAATAACACTATTGAAAATGATACAGATTACATCATGTTTAGTTTTACCTTTCTTGAATGAAGGATGTTCTTGAAGAATTTCATTAGTTACTATGCACTTCCTTTTTCCCATGTTTTTGCAGCAATACTGCATACCATACATTGCTTTCTTTTGAAAAACCAGTAGCAACTACTTTCTGACAAAAACATAAAATGATACTTTGATATTATCGATGTTTTTGCTGCGATAGTGCGTACTGTGGCACTTTTCTGTTATAGCCACCGTAACTTCTGCGCTATCTATTGGCGGCCACATAAGCTATAACGCTCTCCATTGACGTAGATATGACAGCACGTGTGGTCTGTGATATTTAATGAAAACCCGATGATAGCGCAGCAGTCACGGTGGATATAACAGAAAAGTACCTGTACTGTATGTACCATAATTTGTTTGGGTATCACTCACATTCTTATAAGTGATGCTTAAATGAATACAGAGGGTGTAAAAATTTAAAGTGAATGTAAATCTCGAGTTGTAAATAGAAAAACTAGGACAAATTTTAAAAACCCGCGAGGACACCTTAAAAAAACCCGCGAGGACACCTTTCCGAGGAAACCCGGACGTATGGTCACCCTACTGTGAGAGGCACACCCACAGACCAGAAATCACCACTGAAAGGGTTAAATTGGGGGGGGGAGAGATACATGCCAATAAATTTCCTATGTCTTTTTCAAATGTCTTTTTCAAATATTGTGTATATTGTGCTTTCTTTAATATATATACATTGATCAGTTGTTTACCAGAAATACAGCCATGATTGACTCACTGGATAAAGTGTATTATTATTATTAGTGGCATGTGGTGCAAGGAAGCAAACTTATAAAGCATCAGCAAACCTCCCATCACTTGTCTCCCCCCTTCCAATAATTCATCTAGGTCTTTAATTTATTCAAACTGTCCACTTCCACAACATCAGAAGGAAGTTTGTTCCAACAGTCAACTACCCACTGACTGAAGGTAAACCTTCTCATATCTATCCTGCAACCATCCTTCCTCAATTTGAATTTGTCCTCTCATCTGTGTAGTCTGAGCAAGAGGAAGAATGACATCAGAACTGAGCTTGCTCAATCCATTCACAGCATTAAAAACTTCAATCAGATTGCCTCACAGATGCCTAGTCTCAAGATGCAATTTGCAGAACTGAAGCCTGCCTTGGTAAGACCACCCTTTCATTCCATTCACCAATCTCATTGCTCTTCTCTGCACCTGTTCCAGCAGCTCTACATCCTTTCTAAAATCAAGCCTCCACACCTGCAATCAGTATTCAAGATGCAGCCTAACCATTGCCTTATACAATGATATGATCACCTCCTTATCCTTGATAGTGGCGCCTCCGTAGCCAGGTGGGAAGGAGCAGCAGTGCGTAGCACAGGCTTCTTGATTAGACCGGGGTTCAAGCCTGTCACCACCAAATACGGAGGATGCGGAAAGGTCAGGGAGTGACCACCGCATATTCCCGGAACAATATGGCCTTAGTTGCTAATGCTCCTAAAAAAAAAAACCAAAATCCTTGATAGCAAAGTTCCTATATATCATAGACAAAATTCTATGAACTGTCCAGCAGCCAGTCTGCATTGCTCAGAGAACTCCACAGCTGACTGCACGAATACCCCTCCAGGTCTTTTTTATTTTCCACACATTTGCTACATTACTGCTACACATATGAAGTACCTTGCATTTTCAATGCTAAACTTCAACTGCAATTTCTCAGCCTATTACCTTGAAAAGGGATTATTTCAAGGGGGATGCCATGCAATGGCTAGTAAATAAAACCATTTTTTATTGTCATTTTTAGTAAAGTACAATTATACACAAAGCTACACAACTCATATGATTAGATAAGATCAGTGGAAATTAGTTGAAAATTGGTTGTACATTCGCTTCAATATAATCAGTTGCAGAGTAAGTTTCGTAAATATCAGAGACTAATTACTGTAGACATTCCAGTTTCTCCCCTTGCTAGAGATGCAATAAAAGAACGTATCAGTGGAATGCTAATTACAAACAGCTACCTCTGGAGGGGAATATAAGTACTGTTTGCAAAGTGTGTTACATTAGTCACAGAGTAGATTTTTGTAAACAGGTCATATTCTAGTCGAAGAAAGGATGTCGTGCATCCTTTCTTTGACTGGAAATTACACTTAGGATAGCAAAAAGTGCTGAGCTAAAACAAGACATAAATATATATGAATTGATAAGTGATTTATGGAGAAATCACGTGACTTCAATTCAGCACTATGATAAGCCGGATAGTTTGGTTTTGATTTAGTTTTCTGAAAACACGGTAACTTCTAGAGAATCAGAAATAAATACAAATTAGTAAATCAGTAGGACTGAAGTAATGGCCACCAAAATAAAATATTATACAGTTAAAGATTAACGAAAAAGGTAACAGTGGCAAAACAAAATGCAGTATATTTCACAAGTGTTCAATTCCAGAAAGAATTAACTGTGGTTAGACAAAAGAGGAAGAAAAATTGTGCTATTTATGGACTCCATAGAAGATGAAGCAGGCCTCCAAAGAAAGAAATCAAGACTTTGTGGGGACTAAGGCTTATACAAGTGGTTTCTACAGAACAATAGTGGATGAGTACTGATAAATTTTTTGAAAGTTTATTTTTTTGAGTTATTTTGAAAGCACAGGTACTTAAATTTCATAAGCAACTTGGTGGAGAAGATAATACATTTAAAGCTTCTGAAGGGTGGCTGTGGAGACAGAAGTCCCATCATGGGATATCCCAGGTTAGTCTTATAGGCAAACCTGCATTTGGTGATTCATTCAGCAGCATAGGCATTTCCTGAATTTCTGCATAATGTGATTCAAGGTGGTGAAGTCACAGATGAACAGTTGTACAACTGTGACAAAACAGCACTATACTATAAACTTCTGCTGGACAAGTCACTAGATATTAAAGAGGCAACCAACAAAGTGGGCATGAAAATTGTGTTACTCTGCACAAACAAGGTTGGAAATCACAAGCTAAAGCCAATATGCATTGGTAAAGTCTAAATTCCAGGTGTTTTAAGGAACATGAAATCTCTACCTGTGATTTATAAAAATAGCTCCAATGCTTGGATAATAAGTGATATTTTGATATTTTTGCTTCATAATTTGAAAGTGAATTCATACCAACAGTGAGACATAACTTGCTTTTCAAAAAACTTGAAGAAAAAGCTCTTTCACTGCTGGATCACTGCCCAGCTCATCCTTCAGTTGATGTAACAAAATTAAAAGATGGGAAGATCAGAGTTGCATTTCTGCCAAGGAACACAACTGCACTAATTCAGTCCATGGATCAGGACATTATTTGAGCCTTCAAAACCTACAGTTGTGGTGAACTACTTGGCTGGTGTCATGAACTCAGAAATTCAAGTTCTGGAATTTCTGAAAACATTAACACTGAAAGACATTGCATACAATATTGGATTAGCATAGGAGATAGTAAACTCAAATACAACTGAAAAAGAGGAGATCACTAATAATAACCTTGAATTAGCAGCATTTTCAGAACAAGAAGTAAAGGCTGCTTGTAACATACTTGGTGGAAGTTCTGAAGCATGACCTGGGTACTTGGATTGAGATGGATGCGGAAGCTCAAGTTGCGTATTACCTGAGCGAGGAAGAAATTGCAGCTTCTGTGAACAGTGAGAAGACAATCAACAAACAGAACGTGACATACGGAGTGACTCAGAAGATAATATTGATGACTGATGTAAGGAAAAAGCACGAGAAATTAACACTGCTTGAAAACATTAATGAAGTGATGGCGAAAAATTGCTGTAATCAGTTCCAGCAAACTAAATTATGACTATTTCATGATGGATGGGTAAAATGTAACTCAAATTACAAAAAAAAAAACATTATGTATTAGTAGAATGCAAGGAAATAGTATAACCTTTAATATTTTATATCTTTTAGTCTATGCTCATACATAAGTAAATAAAGTAATTTATTTACTAAGTAAGGTGTATTTATGTTAAAAAAACTGAGGAAAAAATGGTAACATTTTTTCAGCTAGAACACACTGCACTTATAATGCGGGTATTAAAGTTGCTGCCTGACACTCGCCTTATATCGAGGTTGCACCGTACTGTGAATTATGAGAAATTAAATTTTTGTTTGGCATTTAGAGCAATATCAGCAACAGGTGTCTAATATTGCTGTAATTCTTTGATTTTGTGAACAGCTAACAAAAATATAGACTCATGTTGCATCTGCCAGATCCCATGTGAGTGTCAGAATTTCAATTTGGAGTGGGAGGGGGCAGTGACCTTGAAAATTCTTAAAACTATTATTATTAGTTTCTTGCATATATTTTCATTTGATACTTTTCAGTTGGATTTAGCATATCATATTAAATAGATTAACATTTACAAATTCAGTTAAAAAGCTCAAAATTAATTTTTATAGTTAAAAGAAAATTGGAGGGGGGGGGATTAAATACACACCATGCAAGTGCCCTTGTTACAACTGAGAGTGCAAGTGAGTGAAGGTTAAAAAAGCATCTTCAAATTACCAATACTTACAAACTGTTGCCCACTTGAGTCATTTTTCGAGCTCCTAAAAACGCCATCAGCTCAGGATCTGAATACTGGTCCCCAACTATTGTTGGACCATTTTCCTAGTAGTAAGTAATTTAAGCCACATAAGCAATTAGCTTTCTATAAATATTAGTATTAGCAAAATGATGCAAGGAAGGGAAGCAAACATATACATTGCTTAATATACAGCATAATTTCCTATTCTGTAAATAATTACAATAAAACCAAATAAATCCAAAATTCTAAAAATTCTGTTACATTTGGTAAATTTTACATAAAAAAACAAATAAACAAAACAAAAATTCCCAATAATCTGAAAATTACTCCACAAGGCCCATATGCCTATGGGAGCTGTTATTTCAGCATATGTAAATATAGATGACCACAGGAAACTTTCTGAATCAGCTTGTTTCCTGAGCCAGTCAAACTCATGCTACGGTGATTGGAATTTCATTCAAACTAACCACAAACCATATTATTCACATATAAGTTAGCACAATTTGCATTACATAAACTTTATATCTCTGAGATGATCATTTATTAGATGCTCATTGATTATATCTCTTAGACAGGGTCATATCCATGTAAATAATTGCGTTTCTCACATAAATTTCAGTAGTTTTTATCAGAACAGGCCATTTCAAACTTTACACTGAGTGGCCACTGTATTTAGCATGTAGGTCTCCCTTTAGCCATTAGAACAGCCTGGATTCGTCATAGCATAGACTCAACAAGGTGTTAAAAGCATGCTACACAGATTCTAATTCATGTTGACTGAATTGCTTCCCACAGTTTTTGCAAATTAAATGGTTACAGATCTCCACTCCTGAGAGTTCATTCCACTTCATCCCACAGGTTTTCAGTTGGACTGAAATCAGGTGAGTGGGGAGGCCACTGCAGTAAGCTGAATTCACTCACATGTTCTTTTAAATCAGTACTGTACAATTCTGACCTTGTGACATGGTGCATTATTATGTTGGAAGAAACCTATTCACTGAATACACCACAGCCACAAAGGGATGTACCGAGTCAGAAAAAATTTCCAGATAACTTGTGGCATCTATATACATTGCTACTCTATTGTCGAGGGACCTAATTTGTGGCACAAAAACACACCATCACCACCAGCCTGCATGTTGACACCTGGAAGAATTTATCTGTCAATTCATGGTTTTTCACATTTTGGTCCTCCAAAAGCATGAAATAATGTTTTTCCAATCCTCCACTATTCAGTGTTAATGTTTCTGAGTCCACTGTAACCATATCTGCTATTTTGTGCTGACAGGAATCCAGTTAGGTTGTCAGCTGTAATATCCTGTCTGTGACAAGGAATGGCAAGTTGTGCATTTTCAAATGCTTTAGTTATCAGTGTTATACTGAGTTATTTGACTGACTGTATTCTTCTTGTTAGCCTGCACAAGTTTTGTAGGATGGCGCTTCCATAGCCAGGTGGGCAGGAGCAGCAGTGCATAGCACACGCTTCTTGATTAGACCGGGGTTCGAGCCCATGACCACCAAATACGGAGGATGCGGAAAGGTCAGGGAATGACCACCGCATAACCCCGGAGTAATATGGCCTTAGTTGCTAATGCTCCTAAAAACCAAATAACAAACAAAAATGTTTTGTCAGTTTCCAATGGCTGGATATTATTTGATTATTGGACCAAACATAATGTACCCAAAACTCAGTCAAATGTGAAAACTCCAGCCTGGTTGCAATTCCCAAGGTACTCAAACTAGGGCGTTTGGTGCCAACTAACATGCCACCTTCAGAATCACTTAAATCTTTTGTCTTGCCCATTCTCACACTGAATTATACACATACCGCATTCCTACTTCATATCACATGATAAGAACACCTGATACTGTTACTAAAAGGAGCACTTAATTTCATGAAAAGGGTAAGTATACCTAATGAAGTTGCCACTCGATCGATAAGAAACAGATTTTGGCCCTAGTGATGATATTTGAAAAGAAGAGCCCATTAGGCATTGACATGGGTTGCAGCGGAATCTACAAATTTGCCAGCTTTTTTTTTTTTTTTTGTTAAACTGAATTGTACTTGTTGACATTGCACTTGTATTTCAAAAGATGGCAATTTGAGCGTTACTGGATGGCTGGCTGACTTTATTTATGAATAGTAAGACAGGATTTAGTACCAGTAGTAGAAAATTGATGCAAGGGTGCTTATGGAACACCATCAAAAAAATAAAGTAACCAATGTCACCTTGCCTCACTTCCATTTCCCTATTTCTTTCAATTATTTATCCAATTCTCCTTAAATTTAAATAAACTTCCAACTACCACAAGAGTAGGTGGAAGTTTATCCCAACAGTCACTCTTTGACTAATAGAAAACTTTCAGACATCTAGTCTACAATTATATACTCTCAATTTAAATTTATGTTCCCTTACATATCTCTGTCTATACATTAAAAAATTTTCCTCGTAGTGATATTTATTCGAGCCAATGGGAGAAGAGGGTGAGGCAATTACATCACTACAAATGCAATTAATTATTGACAACTACCTCCATAACGTTCACCAACCTCGTGCATGTGCTTCACTGTCTAATATTTGAGGTTCCATTGTAATGTTTTTTGTATATTTGTAAATACCATAGTTTAGTATTTTGTAAATATTTTAAATATTTGTATAGTTTGTAAATATTTCAGTTAAATATTTTAGTCCTGCTCTTTGGAATGCAACAATATTCCTAATCTCCTTTCCTGACTTTTGTCTTTAACAACTGTTACTTCTCTACTCATCACCCAACTTAGAACTCCCTGCAAGTGGTTCCTGTACTGTCAACCCAATGCTGTCATCTGGTCTGTGGGTGATGACCAGGTCTTAAATTAACATTAGCAGAAGTAGTATCAAGGAAGAACTGGACAAACAAAAGTTTGTCCAGTTCTTCCTTGAATTTATTTAAGCTATCAACTTCCACAACAACAGATGGAAGTTTGTTCCAGCAATCAACCACCTGCTGACTAAAGAAAAATTTCCACACATCTATTCTACAACTGTCTTTCCTCAGTTTGAATTTATGTCCCCACCAAGTGTGTAATCTGGGCAAGAGGAAGAATCCCATCAGCATTAAGTTTGCTCAAACCATTCAAATCTTTAAACATCTCAATCTGATCACCTTGCAGGTGCCTAGTCTCCAGATGCTGCAATTTGCAGAACTGAAGCCTTTCTTGGTAAGAGCACCTCGTTTTTCCCCTCAACAATCTTGTTGCCCTTCTCTGTACTCATTCCAGCAGCTCTACATTCTTCCTAAAATGAGACCTCCGGACCTGTATTCAGTACTCAAGGTGTGGCCTGACCATTGCTTTATACAAAGGGGTAATCACCTCCTTATACCTGCTAGCAAAATTCCTGTATATCATAAGACCTCACAAGCTGTCCTGGCAGCCTGTCTGCGCTACTCAGAGAACTTCACATCTGACTGCACAATTATCCCCAAGACTTTTTCATTCTCCACTACTCTGAGTGTAGTACCACACAGTTGGTATGGGGTTTCTATAACCATATGGCATACTTTACATTTGTCAATGAACTTCATTTGCCACTTCTGAGCTCATCTGCCTAACTTTTCTAGATCCTGTTGCAGTAGGGTACTGTCATTGCCAATTTTCGTATTATCTGTAAACTTGCACATTAAACCTGATATATCTTCATCAATATCATTGATAAATACAGAAAACAACAATGGGCCCAAAACACCGAACCTTGGGACTCCACTAATAACATTAGTCCATGAAGAGCTGTGTCCACTGATTACCACTGTCTGTCTTCTTCCACTCAACCATCCCTTTATCCATATCAGCAACTTGTCCTTAATGCTATACTGCTCCAATTTGTACAGCAGTCTTTCGTGTGCAACAATATCAAATGCTTTCCTGAAATCCAAGTACTATATATGATATCAAAATTATTTTTTGCATCCAGTTTGTTTGTGAGCACCTGGTAACACCAATCAAATTGGTCAGACAAGACTTCCTATTAACAAACCCATGATGCGTCTGTACTATAACTGCCATCTTGTCTAGATGATACTGCAGTGCTTGTTTAACCAGACTCCATTATTTTCCATGGAACAGAAGTTAAACTAACTGGTCTGTAATTACTCGTATCACCCTTTGTGAATTGGGGATACATTTGCACATTTCCAGTCTTTTCAAAGCCTTAGACAGCTCGATCAGGTGCCAGGTTTCCAAATAGTAACTTACAAAACAAGTTTCTCTTGATAAAAATAACCCTTTGTGCCCTTAAGCAACTCAGTGCTCTTCTCTGTACCCTCTTCAACAGGTTCATATCTTTTCTATGGCAGAGTTTTCAAGCTGTATGCAATATTCAAGACATAGCCTAGCTACTGCTTTATATAATGAAATAACCAAATCTTTATCCTGACTGGCAAAATTCCTATATATTACTGCAGGACCCTATGAGCTACCTAGACCATCTATACTGTTGAGAAAAATTCATATCAGATCACATAGTTACTCCCAAGTCAGAAGTCCTTTTCATTATTCACAATCTACACTTTGGTGGTACCCAAGTGGTATATTACTCTAGAATTACTGCTCCCCAGATGCATGACCTTATATTTATCAATGTTAAACCTCAGCTGCCATTTATCAGCTCATCCAAATAATTTAAGCCTTGTTGAAAAAACATACCTTCATTACTACCATTAACTAGCCTGCTCACCATTGTATCATAATCAGACTTGACCTGCATCAATATCACTAATGAATATTAGAAACAGTAAGGGGCCAAAAATCAAACCCTGTGGGAGTCCAATTATCATACTGGTTCATGAAGAGCAGTGGCCGTTTATAACCACTCTTTGTCTCCTACCACCTAATCATCCCTTTATGCATAGTAGTGATTTGTCTCCAATGCCACATTGCTGCAATTTATATAACTGATATATGTAGTACAGTATCAAAGGCCTTACTAAAATCTAAGTATACAGTGTCAAAATTATCATTCCTCCCACTTCTTTAGTGACTACCTCATAGTAGCTAATCAGATTGATCACACATGATCTGCTATGCTGTGATTCCCTTATAATTCCATACCTCTGCAGATGACCTTGTATTGTATTTTTAAATAAGGATCGCAAAACCTTCCCTGACACAGATGTCAAATTGATCAGTTTTTATTTGCTCATTTCACCCCATGAGTTACTTTTATGAAAATGAGTTTTGTTTGCACATCTCCGATCTATAGGGACTTCACCTGACTCCAAAGCTGCTCTCATTTTAATGGTTTGCTTACATCTTTTGCCGCTTCCTGCAATTATAACTGGATTGATTACATCAGCTTGTGGTGCCTTTTTCAATTTTAATTGTGATAACTTCCCTTCTAGTCCCTTCTTTATTATTATATAAAAAACTGTGACAAAACTGCACCATACTATAAACTTTTCCCCAACAAGTCAATGGATATTAAAAAGGCACCTAACTAAGAGGGAATGAAAACTAACAAAGAGAATTACTGTGTGTAAAAAACAGTGGAAATCACAAGCTAAAGCCAATGTGCATTGGTAAATGTTGAAATTCCCAGTGTTTTAAGCATGTCAACATTAAATCTCTACCTGTGGTTTATAAAAATAGTTCCAATGCTTGGATGATGAGTGATATTTTTGCTTCATGATTTGAAAGTGAGTTTATACTATTGGTGAGATGCCATTTGCTTTCAAAAAAACTTGAAGAAAAGGCTCTTTTACTTTTCGATCACTGCCCAGCTCATCCTTTGGCTGATGTCCTGAAATCAAAAGATGGCAAGATCAGAGTCCTGTTTCTACCATGGAAAACAACTGCACTAATTCAGCCCATGGATCAGGGTGTTATTCGAGCCTTCAAAGCCTATTATTGTGGTGAGTCACTTTCTGATGATGTGAATTCAGAAATTCAAGTTCTAGAATTTCTGAAAACATTAACAATGAAAGACATTGCATAAAACTTTGATTAGTGTGGGAGAAAGGAAGCTCAAAAGCAATTGAAAACTACTGAAAAAAATGTACTGTATTGGAAAAGACATGATCAATTAGCAGCATTTTCAAAACAAGGAGCAAAGGCTGCTTGTAATGTATTTGGTGGCAGACTTGGAGCATGTAATTGAACAAAATAAAAAAAACATTGAATTAAATTAAAATGGTTGTAGATCATATAAGAAGCTTATCAAACTCTAGCAGGGAGCTAAATTATTTAGTAATAACTGAGAGCAAAGTGGAGGAGAAATTTTAAAGTTGAACATAAGAAAGGACATGGGGTGGATGGGATCTATCCAGTTATATTAAAAGGGGCAGCAAAGGAAGTAAGCAAGCCCTTAGCCATAACTATGAAAGTCTCCTTGGATTTGATATCAATGGTTCAACTGTTGATGATTCTGCTCAGATAGCTGACAAACTGAATGAGTATTTTGCATCTACATTCACATGAAGAATTCTGTAGGGAAGTGAAGGACAGAAGCTTATTAAACTCTAACAAGGAGCTTAATCATTTTGTAATAACTAAAGAGCAAAGTGGAGGAAAAATTGTTGAAGTTAAACATAAGAAAGGCAGCTGGAGTGGATGGGATCTATCCAGTTATATTAAAGGAGGCAGCAAAGGTAGTAAACAAACCCTTAACCATAACTATGAGAGCATCCTTGGAATCAGGGGAGGTCCCCACAGACTGGAGATGTGCAAATGTGTCCCCAATTCACAAAGGGGCGGGGGGGGGATCAAAGGGTGACACAAGTAATTACACACCTGTTTAACTTCTGTTCTAGGAAAAATAACTGAGTCACTGGTTAAAGAATCACTGCAAGAATATCTAGATAAGACTGCAGTTATAGTTCAGACACAGCATGGATTTGTTAAGGGGAAGTATCTGACAAATTTGATTGAATACTTTTTTTTTTTTTTTACTGTGATGTGGTCACAAACGAACTGGATGTAAAAAATAATTTTGATATCATATACTATTAAAATAGTATATGATATCAAATTGATATCTATTTTAAAAAAGCTTTTGATACTGTTACACATGGAAGACTGCTGTACAGATTGGAGCAGTATGGCATTAAGGGCAAGTTGCTGATATGGATAATGTGATGGTTGAGTGGGAGAAGACATAAAGTGATAATCAATGGACACTGCTTTTCGTGGACTAATGTTATTAGTGAAATCACCAAGGGTTCGGTGTTGGGCCCCCTTGTTGTTTTCTGTATTTATCAATGATCTTGATGAAGGTATATCAGAGTTAATGTCCAAGTTTGCAGAAGATATGAAGGTTGGAGGTTGTTAATGACAGTACACTACTGCAGCAGAATCTAGATACGTTGAGCAGATGGGCTGAGAGGTGGCAACTGAAGTTTAACATTGACAAATGTAAAGTACTGCATATGGATAGCAGTAACCCCAGAGAAATGTACCAACTGTGTGGTACTAAATCCAGGGTAGTGGAGAATGAAAAGGACCTGGGAGTAATTGTGCAGTCAGATATAGTTTTCTGAGCAGTGCAGACATGCTGCAAGAGTAGCTCATGGTGTGTTGTCAATGATATTCAGGAATTTTGCTAGCAAGGAGAAGGTGATTGTTCCCTTGTAAAAGGCAGTGGTCAGGCCTTGAGTATTGCATACAGGTCTGGAGGCCTCATTTTAGGACAGATGTGGAGCTGCTGGAATGAGTACAGAGAAGGGTAACAAGATTGGTAAATGGAACAAAGGGTTGCTGTTACCAAGAAAGGCTTAAGTTCTGCAAATTACAGAATGTATGGAGACTAGGCCCCTGTGAGGTGATCTAATTGAAGTGTTTAAGACCTTGAATGGTTTCAGCAATCTAATGCTGATGGGATTCTTCCTCTTGCTCAGATTAGGGGACATAGATGACCTGAGGGGACATGAATTGAAATTGAGGAAAGACAACTGTAGAATAAATGTGCAAAAATTTGCCTTTACCAGCTGGTGGTTGATAGTTGGAACAAATAGGTGGTAGATGACTTTCATCAACCGGTGAAATACCACCATATTTGCTTATTGGAGGCTTGAAGTGGTGAAACCCATGTTTAGTGTCTAGAGCAAAGTTTCCGGCATCCCCCTCCCCCCATACTTCTCCCTCAACCCATGCACGGTACTAAGTACTATAGGTTTTGATACCTTTCGTGTTTGGGGTTTTCATAAAAAAAAAAAAAAAAAAAAGAACTTCCTTCTGTCGTAGTGGAGATTGACAACTTAAATAAATTCAAGGCAGAACTAGACAATGCATTTGGAGTGAATGGTTGAGTGAAATGGGATGTTTTTTATTATTTATTTATTTTATTATTATTATTTTTTTTATTTGGCTGATGCTACGTAAGCTTGCATTCTTGCATCATATGCCTCTAATAATGCTAATGCTAATAAATCAGATTTAAAATGTCATTTTAATGCATTTCATAATGATAATTTTCCCTCTACATCATTCTATATGCAGTAATTTCTTATTATTTGTAAGAAGATTGGAAAATGTACAAATGCCAAAGCTTATCATGGGCAAACTTCAAGTAAATAACTTTATGCTGAGAGCCTAAGTGCCAAATTCTAAATGTAAAACATTAGCAAGTTGTTAAATGAGTATAAAGATAACTTTGGACCATGATGCAATATCTATGCATCTGTTTTTGTAAACTACATATATTCTAAGATCACTTTTATCTTGTTTTTTAGTTAAAAATTAAATTTCCCAAACTGTATAACCTTTGCTTGACAATGACGAATCAGTACCAGATAATCTTATGGATAAGCCTGGACTCCTTCCCATATAGTATGTGGGAAGGGTTCCAAAGACACTCGGATGCAAGATTTTTCATTTTGAGCAATCTTGAAACAAGACTGAAATAGGCTTCGTTATTAGAGATACAAACATTCTTCAATCACACACAATATATTTAGTAAATGACTAATAAAAACTCTTAATATCTCTCCCTAATCTAAGTCAGATTTTTTCAAGCTTGTACTTTTGGTGGGCCCCTTTTTTGTGCAAAACTACAATCAGTTACTGTTCTGTAACACGATTACTAGATCGCCTAGTTTTTTTTTTTTTTTTTATGAAAACCCCAAACATGAGAGGTATTAGAACCTATAGTACTTAGTACCGTGCTTCGGTTGAAGGTTGAGAAGACGAAAGAAGATATTTGTTGACATTAGACTTGAACTTCTATAGACTGTAATTTTCAGGAAATATGTATGAAGGAAGGCTGTTCCAGAAAATGGCAGTTGAATGAATAAACAAGGAAGATGAAAAGTTGGTTCTTTGAGTTTGAAGTTGGATAGTAAATGGATGTTGGCTGGTGGTGGCATTGTGTTCGGACTGTTTTGAAAGATAGAATCGGAATTATAGAATTCAGAAGAACAGTGCCCATGAAAGTATCTGTAGAAAAGGCATGCAGCAGAAACAGTATGTCTATGAGAGAGTGAATGGAGAGGCTCTGTTAGAGAAGAGTCATTAATTAACCTAAATGCCCTCTTCTGATTGGAATCTAGAAGCCTAAGAGAGGTTTTGGGGGCACCGCCCCAAATGTGGGAACAATATTTCATGGGAGGGCGGATTTGCGTTTTGTACAGAGTGAAAAGCTGTTTGGAAAAAAAGTAATGCTGAGAGGGAAAGAGAAAACCAAGTTTTTTAGATGCAGAGGAAGCAATATTTGTAATGTGCTTGTGCCAAGACAGATTAGGAGTCAGGGTAATCCCCAAAAGAGACATATCATCTTGCCTAGAAATCAGAGTGTCACCAAAGATAAGCATAGGAGCAGAAGAATCCTTTTTGCAAGATATAAGACAAGACAGTTTTAGAAGGATTGAAATCAACTAAGTTGTTTTTGCCCCACTGGAGAATTACCTGGCGATCGGCATTTAAGGAATTGGTAGCGGATATTCGAGAAGTTGAAGCTGATTGAGCAGGGCAAGGTTTCTCAAAATGGAAAGTGGAATGCAATGTGCTATCATCAGCAAAACTATGGATAGGATTTCCGGTCAATGGAAGAAAGTCATTAATATACAAGAGAAAAAGAGTGGCAGAAAGAAATAAACCTTGAGGGACACGAGCATTAGTGGAGAAGTTAGACGACAGAGAGCCATCTACCATCACCCTCAGTGAGCGATCAGAGAAAAAACTGGAGAACCAATTACAAAACACAGTTGGCAAACCATAAGATGGAAGCTTGTTTAGAAGACCGTTATGCCAAACACGATTGAAAGCCTTTGAGATGTCAAGTGCAACTGCTTGTGTTTCACCGAACTTTTCCATTGAATTTGTCCATAATGGGTAACAGGGTCCTGAGCTGAACATTATCATTCTCTCTCTCTCAGGTTAACTTTTTTGTCTGGTACGGCATAAGCCTCAGGCTTCCTTGTACCATGTGGCTAATAATAATAAGCCAAAATATCACCAGTGGATTGACACTGACGGAATCCATACTACCGATCGTTAATCAGACAGAAGGTTTCTAGGTAGTTTCAGAGTTGGCAGTTAATTGATTTCTCCATTACTTTAGAAAGAGTAGAAGTAATTGCAATGGGACGATAACTGGATGGGAGGGATTTGTCACCCTTTTTAGGAACTGGCTGGATATGAGCAAATTTCCAAGCAATAGGAAAAACACCCTTGAAAAAAGGCGGCAAAGAACAGGAGTAAGTTCAGGAGCACAGGTTTTGAGAACAAGTGGAGAAATATCATCAGGACCTGGAGCTTTCTTAACATCAAGATTCGTCAAAATCCTTCTGACATCTTTTTGACAGAAGACCACAGAAGGCATTGAATGGAGTGTGTTGGGAATGGTGGGAGGTGTTTTACCAAAATCATTAATACATGAGTTGGAAGAAAAATGGGATGCTAACAAGTCAGCTTTATCCTTGGCTGAAGTGACAATGGAACCATCTGGTTTTGGCAGAGATGGAAAAAAGTTGCAGCCAATAACTATGGCAAAAGACAAGAATGCTCGGCTACCATTAGGGCAAGAAGCAAGTTTTCTACTCTTAGCCTGTTCAAAATCTCATTTGAACTGATTAATAACTGCTTTACAATTGTTGCGAGGTTTGGTGTAGGCAGAAAATGAAACTGAAGAATCAAAAACAAGTAAATTACAATATGCAATGTTCTCTTGAACAGCCTTAGCACATTTATTAGAAAACCAAGGTTTAGATAAAGGACAAGATTTTAAAGTGGAGTGTGGAATAAAGGATTCCATTCCTACAAGAATAATTTAACTGACACAAGCAAATGTTGATATCAGAAGTTTTGATAGAGTAATCCGACCAAAGAAAAGGAATCTCGCAGGTCATCCCATTTTGAATTTTTGTAATGCCAAACAATACGAGATTAGGAATAGCCATGAGATAAAGGCTCCAATGGAGAAGAGACCACCACCAATTTGTGATCTGAGGTGCCTAAAGGACCACTCATTTCAACCGTGTACTTAGAATGGTTGTTTGTGAGAAAAAGATCCAGCATTGGCTGTATGGTTAGGATTGTCCAGTTTTCTTGTAGGTAAATGAACAATCTGTGCAAGATCATTAGTAATTTCAAAAGCCTCGGCTTTTGCAATTATTAATGATCGGCTTCAGTCCTCGACCAGCTGGGTCGATGTGACTAGAAAACGGAAGCCAGCTGGAGTTGTGAACATTAAAATCACCAAGGGAAATTACCTCACTGTAAGGAAAGTTGGACTGGAGAAAGTCAAATTGCAAAGAGTGGAAGTCAAAGAGCTCCAAGTGATTAGTGGAGTTGGGAGAATAATAGAGAACAGATGAATTTCACAAAATGAGGTAGAGAGATTTTAAGCCAGAGAAGATCAAAAAGAGGAGATTCCAAATTACCAAGTCTCTGACTGGAATATTGGAATGGACATATGCACAAGTACCACCTTTGAGGCGAAAGGAATCATTAAGCGAATAATATGGGCAACTGAGATGAGCAGTATTTGAATCAACCGATAACTGAGATTCTGACAGAAAAAGTACAAGTGGTTTGGCAGACTGCAAGTGGAAATGGACATCGTTGAGATGAGAATTGAGACCATGTGTATTTGTGAAATGAACTAGGAAGTGTTTGGGACGTTTAGGTCTTTCCAAGGTCTTTGCAGATAAGCTTACTCTATTAGTAAGCTTTGACAAATCATGGTGTATTCAATAGTAAGAAAAAGTGTGTGTGGGGGGGGGGGACATGCTGTATGAAGTAATGAAATTTTTGGATATGGCGTACACATGGTAAGAATATACCCAGATCCTTGACATAACATGGCCTTAACAATGCCTCTCCCCACGCATACACACTACTCGGACTCCCTCCAGTCACAATCTGGCAGAGTAGAGGTAGCAAGATTATACACTAACTAATCCGGAAGCCTCCAGAGTTCGCAGGCCAGCCACTAGTTAGTACACCAGACCGAACCAATAGGTTCGGTCTGGTGTACTAACTAGTGGCTGGCTTGCGAACACCATTTTAGAGCTGTGCCCTCGAAATGTAAGGAAGATTGGATCTTGCCATGATGTTCATCATAAACTCAAAAGTCATCAATCGTAGTACATGATGGAAGAGATGGAGAAAGGTTGACCGGAACTTAGCTCTGGAGACTAAACTTGGGTTCCACCACTTCAGTCCTCCAATAAGCAAAGTGGTGGTATTGCACCGATTGATGAGTCATCTATCACCTAGTATTGCCTGGTAACACAGAGAGGCGGCATTCCTCCATGTGGTGTGGGCGCCACACCTTGAATCCTGCTTACGTCGGCTCACACCTGGGTGGTCACCCACAGTGTGCTTGTGCTTGTGCATGGAGGTTATACCCAGGATTACTAACAGTCCCACCGTCGTGAAGGTGCAAGCAGGGGATTTGGCTGTCACAGACCATCTGGACTTTACCGAAATTGGGTCCACTTGACTTGAATGTCACCCAAATATCAGTTCTATCAGTGTTTTAGACTCCCAGATAGTAAGTACAGCTTATCTAGCATATCTGAGAAAATGTCTGTGACAAACTCAAGGACCAAAAGGAAAAGTGAGCCACTTTGAAAAGGTTTAAAGATCTGGTGGGCCACTAAAATTTAGGATTCTCTCATAATTATGGCTGAGGGTTTGCTCACCCCCTTTGCTGTCCCCCTTAATACAATTAGATAGATCCCACCCACCCCGGGTACCTTTTTATATTCAGCTTCAACAATTTCTCTTCCACTTTCCTTTCAGTTATCACAATGTCATTTAGCTCCTTGTTAGAGTTTGATAAACTTCTAACATCCTCTCCCATAAAGATTTCCTCGTGTGAATATAGATGCAAAATATCTATTCAATATGTCAGCAACCTGAGCAGAGTCACCAACAGTAAACCCCAGAGGCTCACATCTGGTGAGTATGGGCTTGGCACACCTAGGGTCCTGAGCTGGATATCATCATTCTTCTTTTGGTGATTCCTTTCTACTTCTCTCTCTCTCTCTCTCTCAGGGTAACTCGGGAATTTTTTTTTTTGGCTGGTGCAGCATAAGCCTCAGGCTTCCTTGCACCATGTGGCCAATAGTAATAGTTAATCCACTAACATCAAGTGGCCTAATGTGATTTAACCTCTTGCTTCTACTGTTAATATAAGCATAGAAGTCATTGCAGCTTTTCTTGGCATTCTTTGCCAGAGATTTCTCACAATCTGCCTTAGCTTGCCTAACCTCTTTTGTGACTTGATTACAGACTTTTTTTTTTTTTTTTTTTTGTAGTTGTTGGCACATCGGCTTCTGTGGCCATAATGCACTTCCCAAGATTTTTGCAGTACTTTGATCCAAGCCCGAGGCGGGAATCAAACCTGCGACCTTTGGGTTGCCAGGCAGGCACTTTACCCACCCGGCTAGCCCGGTCGGCAGATTAGAGACTAATTTATATCTACCATAGGCTTCTGTATCACCTGATAATTTATATGCCACCCATGCAATTTTCTTCTCTGCCACGTATCTCAAGAGAGAGAGAGAGAGATAATCTTTAATGCCCTTCACGGCCAAAAAGCCAGGGGTTTACATTTTTACAGCCTCCCGAAACTTCCGGGAAAATCGAACAATTAATTTACAAAAACAGGTAATTTTACAAATGAAAACATATTTTGATACAAAGGAGAGAACTCCTTACGAGAGTTAGGTCTGATTGAGCTGGCTTAACATCGAGATAAGAGCACCAGCTCAATCAGACAGGAACAGATGCAAGGTACACATGTCATTGCTGATTAGTCCTACTAGTCATAATTTTTTTCCTGTAAGTCCGGTCAACAGCGAATTTGTTCAGGTCGGCGTCAAGTGCCTGGGTTTGCTTGAACATCTGCTGAGGGAGGAACCTGTCCGAGAGATGGAGTCGTGCTGAATGCGAGTAGAGCTCAGGATTGGCCCTAAGGGCAGCAGGGGGGGGGGGATCCTCCAGCCACAGGTATCCCAGAATGAAGGTGTTGCGATTATGCCTGTTATCATCTTGACTGTTGCTAGGAGGCATTGGTCGTCGACTAAGGTGGGAAGCCGTGGAATCCCGAGAGAGTTGGCAAGCCGCGTGGTACGAATCAGAGCTGGAAGGTTGTGCTTTCTGTTGGCCCACTTTAGGAGCCAGAATTCTGTGGCAAAGAGTGGTTTCTTTATTGACAGTGCCGCCGACGCCCAAATTTCAGCAGCATAGAGTAAAGGTGGAAAAATAATTGTTCTTATGTACCTCAATAGTTCATCTGACATCCATTTAGGTCTAAGCATTGAACACTATTTCTTCATTTGTATGAAAAGCCTTGTAGCTTCTTTGATTAGTTCCCTGAATGCTTCCCATTTAGAATTTGCTGTTGGTAACATCATCAGTTGGTCCCACTGCATAGAATTTAAAAACTGTCTGGAAAAACTGTAGTCAGTGTTATGAAAACAAAAGCCTTTCCCTTTACAGTAGTTATGTCTTTAATACATGTCCCCTTTAGTATACTGTGATCATTGTCACACCCAGTGGGTCTTTTCCCTGCAGATTCTTAATGCATGTAGAATCACTGCTGATAACCAAATCAAGAGCTTGCTAGTGTGTGTATGTGTGACCAACCCACAAATGCCAGTCAACATCTGGAAAGTTAAAATCCTCCATTATGAGACATTCTGATTTGCTGGTCCACTCTATTTCCCTGTATAGCTGTTTGGTTTGCTCACCACAGTCATTAGGCCTATAACACATTCCTACTCTCAATTTTATTTTCTCTGTGCTTATAACACACCAGACTGACTCAACATTGCAAGTCAACACGGATGACCAGTTGAATTGGTCACCCATGTTGACTGGATTCACTGCCTTAGATTTAATATGCATCTTAACTAAGAGCATAATCTCTCCACCCCTTCTGTATACATTGTACTTCCCATATTCAAATTCAGCATCATCATTTATATCTGAGTAACACCATGTCTCTTGCTATCCCTACAATGTCTGCATTTGATGACTTAATCAGTACTTCAAATACATCAAATTCATTTAAAATGCTCCTAGCATTAGTGTACATGCACATGTTCTTACTCTTAGTTACCCTTACACAGCCCACATATTTATTTGTTCCATAATCCAAGATGTCAGGGCCTGAAATCCCTGACACCTTGCTTTCCAGGCAGCTGCATTTTCCAATAGAACCAGTGCAGGAATCACCTTCACCTCTTCCTGCAGCTCTAGTTAATGTATTAGTCTGTGTACCCCCCCCTCCAAGTTAACAGTTTTCCAACCCACTATCACAGCATCGATAGTCTCAGCAAATATTCTTGCACCCCTTCTATTTAAGCATATCCCATCCCTGTAAGAACAGTCTCTTCTGTTAGCAAACAAAGACCATGCTGAAAAAAATTCTACCCCATGAGCCTTGCACACTCTTTCCAGGTCCAGTTGATTTTAATTGACAAGTCTTTCAACATGTACTTGCCTCCTATCATGTCTGGGCAGAATTGCAGACGCTTTCACATTCATTCCTACCTCATAACTTTTCCCAACATTGTCCTGTACTTATTAAGTAAATCCTCAGATCTCCTGTTCTTAATATCATTAGTGCCAATGTGTACAACAATATCACCTTTTGTGCCCTTAAAAGATATCTGCTATACAGTGTCACCTACTTTGCCATTGTCTTACTGGAATTGACAATAGCTTCAACACTTGAAATTTTCTGCAATGGTGGATCCCTTGGCAGTCTTTGCACAGTAATCCAGTGCTGTGGACCGATAAACATGTCAATTTCTTTTTGAATGAGTCCTTAAAGTGGTTTGTTTAGTTGGAGATGGGTTCAGATTTGCGGAAAATTGAGGAACAACCTATAGGTAACCTATGTTGTCTCAAGATGATACTTGCTTAATAGGCTGTTTTATTTTGAGTGAGATTTTATTGTGAAACTGTTACACTGAAGAGAGTTTAATTAAATTCTAATGTAGGTTAGTTCTATCAAGTGAGTTGTGAATATATATATATATATATATGTTTAGTTGTTTTTTTTTATCCCAGTAGAGTACTTGGTATTTTTAATTTTATCATCACCTGTAAAACCCTCAATCCTCTATGAAAAGGTACTGGGATAGCTTTTATAACTATTATCAGTCCATACGGTATGAAACACGTGCAAAGCAGGAGCTGATGTGAAATTTGTTCCAAGTGAGAACGAAGCTTAATGATGGTGATAAGTGGAAGCCCCTAAAGTGGTTTAAGAACAATTTGATGGTCTTTCTAGTTCAAAGAATTTTCCTGTTACAAAACAGGAAGGATTTGATTTTTTTTTCTTTTTAGAAGTTTTGCTTATATAGGATTTTCTTCCCAGCCAGTTTGATTTCTAAAAAGCTGTTTCTCCTATTTACTGTTCCACTGTTGGACCTTTTAGAAACTCTTCCATAATGATCAGTGACATGACAAACATGTTTTTTTTTTTTGTAATATAAATAGTGGTTGTTAACCTAATATACAAAAAAAGGCAAATTTTCACTTTTTTTTTTTTTTACGTTATCTATAAATATTGTATTGTAACAAGGTGTTGTTACAATACAATATTTGTATCAAATGAGGTATAACCCCACTTATTGTGATATTCCTGCAGTGATAAACATACTCCCAAAGAAAACAAACTATAACAAAAACATGCTGGGGACAAAGAAAAAAAATTTAAAAAAAAACGAGGGTGGTAAAAGTTCCCTCTTAGGAAGGTAAGTTACCATTCGCTTTCTGGTTGTCTGCTCTAAAAGATAATGTTCGTCTTATTTGCTACTTCAAAATATACTTCGATAGCTAGATTTTCATAAAGAGAGAGATTACTCGTTTGCTTCATAAACGAGTAATCAATTGTAACTACAATTATACTGCCTGTTCGAATCCACGATATCAAAAAAAAAAAGTAATATTCTTGAAGTCCCTGGACTCTGAACTCCGCTGACCTTATTTGGCCATCTCGGAGTATAAAAATAAAAATATATTCTATTATGAGGTTGTGGTTTAACCCCTTCTTTTCGGTAAAAAAAAAAGTACCAAACTCTTCACGTGGCTGCTGCAATCAGTGGAGTCTGCGCACTTACGTACTTGGCGGACAAAATCGGTATAAATTTTAGCACAATACGAAATAATTACTAACTGTACTTTAGATTAAAAGCTACTTACTAATCTTATCTGTGTTGATATTACTACGTATGGCATTTTATAAAATTCCTAAGACCACAAACAGTAAGCATCAATGTCACTAAGAAGAAATGCAATATAAAAGAATAATAATAAAAAAAAAAAAAAAAAGCCCATACAGTAACATGTAACACACAAAACTAATCGAGAATGCGATCAGTTGTGAAATTCGGTGCGAAGAGAAAAATTATAAATTATCAGTAGTACCGGAAAATTCAGTAGACTGAATTATTTCAACATTAAATGAAAGCATGAATTAACTGTTAGTTTTAAAGTTGTGTACAGGGTAACATACATCATTAAGTATATGATCAGCCGAGAGTACAATCTAGATCAGTGGTTCCCAATCTTTTGTCACTGAAGTCACATTTTTAAGTTAAAAGACGAAATATTAACGGTACACCGAAATAGTGATTGCCATCGAACACAATGGAATTTTTTCTAATCTTGCGGCACACCGGTTGCAAACCACTGATCTGGATTGAACACACTAGTAAAAAGTTCTGCTAACACGTAAGAAAAACGGAGCTTGTCCAGCATGAATAACAAACTGCCAGAGATAACTCAGTGAGTACAGTAATAGGTGAAGACGAGCACACGGATTTAACTACGGTAAAAAATAAAACAAGTTTCTTTCCTGTTCATCTTTGTCCGCTTAACACTAGTGCTCGTATCAAATATTTTTTTTGTATCTTTATTACGTAACATGAATTTTTTTTTCTTTAAAAGTATTTTGTTGTGGTTTTGAGGAAACTTATATGGACAATACTCAAATTACGAAATTGAGCCGATACGCTTCTTCACGAAACTTATTGCTCACTTTTAAGTGCGTTCGCAAAATGCGTAAAGTTTATCTTCTTCACCACGTCCATCCGTCGAAGCGCAAGTAACAACTTCGTCCTCACTGGAGAGATTTTCATAAAATTTATATTTGGGCATTTAAAAAGATTCTCCCGAATATCTAGGTGCGGACTGGGTTACCAAGACACGGGGAAATTTTTAATTGGGCCCAAGCAGCAAGATAAATTGAATATATACAATCGCACAAATTTTAAATTTCACATCTTAAGCTGTTCTTAAATTTAGATTTTTATTACGATTACTCAGGTTTTGAGGTTTGTGGCGGTCGACTCTTTTTGTTGGTCATCACAGAACACAGGTTCACATTATTTTCTAGTCTTGTGTGGTTACAAATGTGAGTTCACAGGCCGATATGCATGTCGCGTGGACTGCGAAACCTAAAGCTTGTCTATCAGCTTATAAGGAACTCTGTAATAATTTTTTTTTTCCATAAATTTCGAGTTATCGCTATACCAATATAAAATAATTACCAGTTATTTCCTATAGATCTTAAAAAGTTTTAACTGATATTTATTTTTTTAAGAAATTTAATAGATCATTAAGTTCAACATTTACAAGTTGAATCTCACTTTATTTCTTTTGCGTGTGCGACAATGGCGTAACTCGAAAAATGTACCCCCTCAAAATATATTTGGGTAAAAGAAAAAAAAAAAACGATAAATGTGAATTTAAAATCTTCATCAATACAAAATAAAAACAAAAATAATAATGTTAAATTTTGACAAATGAAGTAATATATTGACTTAAGTAATTTAGAATGGTTTTCGTCTAGATTTGGCATTGGCAAAATCATTACTTAATTTAGGTGCTAGGGATTGCTAGCGCTGATAGACGTTGTCCCAGATTGTTACTCATATAATTCTAAATTGATTTTAATTTCGAGTAAGAGCGTTCCGCGGTCGATGCAGTAACCGGAATTGTCAAAAATAATATCAATAGTAGTAGTAGCAGCAATTGGAGGCATCTGATGCAAGAAAGCAACCGTATGAACTTCTGTAGCATCAGCCAAAAAAAAAAACAATTTCACACATCAATTCCCTCTAAACATTTTGCCCAGTTCCTTCTTGAATTTATTTAAGCTATCAATTTCCACAACGACAGATAGTAGTAGTAGTGGCATGTAATGCAAGAAAGCAAGTGTATGAGCTTGTGCAGCATCGGCCAAAAAAAAAATCACACCCCTCCAAATGCCTGTCCAGTTCCTCCTTAAATTTATTCAACCTATCAACTTCCACAACGACAGATGGAAGTTTGTTCCAGCAATTAACCACCTGCTGGCTAAAGGCAAATTCGGCACATCTATTCTACATCTTTCCTTTCTTAATTTGAATTTATGCCCCCTTAGGTTCGTAATCTGAACAACGGAAGGATCCCATCAGAATTCAGCATGCTCAACCCATTCAAGGCCTTATACACCTCAATCAGATGACCGCGCAGGTGCCTAGTCTCCAGCCACTGCAATTTGCAGAACTTAAGCCTCTCTTGGTAAGAGGATCCCTTCATTCCCCTCACCAATCTTGTTGCCCTTCTCTGTACATGCTCAAATAAATCTACATCCTTCCTAAAATGAGGCCTCCAGACCTGTATGCAGTACTCAAGGCGTGGCCTGACCATTGCCTTATACAGAGGGACAATCACCTCCTTCTCCCTGCTAGCAAAATTCCTATATATCATTGACAAAACCCCATGACCTGCCCTGGTTTGTCTGCATTGCTCAGAAAACTTAATATCTGACTGCACAATTACTCCCAGGTCTTTTTCATTTTCTACCACCTTAAGTGTAGTACCACACAGTTGGAACATTTCTCTGGGGTTACTTCTACCCATATGCAGTACTTTGCTTTTTTCAATGTTAAACTTCAGTTGCCACTTCTCAGCCCATCTGCCCAAATTATCTAGATCCTGTTGCAGTAGCACACTTCCATTACTGTCATAAATTAACAATCCTGCCAGCCTTTGTATCATCTGCAAACTTCGACACTAAGCCTGATATACCTTCATCGATATCATTGATAAATATACAAAACAACAGTGGACCCAACACCGAACCTTGTGTGGACTCCACTAATAACATTAGTCCACGAAGAGCAATACCCATTGATTACCATCCTCTGTTTTCTCCCACTCAACCATCCTTTTATCCATTGTAACAATTTACCCTTAATACCATTCTGCTCCAATTTGTACAGTAGACTTCCATGCACAAAAGTGTCAAAAGCTTTCCTGAAATCCAAGTATATGATATCAAAATTATTTTTTTGCATCCAGTTCTTGGTAACCACATCATAATAACCAATAAAATTTGTCAGACAAGACTTTCGCTTAACAACCCGTGCTCTGTCTGAATTATTGCTGCAATCTTGTCTAGATAATCCTGCAATGCATCTTTAACCAGTGACTCCATTATTTTACCCGGAACAGAAGTTAAACTAACTGGTCTGTAATTACTTGTGACACCCTTCGATCCGCCTTTGTTAATTGGGGACACATTGCATATCTCCAGTCCGTGGGGACCTCCCCCTGCGTCCAAGGATGCTCTCACAATTATGGCTAAGGGTTTGCTTACTTCCTTTGCCGCCTCCTTTAATATAACTGGATAGATCCCATTCACCCTACGTGCCTTTCTTATGTTTAACTTCAACAATTAACAAATAAGATGGAAGCTTATTCCAACAGTTAACCACCCGCTGGCTAAAGGCAAATTTACGCACATCTATTCTACAAAAGTCTTTCCTCAATTTGAATTTATGCCCCCTCAGGTTCGTAATCTGAGAAAGCGGAAGAATTCTCAAAATATTCACATGCTCAACCCTCAATCATATTACCTCACAGGTGCCTAGACTGCAGCCTCTGCAATTTTCAGAACTTAAGTCTTTCTTGGTAAGAGAACCCCTTCGTTCTCCTCACCCTTCTCTGTACACGCTCAAGCAAACTAGCACTCATATCGTTATATTTTATTATGACTAGTTCTGCAAATTCGCAAATAGTTTTAATTTTTTAAATTTCACTTTCTAGTAATTTTCGCAAAGCAGTAATTGCATTGAAACTGATTCTGAAAATCACTTGAAAATTTATTTTGCACCTGCTCTGCGTTTTTTATATTAGAATTTTCATCGACTGATTAATTGAGTTGGAGTAAGAAATGTAAACACATCAGAAAATGTTTTTAGGTTTTGAAACCTTTTGTGCATTTGAGTAGTCACGAAGTCAATTATACGATAAAAAATGTTAACTTTAAAGAGCAGTTCTGCATTTTCAAATCGGTAGTCTTCATCCAATTCATCAAAATGTTTCTTAACAAATCGCCTCCGTTCATTTGCAAATTGACAAAGTAAACCCCATTTCTGCGAAATGGATGATGCTTCCTGGACGATATTTTCAAATTCATTTCTTAATTTTTTTACTTCATTATACGATGTCTCTAGACCCAATGCAGCTTGACCAATATTAACCCCAGGGGCTCACATTTGGTGAGCATGGGCTTGGCACACCAAGGGTCCCGAGCTAGACATCATCATTCTTCTCTTCCTTGGTGATTCCCTTCTACTTTTCCTCTTTCTCTTAGGGTAACTTAGAATTTTTTTTTTTTTTTTTTTTTTTTTGGCTGGTGCAACAAAAGCCTCAGGCTTCCTTGCACCGTATGCCTAATATTTATAATAATAATAATATTATCCATATTCGTTCTTTGCATAATCGTTGATGTTGAATTAATATTCGACATGATATATTCTATCAGTGCATTGGTTAACACAATATCAAAATTTTCAATATTATTTTATTCCGTACAGCTTTCGCCTTTTCATCGCTTTTTGTGAATTGTGTCATAATTTTATTTAATGCCATTAGCACATTGGGAAATCTCAATTTTATAGCAATTATAGATGCAAGCCAATTAGACCAACGATTAGAATTTAATTTCTTTAATACAATAAGTGAGCGCCTATTTTATTTTGACCTCCGCAGTTACAAATCCTTAAAAATTACTCTGGAAGCAGCAGCTATGCACAGGGCCGACCACAAGCATGTTCAACCGAGTCTGTCGATCAGCGCCCCGCACTCAAATGGCCTAAATAATAATATCATCCGAGTCTTTTCGGCATTTCTATCAACGAGCCTACCGTCTTAATGTCTAGTTATCCACATTATCGTCACTCCAAGAGCGCTTGCGCGAGTCGATTTGGGTTCGAGCCCGTGCCCACCAAATATGGAGGATGCGCAAAGGTCAGGGAATAACCACCGCATATCACAGGAGCAATATGGCCTTAGTTGCTAATGCTCCTAAAAACCAAATAATAACAACAACAGCGAGTCGATTTGAACATTGCTAGAAGTAGAACTATATTTCATTCTCAATGTGTGTTTCGTTTGATATCGAACATAGAATGTTATTTAAAAATGTGATTTCTACGTAACACTCAATTTCAATAATATCTGTATTGTTTTTAACTTCTGGAGGTAAAGAAATAACAAACTGGGCTCCGCAAATATCGGTGCCGGCGCTGGCTATGATAATACCATTTCATACCTGTTCACTGCCGTTTCGCTTGTGCTGTGCAAGCTAGCTTAATCTAAACATGCCTCGTGTGAAAAAAAATTATTGTTCGTAGTCATAGTAAATTTTATCATAAACATAACTAAAAAACTTACATTTTTACTCAAATAAATTTTTTTTCTATTTCGGCAGGAGGGAAGTGGGCCCACTTTCGATCATGGGCCGCAATGCACCGCATTAGCATAGTTACGCCACTGGTGTACGAGCGTACATTTTGCGAATATGAATAACTCCAGGGGCTCACATCTGGTGAGTATGGGCTTGGCACACCAAGGGTCCCGGGTTCAATATCATCATTCTTCTCTTTCTTTGTGATTACCCTCCTCTCTCTCTCTCAGGGTAACTCAGCATATCTTTTTGGCTGGTGCACAATAAGCCTCAGGCTTCCTTGCATCATATGGCAAATAATAATAATAATAATAAACTACCAGCTGCTGACTGGTAAAGATATCAAAGCTATGACAGAAGGAGAGACCTACAAATACTTAGGGATGATGCTGACTCAGCAGTTAGAGCACAAGGAAATCAGAAAGTGCTTGACCGAAAAATATCATCAGAGACTCAGAAGCCTGCTGAAAGCAAAATTGAACGGAGGGAACACAGTTAAAGTCATAAGCACCTATGGAGCTGCAGTACTAACATACTCCTTCGGGGTCATAGATTGGACTAACACCGAGCTAAGAAGATATCATGCGAAAGACAAGAACAATGATGACCAACAGCCGCCAACACCACCCGAAGGCACCTGTGGAGAGATTAACAATAGCTCGGAAAGAGGGAAGAAGGGGGACTGATAGACCTGATGGAGCGACAGAAAACAGCGATAGTTAACCTGAAGGATTACTTCGAGAACAACACAGCACCACTCCGTCAGGCCAGTAGGAAGATATATAAGTGGTTATACCCCATTCAACCTAAGGGAGGAACCCTCACCCACCCAGACGGCACAAGAAACGAGGTTAAAAAGATGTGCAAAGAAGACACTCCATGGCAGACCCAACAATGACCTCCATCAAGATCATATCTATAACATTGCTCAGAAAATACATCTCAAAGGAGCCCGGAATGTCAGATGACACATGTAGACGATGCCACCTGGCCTCAGAAACGATCCAACACATCAGAGGTTGGGTGCAAGATGATCACCCAGACTGAGTACACTCATAGACAAGACCAGGTAGCCAGAATAATACATCAGAACTTAGCGAGGAAATACCCGTTGACCAAAGAAAGTGTACCTTACTACAAGTACGAACCACAGGCATTACTAGAGACCCGAAACCACAAGCTATACTGGGACCGCGCCATAATAACGGATAAGACCATTCCGCACAACAGACCGGACATAACCCTTGTGGACAAGATGGAAAATACTACCTACCTGATTGACATAGCGGTGCCCAACACAAGCAATGTCCAGAAAACTCAGGAGGAAAAAATTAGGAAGTACACGAACATGAGATATGAAATCAAGGAGATGTGGCATATGCAAGAATTATCTACCATTCCGATCATCGTGTGAACCACCGGTATGGTGAGAAAGACTCAATATAACAGCCTAGCAGCAATAGGTCTCCAAGAGAACACCTACAAGGAACACCAGAAAGTCGTAATCCTGAACATAGTCAGAGATTTCCTCGACCAACAGTAACACCAGATATTACAACCACCCTGTGTACTTGGTAGCAGTACCCGTAACGGAGTGGAATCCCACAATCAGGGAGAAGTAATATAAGAGAAACAATAATAATAATATTTCGAAAGAAGAGAGTGATATTTCTGGAACAGCTGGCCGATTGATGTGGTGGGAGTAAAGGATCGGCTAAATACAAAAACAAAAAAATTAACTACGCCGCGGCAGTCTGCAGCTCACTGCCGATGAATTAACGTATAGCTACCGCGCTGCGGAAAATGTCCATAGTGAGCTGGGACACTGCCTATGGTGCGTTGCGGTGGCTACACAGTGAAGCTCTGAATTGCAGGCGGCTTTCTCAAATTTCGGTAACCTAACCTTAATATAATAAATACTTGGGTACAGTTAGGTTAGTGAAATTGGCTAAAGTATAAAAATGAAAATAAACTGAAGTTGGCTAAATACGTGTACCCAGGGCCATACAAAGTCCCTTTAGTGAACCGGATGCAAAAGGGGTGAAGGGGTATTGTTTATTTATGTAGAGATTTTGTTGGATCACTCGAGGCCCTGGTGCGGCGCATCCAATGCCCCCCCCCCCACATTTGCACAGCCATGTGTGTACCTGCGTGTATCTGAGGGTGGCTACTCTTATACGGTATAACCGTAGCCACAGTTAGATACACGCGGTATTCTGTATTAATACACGCGGTATTCTGTATTAATCTGGGGGTATAATTTATATCCTGCGCGGTAGCACAGTGGTATCGTCACCGTCTTCCCCTCACCGAGTGGAAAAGGCCCGGGTTCGAATCCCGTCGATGACGAAAGGAACTTTAATGGGCTTTTTTCACTCCGTGGCTGAGTTAATCGGTCTCATGCGTAGATAGCAAGGTTTTTCCTCCAGAAACTGGTGTTTTCGTCCTACAAACAGACAAATCGACCATAGAACGCGCAATTAACTGACATAAGACACGGCAGATGAATTTAATTATTCGGGTGGCCTAAATATAATAGTTTTTTTTTTTTTTTTAGCATTAGCATTAGTAGAGGCATATGATGCAAGAAAGCAAGCTTATTCAGCATCAGCCAAAAAAAAAAAAAAAAAAAAAAACCCTCTCCCATTTCACCCCTCCGTTCGTTCGAAATACCTGTCCAGTTGAGCTTTAAATTTGTTTAGGCTATCAACTTCGACAACAAGTGATGGAAGTCGGTTCCACCAACCAACCACCCGCTGGCCAAAGGCAAATTTCCGCACATCTATCCGACATCCGTCCTTCCTCAATTTGAATTTATGCCCTCTGAGGTGATTATTCTGAGAAAGATGAAGAATCCCATTGGCATTGAGCATGCTCAAACCATTCAAAGCCTTATACACCTCTATCAGATCACCTCGCCGGTGCCTAGTCTCCAGACTCTGTAATTTGCAAAACTTAAGCCTTTCTTCGTAAGAGCAACCCTTTGTTCCATTTACTAATATTGTTGCCCTTCTCTGTACCCGTTCCAGCAGCTCTACATCCTTCTTGAAATGAGGCCTCCAGACCTGTATACAGTACTCAAGATGTGGCCTAACCCTTGCCTTATACAAGGGAATAATCACCTCCTTATCCCTGCTAGAAAAATTCCTGTATATCATTGACAAGACACCATGAGCTACTCTTGCAGCTTGTCTGCACTGCGCAGAGAACTTCATATCTGCCTGCACAATTACCCCCAGGTCCTTTTCATTCTCCACCACTGTCAGTGTAGTACCACAGAGTTGATACATTGCTCTGGGGTTACTGTTACCCATATGTAGTACTTTACATTTGTCAATGTTAAACTTCATTTGCCACCTCTCAGCCCATCTGTTCAACCTTTCCAGATCCTGTTGCAGCAGCATAGCGTCAGTAGTGTCCTGAACGACCCTGCCAACCTTTGTATCATCTGCAAACTTAGACATTAAACTTGATATCCCATCATCAATATCATTCATAAACACCGAAAACAACAATGGACCCAACACTGAACCTTGAGGAACTCCACTAATAACATTAGTCCACGTTGAGCAGTGTCCATTGATTACCACTCTCTGTCTTCTGCCACTCAACCATCCCCTTATCCATAGCAGCAATTTGCCTCCAATGCCACACTGCTCCAATTTGTGCAGCAGTCTACCATGTGCAACAGTATCAAAAGCCTTTCTAAGATCCAAATATATAATATCAAAGTTATTCCCTGCATCCAGTTCTTTTGTGACTACATCATAGTATCCAATCAAATTGGTCAGGCAAGACCTGCCCTTAACAAAACCATGCTGCGTCTGAGCTATAACTGAATTCTTGTCTAGATGATCCTGCAGTGCTTCTTTAACCAGTGCCTCCATTAATTTACCTGGAACAGAAGTTAAACTAACAGGTCTATAATTACTTGTGTCAGCCTTTGATCCTCCTTTGTGAATTGGGGTTACATTTGCACATCTCCAGTCTATGGGTACCTCCCCTGAGTCCAAAGAAGCTCTCATAATTATGGCTAGGGGTTTGCATACTTCCTTTGCTGCCTCCTTTAATATAACTGGATAGATCCCATCCACCCCAGGTGCCTTTTTTATGTTTATCCTCAACAATCTCTCCTCCACTTTCCTCTCAGTTATTACAAAATCATCCAGCTCACTGCCAATGTTTACTTTACCTACATCATTCTCCTTCCTGAATAACTCCTCATGCGTGAATGTAGATGCAAAATACTCGTTTAGATTGTTAGCCACCTGAGCAGGATCCTCAACTGTTGAACTATCAATATCCAGTGGACCAATCTGATTCATCCCTTTCCTTCTCGAGTTCAAGTATGTAAAGAACTCCTTTCTGTTTTTCTTTGCATCCTTTGCCAAGGATTTTTCGTAGTCTGCCTTTGCCTGCCTAATCTCCTTTGTGACTTGGTTACAGACCAACTTATATCTATCATAGGCTTCCATGTCACCCATTAATTTGTATGTATCCCATGCATTTTTCTTCTCTGCCACATGTCTCATTAGTCCATCTGACAACCATTTAGGCCTAAACCTTGAACAATATTTCTTAGTTGGTATGTAAAGCCTGGTAGCCACCAAGATTAGTTCCTTGAATGCTTCCCATTTTGAGTTTGCTGTTGGTAACATCATCAGTTGGTCCCACTGTATAGAATTTAAATACTGTCTCAGACCATCATAGTCGCCTTTACGAAAACAAAAACCCTTCCCTTTACCTCTGATGGTAGTTACCTCCTTGAGTAAATCCCACTTCAACACACTGTGATCACTGCCACCTAGTGGTTCATTTATCTGCAGGTTCTTAATGCATGAAGAATCACTACTGATAATCAGATCAAGAGTATTGCTCCCTCTTGTTGCCTCACGAACATGCTGATGTAGAAAACAATCATCCAATAAATCCACAAAAGCCTTGCTAGTGTGCGAGTGACCAACACACAAATTCCAGTCAATATCTGGGAAATTAAAATCTCCCATTATAAGACTCTCTGATTTACTGGCCCACTCTATTTCCCTGTACAATATATTATTATACTCATCAGAGTCATTAGGCCTATAGCACACTCCTACTCTCAATTTTGATTTCCCTATGCTTATGTCACACCAAACTGACTCGACACTGCCCTGTCCATCGATGTCAACTGGCTTCACTTCCTTTGACTTTATGTGTTTCTTAATTAATAGCATAACCCCTCCTCCCCTCCTGTCCTGTCTATCCTTTCTATATACATTGTATTCCCCAAATTCCAGTTCCGCATTACTTATATCTGTGTGACACCACGTCTCTGATATCCCAACAATATCTGCCTTTGATGTTTTGAGCAATACCTCAAATTCATCAAATTTATTTACCAAACTCCTAGCATTGGTGTACACGCAGGTATACATGCACCTGTTTCTATTCTTAGCTACCCTAACACAACCCATGTGTTTACTTGTAACGCAATGACTACCAGCAGTCTCTGAAATATCCTGCATCTTGTTTTTCAGACTTCTGCTCATTTGAATAGAAGCAGTGCAAGAATCACTTCCACCTCTGCCATTGGCTACTGTTAATCTATTAGTCCTTGTATCCCCCCCAACTAGCAGTTTTCCGACCCACCTAACACTGCCTCGACAGCATCAGCAAAAATTCTTGCACCCTTTCTATTTAAGTGTATCCCATCCCTGTAGAAGCAATCTCTCCTGTTAACAAGTACAGTCCAGGCTGAAAAAAATTCTACCCCTTGAGCCTTGCACAGTCCCTCCAGGGCCGAATTGATCGACAAGGCTCTCATCATATACTCCCTCCTATCGTGTCTGGGCAGAATTGCAGACACTTTCAAGTTCAACCCTAATTCACGGCTTTTTTTCAACAGTGACCTGTACTTGCTAAGTAATTCCGCCGGTCTCCTACTCTTAATATCATTAGTGCCAACGTGTACAACTATATCACCTTTTGTGCCCTTAAAAGATGATATCCGCTCTACAACGTCATCAACCTTTGCCCCTGGCAGACATACCCTGGTCCTATTCCACCTATCCTTTTTACAAAGCATGTTCCCCGTTTCCCTGACAATAGAGTCACCAACAACTACTAGTTCCTGTGGGACCAGCGCATTCTGCCTAGGGGGCTGCCCCTGTGTTGCCTGATGACCAAGTGCAAGCTCTGGCGTTGATGTGGGCAGCTGAGAGCTTGATGGGCCCTCAATTTATTTCCTTCGAGGGCATCCACCCTGTCCTTCAAGGTCTCATAAAGGCCCATAACAACGCTGAGTTGTCGCCTGATTTCCTTGCACTCCTTACATCGTGCACACACAAAGACATCCCCCTTGGCAGTATCATGTCCCGTACCCGACTGCTCCGCAAACATCAAGCAAACAGTGCATTTTAATAGACTGTGATTCAGAGGGCAACTGCCCCCCTCAGTTCTCCCCTGAACCACAGCACTCCCATTAGCTTGAGCCTTTTGCTTTGCTGCTCTGGTCAGAGTCATGATTCCAATTTGATTCAATAAAATTTAAAACAAAAATTAAATCCTTAAGTTATATCCCAAAACAGTAATGTTATATATATATATATATATATATGTTTTTTTTTTTTTCGGTATCTAGTGTTCCCTTTATACAACTTCCGTATCACGTGTACCACTATAGTTATGTATTAATTATTTGTTACGATTAAGTCGTTATATATATTTATAGAGTTAAAAATACAATTTAATTGACAATAAAGTTTATCAAGATTAATAGATTTACTGATTAATTGACAATATTATATTATGCACTATACTACACTAAGCTTATGCTAATGTGTAAAAATGGCGGGAAATCACGAACGGTATTTCTATGGACTCGTAAGTATTGATTAGCTTCGAAATCTCGCTATCTCAATTTAGAATAAACTAAGGATCCTGACTAGGTCTATAATCTACTTATAGAAGATAATTTGATATAACAATTGGTTAATAAATCGACTAAATTTGGTTAAAAGACCTCTCGTTCAATTTGTGACACGTGGATTTGATACCGTTACCGATACTAAGTAATATCTACGAAATCTCTGTCTAAGTTAAACTTTAAACTAAGTATCGTAACTAGGAATATAAAGCTACTCTAGAAAATAAGTTAATATGAAAATTTAAACTAATAAAGCAGAAAATAAATCAGGAAAAACTTCTCTGTTTGAAGAGCTTTAAGGAGCAATGTCTGCACAGGCTAACCTCGCACCCAGACTCCTTTTTGGTATAACTTATACTCACGCATTAATGCGGATAGTGAACTCCCCTAGACGTTGTACAAAAATTATCTTAGCACCGCTACCGGTTACCTAGGTAAATAGGTTGCTCTACGAGAGCAGAGCAGTTCGCAACCTTTTTTGACTCACGAACACTTTCAACATAGTATTTTTTTTTTTTCGCTAACCTATATTCTCTGAAATCGTATAGTAGTTCTGAATATTTCCAGTACTACATTTTTATAAGCAATAACCAGTAATAATATAAAATTATTTTAAGTACCTATACATTACAATGGCCTTTGAGAATGTGAAAAAAAAAAAAAAAAAATTAGTACGGAAATCACGTTAAACTAATTATAAGGAATTGTAGATGTGGTTTCTTTCGTTGGAAATTCTTTACTTTATATTTAATTTTAATTTACTTTATTTATTATTAGTTGTAATTTTTAAAAATCCTTGTTACAATAATAAACTCATACACCAACCGTTTAAATTGCAAGTAACTCTGCTTTATTATGTGCAATGATGGCACGAGGGAACGATATGCCTGCACCATAGCACACAGCTAGTAAGAAGATGGTTTTGTAAAGTAGCATGAGAGACCTCCTCTTCAAACCCCAGTCTGCTCTGCTAATTGTTATTATTATTATTATTATTAAGCCTCATGGTGCAAGGAAGCCTGAGGCTTATGCTGCACCAAGCAGAAAAAAAAATTCTGAATTACCCTGAGAGAGAGAAGTAGAAGGGAATCGCCAAGAAAGAGAAGAATGATGATATCCAACTCAGGACCCTGGGTGTGCCAAGCCCATACTCACCAGATATGAGCCCCTGGGGCAGACTTCCTGCGTAGAATGATAATAGGGTGCCATATAAGTAATTCGTGTGTACTTTACGTGATATTCTTACGATCATGTCAGTATAACGACGTATTTTGTTGGAGAGGTAATTAAGATGAGGTAAGAGTGTTAACCGGGAGTCAGAGGTTACACCTAGATATTTGAGTTCTGTTTTCAGTTGCAATTTCTGCCCAGAGATTTTAATTTAGGGCGGTCTTCTTATGTCCAAGGATTCTTTGAGGAGGATAACCTTAGTTTTTCCTCCAGAGATGACTAACTTGTGGTTGTTTGCCCAATTTTGGAGGATCGTTAAAGCAGGGGAGGCAATTTGCTCAAGCTAAGTTCTAGAACCAGCTTTGATAAAGAGGATGAGGTCATCCGCATATGCCATGCAGTCCACAGGACCTAGATCCATAAGAAGAAATTCATCTAGTATTAAGTTCCAAAAGTAGGGCCCAAGAACTGAGCCCTGTGGACAACCTCTAACAACTGGTCGGGAAGTTTTCTGAAAATTTGTTTGAACAGTTACTGAGCGATTGAAGAGGTAGTTCTGGAGACAGCGGTAGAGGTTGAGTGGAATATTGAGTTCACGTAATCTCCTGACAATGCTGGGCCACCAGATGGAATCGAAGGAACCAGCAAAGTCAATGGAGATAGCCAGTTGATATTTTTCTGTGGTTGAGTTTTCTGTGTTGAGGAGATTGTTCATAGCGTCTTCAGTGGAGCATTCTGGCTTAAAGCCATACTGCTTTGGAGAGTCTAAGTTGGCTGTCTGGTTGTAGGTGGATAATCTGGATTGAAGCAGCCGCTCCATTACCTTGCCCAAGACCAGGAGAAGAGCAATGGGGCGGTAAGATTTGGGTAGAGTAGGATCTTTGTCTGGACCTTTTAGGATGAATCGCAGCACCGCCTGTTTCCAAGAATCAGGGAAAACACCTTTCAGAAGGCATTTGTTGAACAGTGCTAATTGGTTCGGAAGATGTATTGCTGCTTTCTTGATGACCTCAGCCTCAATATTATCGTAACCAGGGCATTTATTTATTTTTGTTCTGTCAAGCGCTTTGTTCATTTCCTCAGAGGTGAAAGGAGGTTCTATTTTATTGTTGGAGGCCTGGTTGTCTTGTTCAATTTGCTTTTGTTTATCATTGATGGGACTCACTCTCATCAGTCTGAATTAGGTTATTCAGAATATTATTAGTGGATTCAGTCCATGTGTGTGTTGGATTGCCATCGGCAGGGTTGCATTTAACATCTCTCCCCTGGGAAGCTCGTTCATAACAATGCGATAAACGATCCCCCAAGGATCTGCCTTACCAGTAGTTGTCACAAGGTTCTGCCAAGACACTTTCGTTTTCTGCCGGACTACACATGAGGCTTGTGTAGGCGTTACGATATCTTCTATATACTTCCCGTAGAGCCTGGACTTCAGCAGGAGGCCAGGAATGCCTGGCTCTCTGGAGGACTTTTCGGGTAGTGTGCACTTGGCGCCTTAGGTTTTCTTGTTCCCTGCACCACCACGGGACTGCTTTTAGGTGCTTCTGGCGGTTTTCATAGTTCTCTCACATGCGTGTTGGATTGTGGTTGTTAAGAGGGAGAGGTGCTCCTGTGGATCAAGATGGTTTAGTTGGGATGCATCCACTTGTAGCTTTTATTTTATATTGTCCCTGAAGGCATTCCAATCAGCTGTTTTGATGGAATATCTGATGATATCATGGTATATGGGAGGGGTACTATCAAGTTGTCTAGATAGATGGAGGGAGATGGCCCTGTGGTCTGAGGTGGTCTAGGCCTCATGAACCATCCATGATGAGAACTTTTGTGCTATGGACCATGTGGCGAGGGTAACGTCAATGTTACTTTCCCACAGGGTATTGTTGAAGGTAGAGAGGTGATATGGTTGGTTAAGGACCTCAAATGGAGAAGATGAAAGGAAATCTTCTAATCGCTGTCCATTCTGGGAAACTGCATGGCCATCCACCCCGCTATTCCACAAGCGAGATCTACAATTGGCATCCACCGTTACTAGAATTTTGCTGGAAGGTAAGAGAGTTACGACTCACTGGAGATATTCAATATATGGTGCGATATCAGTTCGTGGTCGGCAGTACAAAGAGACTACGTGCAGAGAGCCTTGTTGGCAGATAATGTATGCACAAACACCAAAGTGGGTACATAAGGAATCGATCTTTGTGACTGTAATTGTAGTGTACGTAATAATGATGGCTGCCCATGGAGAATATGTGGTTGTCTCAATGATCCTCTATGCTCGGGGGTAGCCTTGTATCCGTCCCTTGTCGGTGTAGGGCCCTTTAGCACAGAGAATATCGATTTCTTCTTCATCTATTTTAATTCTAATTTGGTCGACCACATTACTGGTTCTTTGGGCATTCAGTTGGAGAACCTTGAGGACGTTGGTGGGATAGCGATGGACAGCGTCCACAGCAAACATGAGACCAGAAATCAGAGAATATGAGAATACTTGGATACACTGACGCAGAACCTCCTCGCACTCAGCAAGAGACTAGGCCGATACAAAAACAGCTCCCAGAGGAAAATAAACAACCGAATCTTCGATGAGGACCAAAGGGCCTTCTACAGGAAACCGGGAGAAGATGAGAAAGCAGGAAACGGACCATGCGAGAAGAAGACGATCGAGGAGTTCTGGGGAAATATCTGGAGCAGTGAAGTAAGACATAACAGTCAAGCCCCCTGGATAGAAGCAGAATGGATGAAAACCAAGGATTTACAAGAGATGAGAGAATGGGAGATTCAAGAAGAAGTAAAACAGTCGATCAGGTACCCCCACAACTGGCGAACCCCAGGAATTGATAACATCCACAAGAAGCTCACTTTCACACACAAGCATCTAGCAGAGCAGTTCACTCAAATGATAAGGCACCCGGACACAATCCCGCAGTTTTTCACTGAAGGAGTCACATATCTGAAGCCTGAAGACGAAGATACAGAGTGTTTTTAGTGTCAAACGGCACCAGCGATTTTCCCCATCTCCGCAGACGAAGATACAAGAAACCCGGCGAAATACAGGCCAAATTCTGACCAACTGCATAACCAAGAAGATTGTTTTTTTTCTTTGTTATTTGGTTTTTAGGAGCATTAGCTACTAACGCCATATTGCTCCGGGGTTATGCGGTAGTCATTCCCTGACCTTTCAGCATCCTCCGTATTTGGTGGCACGGGTTCGAACCCCGGTCTAATCAAGAAGCGTGTGCTACGCACTTCTGCTCCTGCCCACCTGGCTACAGAGGCGCCTAACCAAGAAGATATCAGACCACTTAGAAAGTCAAAACATAATGGTCGAACAGCAGAAACGATGCAAGCTGAGCAGCAAAGGATGCAAGGAGCAATTAACCATAGATGCTGCAGTTATCGAGCAAGCCTAGAAGAAACACCACAACCTATACACGGCCTACATTGATTACAGCAAGGCCTTCGACTCCGTACCTAATAGCTGGCTAATAGATACCCTGAAGATTCGATAGTGAATATGTTCCTAGGAGCAACAATGCAATGGCGAAATGGAATACAACCATATTAAAGTCGTGAAGATCACATCCAGACTATTCAGACCATTTCACTCTTTCAGGGAGATGCTCTGAGCCCACTTTTTTTTTTTTTTTTTTGCTAGCTGTCAGGTATGGGCAACCTTCGGTGGTAATTATACCGATATAGGATAACTGTTCACCCAGGCCCGGTGCTAGGGATGGGCACCAGGCAACAGCTGCCCATGCGTTTGCTGCACCTTGGTGGCATAATAGTCTGACCCAAACAAAACAACACACATTAATATTTACACACACACACTGACAATTTTCAGGCCCATTATGCAGAGTTTCTGCACCATAACAGAATACAAAGGTGGAGATGGGCTGCCGCCTAGGGGCCACCCCGATGTAAGAACGTACACACAAACACGCACACAGTACCTTGATTACCATTATAAAGAATGGACATATATATGTGATAATGTCTATAAACTGAATATAATCTTATATATAAATTGTTTATATCATGAGAATGTTTATGAAATTGTGTGTGTAAATAAATGGATGGAACTGTGGTTCTGTCTAGCACTCAACCCGCTGTCCACTATGCTTAACTTCAACAAGTGTGGATATAACCTCAAAGAACAAAGAAAGAAAGAACCCGTACACCCTCACCGACCTGATGTACATGGATGATATCAAGCTGTACGCGGCAACCAAGAAGCAACCAGCAACTATTCCAGATCACAGAAGAATTCAGCAAGGACATCAGGATGGAATTTGATCTAGACAAATGCAAGACCCGCACACTGCACCAACGAAAATTGTTCGGCCGAAACTACCAGCTGCCGACCAGTAAAGAGATCGAAGCTATGACAGAAGGAGAGACCTACAAATACATAGTGATGATGGAGGCTCAGCAGTTAGAGCCCAAGGAAATCAAGAAGTGCCTTACTGAAAAATATCATCAGACACTCAGAAGTCTGCTGAAAGCAAAATTGAACGGAGGGAACACAGTTAAAGTCATAAGCACCTATGGAGCTGCAGTACTAACATACTCCTTTGTGGTCCTAGATTGGACTAACACCGAGCTAAACGATATCATGCGAAAGACTAGGACAATGATGACCTAGAGCCGCCGACCGCACCCGAAGTCAGCAGTGGAGAGACTAACAATAGCTCGGAAAGCGGGAGGAAGGGGCCTGATAGATCTGATAGAGCAGCAGAAGACAGCGATAGTTAACTTGAAGGATTACCTCGAGAACAACACAGCACCACTCCCCCAGGCCATAAGGAAGATATATAAGTGGTATATCCCACTCAACCTAAGCGAGGATCCCCCTCCCGCCTAGACAGCACAAGAAACGAAGCTAGAAAGATGGGCAAAACAGACACTCCATGGCAGACACTAGAATGATCTCCATCAAGATCACATCGATTACATTGTTTCCAATGCATGGCTCACAAGCGCGATGCTCTTCCCCGAGACTGAGAGATTCAGGCTCGCCATCCAAGAGCAGGTAATCGACAACATAAACTATAGAAAATGCATGGCAAAGGAGCTGGGAATGTCAGATGACACATGTCGACAATGCCACCTGGCTTCAGAAACGACCCAACACATCACGGGGGGGGGGGGGCGTTCAAGGTTATCACCCAGACTGAGTACGTTTGTAATCACGACTACGTAGCCAGGATAATACATCAGAACATGACGAAGAAATACCAGTTAACCAAAGAGAGTATATCATATTACAAATACGAACGCCAGGTAGTACTAGAGACCCCTACCCACAAGTTGTACTGGGACTGCGCCATAATAGCGGAAAAGATGAGACCATCCGCACAACAGACCAGACTTAACACTTATGGATAAGATCGAAAAAGGTACCTACCTGATTGACATAGTGCCCGACGCTATTAATGTCCAGAAAACACATGAGGAAAAAATTAGGAAGTACACGAAACTGAGACATGAGGTCAAGGAGATGTGGCATATGCAAGAAGTAACGACCATCCCGATCATCGTGTCAACCACCGGTATGGTTCTAAAGACTGTACATAGCAGCCTAGCAGCAGCAGTTGGTCCTCCAGAGAATACCTACAAGGAACTCCAGAAAGTCGCAATCCCTACACCTGGAGGACAGTCAGAGAGTTTCTCGACAGTAGCACCAAACACTGCAACCACCCTGTGTACTTGGCAGCAGTAACCGTCACAAAGTGGAACCCCTCAATCAGGAAGAAATAATATAAGACCAATAATAATAATAATAATAGTATCATCTAGTTTAACCACGCGGTAAGGCGTGGACCTGAGATTCGGAAGAGTGCGGGTTCGACTGGGGGCCGTTTACTCTGACCGAATTTTTCGTCGTTTTCCCCTGTCTCACCAGATGAATACCTATGAAAAATTGGCCAGCGATCTTCCCTTCCCTCTAGGGCCGGGCGAGAGATTGACCGCCCCATCCTTAAAGGTCCTTCCTGAACTAGCAAACCATTTTCCGTAAGCCACTGCGAGTACTTAAGGGTCGGCCTTGGCCCACCGTGGACTGCCGTGCCGGAAGAAAGAAAGTTAATAATACTAATAGTAATAATAAAATTAAGAAGTAGAAGAGTTCCCGCGTTCCATGTTTGCAACCGTTTCTGCGATATATCCAGCCGGTCCTGCCATAATGTGTCACGCAGTGTCGTCTTGGCCCTGTAGAAGCTGTTTCAAGAGACAGGTACCATTACAAGAAGAGCTCGCCAAGGTCGCCTGAAGGCTCCGTCACTAGAACAGTCCGCTATCTGGCTGTTACATCAAGAGGAAACCCTACGATTTCCTGTCATCAACTGTCTCTTGAGGTTTCTGCAACCACGGGTGAAAACATTTCCAACCGGACTGTGTTAAAAAGATTCAATTCAAGCGGACCAGGGGCGGCTCGTTGGTAGGCATCGCGGATCTGCAGCACTCTTAGCATTTTAAATCTAAATATACAGTCATCGGAGTTATATGAAAATTTGTGTAGAACAATGCAACGCAATGAATATTTTTATTAACAGGTCCCGCATATAGTATGTCTACGAAATCGTTTCAACTTTGATGTTTAACCGTAGGTGGCACTATGCGCTACACAGTTCCACCTTTAGGCCCCAGTGATTGAGTCAATGCCTAGTAGGCAGGTTGCCAATATGAATTTTTTTTTTTTTTTTTTTTTTTCATTTGATAAAAAGAATCAAAGGAACTGCGGAGCGAGCACTACAGATCTATACAGCGAACCAAACTTGAATGAAAAAGTTATTAATCTATTTTCAACATATAAAAACCGAAGAATGGATTTTATTTTTAAATAAAATTTCGAGATTACCCAAGTCTGTTAATGGTAAGTGTCCAGTTAATGTTTTGTAGTATTTTTAACTTGCTTATTATTATTACCATCTATATCTACACGTTTTTGTTTTTTTTTTCTCTTGTTAGTTGTTGGCGCAATAGCTTCTATGGCCATAATGCACCTCCCAAAGTTTTGGCATTTTAACTTTGGGTTGCCAGGCAGGCACTTTACCCACCTGACTAGCCCGGTCGGCATATCTACATGTCTTATAACCAAGGCAATTTAATGTAATTTTAAGAAGCAGCACTGAAGTGGACTCTACCCAAAGAAGCCAGTGGTCTGTATCCCATTAACCCAAACCTCCGCAGAGCTCGTTGAAACTGGTGCCATGAACATGTGACTTGGAGCCCTCACAAATGGAGTTTAATTCTGTTCTCTGATGAGTCCAATTTTAGCCTACAAACAGATTCTAGACATTATTTCATCTGGAGACAACGAGGAATGCGATACCATCCCCCAACATGAGGGAAAGGGTCATTTACAGTGGAGATGCTGTTCCCGTGTGGTTTGAAATAATGATCAACGGCCACACCCTTCTTTTGGATAGGGATACCGTAACTGCGTAGAGGTACCGAGAACAAACCCTCGAACATATAAGCCTATTTGTATTATGTCCATAAATGGTGTGTGTTCTCTGGTCGATTTACCTGTTTATCTGCACGAAAAACTCAAATTTTTCGGGTGAAGGAAAACGTTGCTTTCGCCCTCAAACCGACTAATTCAGCTTTGGCGTGAAAAAGGCTCATAATAGTTTCTTGAGTCACCGAGATTCGAACCTGGGCTTTTTCCACCCAACGTTTGGAGGACGGTGGTTATGGACAGTGTGCTCCGACTTAGGCAACCCTTTCCAACAAAAAACTCAAACTATTATGTTAGGGCCACAAGTAATTTCTTTCGCATACCCATATTTGTGTAATGACTGTAAATTGCATGTGTTCTCTGGTCAATTTGCCTGTTTTGCTGGAAGAAAAAAGAACCCAGTTTCTGGGGGGAAATCTGTCTATCTACTCCTGAAACCGACTAATTCAGACACTGAGTGAAATTAGCCCATTAAATTTCTTTGCGTCATCGACAGGATTCGAATCCAGGCCTTCTCCACTTGGTGTGAGGAGGACGGTGACGATACCACTGTGCTACACGTTCAGACAGCTCTGTAGAACAGCAATAACCAAACAAGGTCAAGATGCCCAACTGGTGATACCTTGTGACGTTGGTGTATAGCAGCTATCGACCAAACTTCCACTCCTTTTAGCAGGAAACAAGAAAGTAGTTATACTGGGATCAGATCTCCAACACTGGACAATGAAGGATTTGAAAAACGCTGTGTGGCCTGTGATGTTTTTGCCATATTCATATCTGCAGGTAATGGAATTCTGGCGAGTTCCGTTTCCCACAGATGGGCATGCCGAATATGGCAAAAACAGCATTGTCCATGTACCCATTCTGTAGTGGTGTGGGTTTCATGGTGCACATTCGGGATGCCATTAATGATCTCATGAATTTCACCAACCAGGCAAAGGATAAGTATGTGTTAGCCATCTTTATAGATTTTACTGGAGCTTTTGACATGGTGTGGAATGAGAGTATTCTGTCTGCATTAAGGGGTATGCAATGTCCAGACTTATTGTATAGGACGATACAGAGTTATTTGTATTGTAGGAAAATTATACTGAAAGCTAAGCATCTACAGTTTAATAGGAATCTTTCGAGAGGGTGTCCTCAGGGGTCTGTATTGGGCCCACTTTTTTGGAACTTAGTACTTAATTTATGGCTAGAACAATCAATTGAAAATCTGCATAAGATTGCTAATGCAGATGATTTGGTTTTATGTATTACTGGTAAATCCAGGGCTGTGCTTGAAATAAGAGTGGCCCAGGTATAAGAAAGTCTAGTGTCGTGGGCTGATCTGCACAAACTATTGATATCTTCAACTAAAACTGTTATGATGCTTCTTAAGGGGAAACTAAATTATGCGCGACCGCCAAAAGCTTTAATTAAGGGGAGGCAGATTCCCCTAGTATCTGAGGTGAAATATCTAGGTATAAGAATTGATGATAGATTATCGTTTTTCCCACATTTAAATTACTTACACCAAAAAATTAAAAAATTTAGTGCAGCAATAATTCGATTAACACCGTCAGATTGGGGGTTGAAAAGGAAAGTTTTAAATTTATACTACAAGGCAGTCTTCTTACCCATAGTTGCGTACGGAGCATCAGTGTGGTACTTCAGAGTTACTAACGTTAAATTTAAACAGAAATTGTTATCGATTCAGCGCTCAATGCTTTATGTTATTTCTAATTTGTGCAGAACAGTCTCAACGAATGCTATGCAGGTTTTGGCCGGGCATTTGCCTCTAGACTTGTACATTGTGTATCGGGCCCTTTGTTATTACTTAAAAAAGGCATTGTGGTTTCTTTCATGAATATCACATCTGATGTCACTATAGAGATAGCTAAAGCTAAGAAAAATGTTCTAACACAGTTGATTGGTATGTGGCAACAGAGATGGGATCTTAGTGCAACTGGGGAGGTGACTAGATTGTTTATTCCAACAGCTAAATTTACTTATGATAGTAATAACAAATGGTTTTTTCCTTCTATGGTAATATCGTTTATTTTAACTGGCCATGGCTCATTGAATTTTAAACTACATTACTTTGGTCTAGTCAGCTCTCCTTTATGCACTTGCGGTCAACCTGAGACTTGGAGTCATTTATTATATGATTGTAGTTTGTATGTTGAACATAGAGAAAGGCTAAAAGTGAAGATTGGTAATTTAGTTAGAGGCTGTGAAAGTGACCTTATTGCTAATCAGGATAAATTTCAAGCACTGCAAGAGTTCTGTGTAACTGTTTTTCAACGGAGAAGACATTGAATGATCTAATGATTACTAATTGAGATTTGGTTATATACATTTTGATTATTTGTGTGTTTTTTTTTCCCCTTTAATTTGTTTATATTATGTGTGTGTGTGTGTGTGTGTATGTATTTTATTTATTTATTTTTCTTTTCTTTTTTTTTTTTTTTGCTGGCTCTCAGGTGTAGGCAGCCTGGGAGTGGGATTGCCGGCACCCACCGGTATAGCACTATTTCCGGTGGGTGCGGGATTTTTGTGCATGAGGCACTTAAAATAGAAGACCCGGCCCAGCACCAAGTGAATATGGGCGGCCATTAGGGTCTATTCGCCAACGGGGAGCGGCTGTGCAGGTGACAGCTTCTCCCTGATGGCGAAGAGACCTTCCATACAGGTCTATTTTGCAGAGTTTCTGCACAAAGTCAACTTAATCAGGTGGAGATAGACGGAAGTCTAGGTGCCACCTTAGACATAATAATAATAATAATAATAATAAATGGTGCACATTCGACCATTGATACCAATGGAGTAACATTTGGATGCCACAGATTATCTTTAATTTTGTTCTGGCAAGGCACATTCCTTCATGGTTTCTGTGTTTCCATCTGCAAATGGGGTCTTCCAAACGGATAATGCACCATGCCACAAGACTAGAATTGCACATGACGGGTTCCAGGAACACAAGAGTGACTTCAGTTTATCGTAGTGGATTCCATAATCACCAGATCTCACTCCGATTGAGCACCTATGAGATGAAGTGGATAAGCTCTAGAGAAGAGATCTGTAGTCATCCAATTTGCAACAACTGTTGGAAGCAGTTAACTCAATATGGATTAGTGTCCCTTTAGCATACTTTAAACACCTTGTTGAGTGCGTGCCACGATGAATTCAATTTCTTTGGTAGCGGTCTTCTGAACGGGAGATCCATGCTCTGTGGGCATCTCTCTGGCATTCTTTGTACACCACGTTGAGTCCATGCTATGACAAATGCAGAACTGTTCTGTGGGCTGCTTTATGGGCAACTATTCGCTAGTAGGTAGATGTAATAAAGTGCCCACTCAGTGTATATCGGCATTGTAGGCTAAGAAAAATAGTACAGAATGCTAGATATTGTTGTACGTCAACTCTCAAGACAGCTTATTTAGGAATTCTAAATCGTTACAAAATTATAATAATAGCTTATTGATCCCATAAAATTATCTTGTTAATTGACTTTTATCTGTTTGTATTCCGTAGAGGCCAGGTTATACGGAAGGCAAAAACGCCATCTACAACTTTCATAGTACCATTTGAGTAGGCGTGATTCCAAAGTCCTGCTTGCTTTTTAACGCTTTTTACTGCGTTGGAACTGTAGGGCTTGGAGGTAGGTGCGTGGTTGTTAATATTGCGTGTGTTGAGTTCCACTATCGCCTGTATGCTCCATTTACAGTCTTATTTATTTACATAAATTCTAAATTAATATTATTCATTGTAAGTGTTAATTATCGTGTGATATGATGCTTCCTTATCACTATTTCAGGAAGTGAAGACGCTCATCTTGAGCTGCATAGTTGGCAGCTAGACATATCAGGTCTGGTTTTAAACGGTATCCAGTGTTGGTCCATACTACAATTTTATATGACGTCTTTATTTTTTCTTAACGGTAGGTAATTTATTAAAGTATCAGCTAATTTTGCAAACTTATATTTTGTGATAATTACATTGTGGTATCTAATTGGCATCAGAAATGTGACAATGGTAATGCAATCACCCATTACGGAGATGCGCGTCATTTTCACCAAAACGACACGTGGGCTCCTGCGAATGGGTTATGGTATCGATTATTCGGTGTTTAGATATCCTTATTTGCTTTAGAATTTATGCGTTTTCAAAATGTGATATTTTGTATCCGATTATGCAGTAGATTACTGTAGCCTACCACTAACCATGTTCTTATAATTTTTTTTAATGGAATAGTGAAAAATAGATCAGCCATATTGTTCCTACAAGTATGCAGTAACTGTTGCTCGCATGTTCTTGCTGATACCATTTATAGATCCCTAATTTATTCCATTTTTCTTTATAAATGGGCACGAAGTTTGACCGGGATTTCCGAGGAATATATCTCAGTGCGTATTTGAACCTTCTTAATCAGATGCTCATAACCTGACCTTTCCTATTTTACGAGTTTCAAGGTTTCATAGCCTTAATGTTGGTTTCGAAAGGTTTGTTTTTTATGTTAGCACTTTTAATTGCTATTTCCTTTTTTTTCTTCTTTTTTTTTTTGAATAATATATGCATACAGCAGTACAGAATTCGCTTAGGGTTGTTTAGGCAATGCAGAACTTTTTTTTTTTTTTTTTTTTTGGGAGTTTCATGATGATACGATGGTGTAATCATTCAGATTGCACCTTTTCAGTTTTTGAAGGACAAAAATGTATTGGACAAAATTCCAAACATTGCTTGTATGCAGCTATTAATTAAATTAAAGTTATTTCATCTTTTGATTTTAACCTGAAGTACTAGTGCATAAATATGAAATATTTAACTTCCAATCCATTGCTACAAATTTGAACAAACAATTGCATAGTCTTACTATGATTTTTTAGTGTTTCTCACCAACCATTGAAGTAAAAACCAAATTCTTAATAAATTGCATAGTCTGTTAGATTGGCATTTTTTGTATCATAAAATATTTTTAGTAGGCCTGTTTTCTAAATTGGAAATTATTTCATTAATTGTAAACTAAAAAATGTGCCCACTAATTGCTTGAAACATTGTGTGCTATATCTATTTTTTTAACCAATTTTACTAAAACAGCTTCATCCACCATAGCCATGTTTAAAAGCCCTGCATTGTCAATGCATACATGCAAATATTGCAAAAAAAAAATTCATGTGATGAGTGTAGTGGGCTTAATTTTACACAGTTATGTCCTCCACATATTCAATCAATCATCCACTTACCAGGAAACATTTACTTATTAGCGTTGATTATGCTACAATTACAAAAAAAAAAAAAAAAAAAAAGTATTAGTAGTGGAAAATGATAGTGGTAGTAGATATGTTTTAGTAGTGGAAAATGGAAATAGTAGTGGATGCAAGAAAGCAAGCATATAGAGCATCAACCAAAAAAAAAAAAATCATAAATAACCAGCACTTCTCATATTATCTGTTCATTCTAATGTCTAGTTCTTCCTTGAATTTATTCAAACTGCCTACCTCTCCTCCAACACCAAATGGATATTTTTGTTCCAGTGGTTAACTACCCACTGGCTGAAGGCAATTTCTGCATGTCTACCTGACAACCAGCCATCCTCAATTGGAATTTATGCCACTTTGTTTATTTCAGCAAGAGGGAGGATTTTGATCATTGAGCTTACTCAATCTGCTTGAAGCCACCTTAACACCTCAATTAGATTACCTGCAAGTGCCTCGTTTCCAGATGCTGCAGTTTGCATAACTGAAGCCTTTTCTGTTGAGTACCCATTTGTCTCCCCCCCCCCCTGCTTATCTCTTAATTACTCATCTCTGCATCCATTCTAAAAATGAAGCTTCCAGATCTGTTAAGACTAAAACAGCCTCCTGTGACTAGTAGTAAACCAAAATAAAAATGGAATACCAACATCATTCAAAGATAATGGGTGGAGAAAGGATTGGGTGGGGATTTTTTTTTTTTTTTTTTTCAAATGCTGAGAGTTAAATGGAAGATTAAACAAAATGTTTATGTAGTCAGCTTAAGATACACTTTGTATGCTGATCTACAGAAATGAAAAGTTTTATTTTGATATAAATAAATTCAGTAACTTTATAAAATATAAATAATAAGAATAAAGTTTAATAATTTTATAAGCGTGACCATTTTTAGAAAAGTTTGAAAAGTTAAGCAGCTCTTGGTATGATGGGCATAAGGTGAGCCTCATATAATTATTCTAGAAATTGAATCAGGCCTACAGAGTACTAATTAACCATATGGATTACCTTAAAAGATGCATATATTGGCTAGAACATTACAAAACATAGTTATAGTATTATCAGTATATGCCAAACAGGAGTGATAGATGAAGTCATAAGGTGCAGCTGTGCATATACTAATTGATAAGAAATATCTGTGAATACAAGATGGAAAGGTAGATGCTCTAGGTATATCCCTTAATTTGTAACTTGTTTCAACCCAAAATTGGGTTGCCAAATCTCCAGTGAATATTCAAACTTTCTTTTATAGATGAGACCACTCATTTTACATAAATATGGCTTTTTATATATTTTTTAATTTATATTTTATTATAGTTTCATTATTATTATTATTTTTTTAAATGATTAAAAAAGTAGTTTTGATTCTGAGCTTATAAAATTTTATTGTATATTGGTTTATCATGGAAATATAAATTAAACAAATTCTCTTTCCAGATAAATTTGAAATAAATTGCATGGGTGGTTACTAGGCTTTTCTGTTATTTTGGAAAATAAAATACATGTTTTATATATGGGACTACCAGCATATTGTAAATTGGGCATTTTTGTATTTAGGTAATGACTAGTATATTGTAAATTGGTAATTTTTGTATTTAGGTAATGACTGTTTTCAGAGATATGAGCCCTGTTCATAAGGTGATAGATGACTCTCATTGCCTTGTGCAGTACTACTGCACAAGGCAATGAGAAAGGGCAAATTAAACTTTGGTGTCTGGAGAAAAGCTTTATCATCTCCTTATGTCTTCTTGCATTGGTATGAGTTGCATCTTTTGAAGTCTTAATAAATCTTTAGGCAAGATCCAGTATTCTTATGGGGGCTGGCTCTGGTCCTGTGGCAGAGTTATTGGACAGGGATATGCATGAGATGAACCCTGTATGCTACAACAAAAAATGCACAGCCCATTGTTAACAGTTGCAAACACCTATTCTGGTCTAGGCTGAACATAGTATAAAGGTAGATTTAATTTCAGTGGTACAGCTTTAAAACAGTTTTCTGCATCATTCTGACCCCTAGATTGTCTCATTGCATGAAACCTATTAATAATTTTCTAGTAGACATCTGAATCAGTTATTGTGTTAACTTGCTGCCTGTATTTGTCATAGTTAACTGGAGTAGTCTAATTAGGATATATGGAGCACTGCTTAGGTCATGAGTTAAGGGTATAGTTATATCTTGCTGTGAATAAGGCATATCTAAAAATTTCACTTTGTGGAATCCCTCCCCCCACCCTAAAACTTAATTTCATCTATATTAATATGTATCACAAATATTCAGCCTAATGGAATGAACTCAATGGTGAAACTATCATACAGATAGATTTGCCATTCTTGGTTGGGGGGTGGTGTACAGGAGTTGTTAGAGCAAAAAATACAAAATTTAAAGTTATCTATTTTGATATTGTAATGATACTGCATATAGCATATTCTTTTTTTTTTTTCTTCTTTTTTTTTTTTCTTTTTTTTTCAGCTTCTAATATACAAGTGGACCCTTGATATGATACAGGTGACAAGTTTAATACATACATTATAGCCAAAAAAAAAATTTACCATTTTTTCCAGTTTTTTTTTTAAACTTAAATACACTTTACTTAGTAAATAAATACTTTACCTACTAATGTTTTATGAGTAAACAGAATAAAAGACAAAGGTTATGCCATTCCCTTACACTCAACTAATACACAATGCTGCTATGGACTTGCAGTGTATGCATCCGTTCTGAAATAATTGCATAATTTAGTTTGCCAGAACAGTGACAGCATTTTTTCAGTACATATATTTAATAGGGGTCAGATTCAATAAATAAAGATGTTCACTGTCATTCTAACATGCCATCACCTCATTAATGTTTTCAATTATGACTCATAAGGAAAAAGCCCCCCCCCTACTCGGACTCCTTCCAGTCACTATCTGGCAGAGTAGAGGTAGAAAGATTATACACTAGCTGATCCGTAAGTCTCCTAAAGTGTTACCAATAAGTTCGGTCCGGTATGCTAAGTAGTGGCTGGCCTGCAAACACTGTTTTAGAGCTGTACCCTCAAAATGTAAGGAAGATTGGATCTTGCGATGATGTCCATCATAACCTCAAAAGTCATCAGTCATACTGCATGATGTAAGAGATGAAGGGTTGACCAGAATATAAGGCCTAATGTCTAAATTTCCAGATGATATAAATGTGGAAGCGGCAATAAATAAGATAAGCTATTGCAACAAGATTTAGGCAGATGGGCCGAGAAATTGAAATTGTAGTTTAACAATGACAAATGTAAGGTGCCACATAATGGTGGTAGTAGTAATCAGAGATTAACGTGTGTGATGCTATACTCAGGTGTCAAAAAATGGAAAAGACCGGGTCGTTGTGCAGTCAGACACGAAGTTTTCTGAGCAGTGTAGACAGGCTGCCAGGACAATTCATGGGGATTTGCCAGTGATATACAGGAATTTTACTAGGAAAGATATAGATTTGCTAAAATGAGTGTAGAAAAGAGATTAGATAAGATTGTTAAGGGAACAAAAGAATCGTGCTCTTCCATTGCTTATGTTTGTTCATACCTGGGTGGTTATCTCTAGTATATTAAGGGACTTTGACTCTGTACATGAGTGTCTACCCATGGTTACTAACCATGTTTCACCATCACAAAGATGCAAGCAGAGGATTTGGCCTAAGAACAACCCAACTTTACTGAAATTTGGCCCATTTCACTCAGAGGTGGGACCTGAATATGTGACCTTCAGACTGTAGCTACCCTCAGAAATTGTTAGAAGGAAATTGCAAATAGTGGCAAATGATGCAAGAAAGCAACCTTATTTAGCATGAGTCAAAAAAAAACACCACACACTTCACCCATCCATACCCTCCAAAAATTTGTCTAGTTCTTCCTTGAATTTATTCAAACCATCCACTTCCACAACAACAGATTGAAACCTGTTAAACAGTCAACCACTTGCTGGCTGAAGGCAAACTTCCACACATCTATCCACCAACCATCCTTCAACTTGAATTTGTGCTCCCTCATGTGTGCAGTCTCAGCAAGAGGAAGAATGCCATTAAAATTCAGCTTACTGAATGCATTGAAGGCCTTAAACACCTCAATCATATCATCCTATAGGTGCCTAGTCTTAAGGTACTGTAATTTGCAGAACTGAAGCCTTTCTAGGTAAGAGCACCCCTTTTGTTCCCTTCACCAATTTAGTTGCCCTTCTCTGCACCCATTCTAGCAGATCTACATGCTTCCTAAAGTGAGGCCCCCAGATTTATATATACAATAATCACGATGCAGCGTAACCATGGCCAGTGTAGGGTATTCTCTCATCAGCAGTCTTTTATGTGAAAAATGAAATTTGGGGTGGGGAGGAATGAAACAGAAAATTTTCCCCTTCTCTCTGTGCTGAGTTTGCTTCCTTGCAGCATTTTGTCATTACTAATAAAGAAATATTTTGAAAAATACTCTGTTTATAGATGTTATTATACAGTACCAATTCTATTTATTTAAAATTCTGATGTATCCAAAGCATGTGTTTGCTTTTCTACATAAACACGTTTATTTGGGGAAAATTCAGGTAATGTATTGCGAAGTCCATTTTTATCCCACGAGAAATAAGTTATTTTGTGTGGTTCGTACAAAATGTGTGGCGAATTATAGCCATAGTAGCTTATGCGCCATTAAACCCCCATAACAACAACAAAATGTGATTATCCTAATTAATTAGTTTAAGTTATTTCCAAATTAAATTTGCTTTTCCAGGAGAGTGTTTTGCTTTAAGGTAGATTACAAAACTGTGTACTTAGTTGATTAGGAAATTTTTCAAATCAAGATTTTTTAAAGGCAGATTGAAGTGTTTGGCTTGCAGTCAGAAGTTTCTGGTCTTGGTTATTAAGAATGGCTTTTGAAAAAAGAAACAGTTTGATGATTGTAGATCATTATAAAGCACATTCTGAGATGTCCAAGCTGAAGACAAATTCTCCTGGTATCATGAGTTTTATGCACTAGGTGGATGAAGACATTCTTTATAGCCACATATAAAGCTAGCTTGGATAAGGTGATCTGCAATATAGGAGGGAACACTTTCCACTCAGTCTTGGATACTATTCATGTTTTTATTGTTTGGATTTTTATTGAATCAAGTGTAATGATAAGCTGCTTCACAGAGTAGCTTGTGTGACTGCCATTGAAAAACATCTGGGAAATAATTGCTATAGCAACATTGAGTATTGAGGAATACTATTGAAGTAGATGATAATGTTGCTGTTCCAGCAATAAACTTAATGCCAGAAGAGCTGCTGATAACCGAGCAAAATGATAGTTTTATTGCTGAATAAAAACTTTATCAGATAAAGTTTAAAAAAAAATTCTAAAATGCATTGAACATATTAGAGAATGTTGATGTCTTGCAGTAATGTTCTTAACTAACCAATAATTGCATTTGATAATGTTTGCATTTTAGTTAAAAATGCTTTAGAGACAAACCATGCAAATTAAATTGTATTCTTAATTTAAATAAAACTTTGTTGATTGTACCATGCCCTATAAGTAACCAGTGAAAATGCACATTGTTTTTACGACAGAAAGCCAGGGACCAACAGGAAATGTAATATGACCAGCATATATAAGATAATTATATTAAACATTACATAATGAAAAATCTTTAATACATACATTTAAGTATGTATAATTTCCACTGCCACAGACCATTGATAGTCAAGTGGTAACACCCAGCCAAGGCAGGCCAACAGGCAAATGAAAGTCCCATCTACTGGAACCAGTTACGAAATCAGGCAATGTGGCCTTAATAGGCACCCTTAGATGACAGTCACATCAGGAGAGACAACTACATCAAACAGATTGAAAGCAAAGGAATAGTCTGCTTATGTGCTTTTTGTTTGGAAAGTCACAGTTAAGGTTTTGGATATCAGGCAACATTTGGATTGGCAGAAATTTCTAGGAGTGGTCACATCTATTAGTGTTTGCTACTAACAAAGGAAGCAATCTCATACAACTATGGTGGATCCTCCAGGAGTATGTATCTCACATGTAAGGTTCTCTGATTAAGTCAGTTAGAATCTTAACAGAGAACACTAATCTTTTCTCCTGGATGAGTTTTAGAAGTTGGGTAACAACTAGTGTACAAGCTATCTCAGCCACTGACTGAGATGACTTGTACTGCTAAGTGGAGCTGAAATTTTCATACTACCCACTTCCAAATCCAGTATTCAGTGGTAAAGACTTTTCACTATGGTGAGGGTGGCAGAAGGCCAAAATCTCTTAGTCGTAGTAACTGATGTGAAGTTGGTAACAAAGTATTTACTTAAAAAGAAGAGCATCTTATATAAAGTTGATTTTTCACTCATCAGCAGAGACAACCACAGTTTGAGTTTGACATGTTGATGAAACAAGAGCTTAGAGTTGAAAATGACTCCAAGGTTGCAGCGAAGAAGATAAAGAAGTTAAAATGTTCTTTATGGGGATTCCACATATTGAAGAAATGATATTAGATAGGGTATGTTTCCATGAGAATATTATTCATGCAGATTTTGTCAGATTTATGGATAGGTTGAAGGATGCAGAAATTCTACAAGATCAGCTAACTTCTGCTTGATAAGCATCTAAATATTGAGAGGATCATCCCCAGGACCAATGCTCATTAGTAACTTTAATCATCAACATAAATGATTGTCACATCTGTTGATGGCAAATGGAATAAGAAGTGCTATGAAGAGAACACTACATTGGTGAACACCAACGGTTATTGATCTCCTGGAGATCAATAATTGCTGGATCTAGAAGGATCATGCTTGAGAATTGTGGTTCTCTATTGTAGGATAGACCTCCTTGAGGTCTATTTTTAAATTCATGGTGACCTTCATGGTCTATTTTTATTCAAATAGCATTAAAAGCAGCCTACAGATTGAGGTGCGTGACAACAGCCACCACATTGTCTTCAAAAGCTTGTAGAAGGTGAAGTGGCAGATTCATGACAGACAACCTGCTAGGAATAGCATAGTGGATTTTAAATGGCTGATTTATTTGATTTACCATAGGAAGGATAGTTTTTTCTAGTAGCTTGAGGAGACGGGGCACATAGGAAATTGGTCTAAAGTTTCTAATTTGTGAAGAAGAGTAGTTTTTAGGAAGAGGTCTGATAGTAAAAAGATTCCAAGCCGGAGGGAATAATATTCTAGAATTCAGTTTTAGTCATTAAGGAGAGATTTGGAATGAGTGTGCATATGCTATGAGGAGGAATCGGGGTATTCTCTCATCTCCCATGGTGGCAAAAGGTGGAAGAACATTTATTGCTTTGATGAGCTGATGTTTAGAAATGTGAATAGTATCAGTAGAGTGAAATGTTGGGATATACCAAGAAGACTCAGCATGGTCATTGAGAACCTAGCCATGTGATCAAGCCCTGGGTTAGTTTCAAGATGATGAACATGGTCTGCTATTTTTGAGTTACCAAAGAGCCTGCCTTTCTTAAGAATAACTTTCATGCATTTCTTTATGGCTTCATATTTCAATTGATTGAAGTAGAAATAGAAAATGCAGTCCTATTTGTCAGATGATTCCCCTATTTCTTCCAGAAACGAGAGGCCACCAGTCCTTAGTCTGGGAAGTGGCCCTGATAGTTTAGAAGCAGTGGTAAGTCACAATTAATGAGAGCATTCCATGGAATAACAGAGGAGATCCAGATGCAGTGATTCAGGCAGGAACCTCTGATTCATGATCCTCCTTGCATTTAGTTTCATTGGAGTGTTAAAATAGCTTTGTGAGATGTTGGAAGTGAAGAGAATTGGATATTGTCAGATTGAAATAGCTGGATAGAGTTGTCTTGGGACTCATGGTGAATCAAAGTAAAGACAGGCCAAGAATTTCCCCTGGAAAATTGGTTATTGCTGAGATGCATGGAAATCAAGGTGAAGAATTCTATGAGAGTGAGCACAATGCTGAAGTAAAGGTATAGATTGATAGCCACACAAACAATCCAAATGGCAGACAAATGCAAATTGTTAAGCAAGCAATTGGTTATAGCATCAGTATTCTCATCGTTGATGCTGTAACCAATTGTGAGGGGACCTAAATGGCCACAACATCAATAAGTTACCATTCATCTTCAAAGTGACAATGGCCATTTAAAAAAGATAGGAAATAACTGAAAGTTCTCCAGTCTTTTTGAGGCCATTTTTATTTATAAGAGAAACCACGAGTCCACGTTTTCTCATATAAATAAAAGAATCTAAACAGAATGTTATTATTGTTAGACAAAGCTTAAATTGAAGGTAAGAGATACATACCAAAGAAATTTGTCAAGCTTTTAACATTTTTAGTAGACCTGAAAATTTAGGCTCTTGAACTTTGTATTAATGTGATTCTACTGTGTTTGCTACTTTTGCGCTTTTTAAAATGAAACTGAATAAGTAAAGACTACTTTAAACAGTTTAAATTCCAATATTTTGCTAGATGTTATACCTCCCACTTTCTTCAAGAGAATACAAAATTTACATTGTGCACACACAACCAATGAAATATAGTAGTTTGAACAATATAAGAAGGTGAGATCAAAAAGTTCATGGACGACATTTTTATTTAAAAAATATACCATTTACAGGTACTTGTCAGATTTTTCAAATAATAGCTGGCCTTGGCTATTTAGAACTAAATGAAAAAAAAACTTCTTCTTTGTACAATCCTTTTTAAAAATGTATAAAGCTGTACATTACATACTTCTATTTTGGAGACCTTGCAAATTGTATGTAAAAATTAAATTATTTACAATAACATTTAAATTTTTAAGATATATAATGTTGACTGCTCTCAGAAATGTAGAATTACGTCTTACATCAAGAGAATAACAATAAATGCGAGGGAACTGCTTTGATGCAAAAGTTATTGTCCAGATTATCTGGAGGAGGCAACTTAGCAGTCTTTAGCAGAGGTGGGAGATGATCACATGCTTGCAATTGGTTCAGGATCAAGGGTGAGGTGTTTGAGGATACCTGTTTGCTGCATGTGAAGTCTATCAACTGTTCTAGTGGATTTGCAGAGTTGGTGGTGGGAAAATAGGATTGTTGTAGGGAAAGTAGTGTCAGGAATGGCACCAGCAGCATTGCCTAAGTATATCAGAAGTTGGAGAGGATCTTGATGAGCTCAGTGAAGTTTCTTCTTTTCTGGTGTTGTTCACTGCAAGAATTTTGGGACTTTCAAATTCAAGCTTTTTTTCAGAAACTATGGAATGCCATGTCACTGGATGTTACATTGCCAAAGCTGGTGTGATCTCCAAACTTCTTCGTGAGGACTATGGTTGTATGATGACTGGCTTATGTTTCTTGTTTTTATTGATATGGGGTGGTTGAAAAAAAAGTTAATGGTGGTCCTTCTGTTAGTGAGTTTATAAGACATTTGTTAATGTTCATGATAAATTTCTGATTGTTCATCTGAATATAACTGTGCCCTTTGCAAACAATTTTTTCTGTTTACATGTTTTATCCATCTTTTATATTAGAGCAAATAAAAATGCTTCTTCAAAAGGTTTTTTTTTTTTTTTTTTTTAATTCTTTGGTTACATTTGTTGTAGTTGCCAGTGATGTTTGTTTCTTTGTAAAATCATTGTTCCTTTAATAAGTTCTTTAGGTTGGGAAGTGAATAAAAATATGGCAAAAGGGTCAGGTGAGCAAGGAAAAGGATATTATGAAGACAGGATGGTTGCAAACTGGATTTATTATAAACTAGCTGGTTAAACTTTTGCTTTTTTTTTTCCACAGGCAACTAGTTTCAATGGCTGTTACTTTTTTTCTTCTTCTTCTTCTTCTTCTTCTTTAGCATCCAGCAGTAGCTGGCTATCATTTCCTTTGGTACTTTTTTTTTTTCCATTTCTTTTATATCCTGATGGAGCCTTTCCCCTTGATTCATGTAAACTACCTGAATTTTCTGGAAAATAGTTGAGATGAAAGTGCATGAAGTGTGCCTTAACACTCATATTACAGCCCAGTTCTCTGAACTTCTCCAGCATGTCACTGACAATCGTCTCATAAATCTAGGTGTTTGTTTCCAAATTCCATACTACAATTTTAAAACCAATCCACATGACTCTTTCAATTAGTCTAGATATAGACTCTATTTGGAGAGTCTAGCAGCAGCTTGTGAATTTGAGATCCAAAAATATTCTTGCTTTGATTTTTTTGCATGTAAGTAATGGGAATTTAGTCCAAATATGAAATTGATCCAAATACTTGACTTCTTTTTTTTTTACCTTATACTTCAAACAATTTCCTTCTTTATTCAGGTCTTGGGCAAATTGTTTTATTAAACCTAACTTTATATGCAGTGGAGTGGAGGTAACAGTTGTTTTGTTTCGATCTATTAATGGCTCATCTTTAATGTTCTTTGAACCTGGTGCCAGAGACTGTCTTGGTAGTCACAATTTCCTTTCTCAGTGTTCTTGCTTGATTATCCCACTCAAGCAAGTAATTTTTGTATAACCGAAAAATGCAGTTGACAACTTAACTGCCGACCGGGCTAGCCGGGTGGGTAAAGTGCCTGCCTGGCAACCTAAAGGTCGTGGGTTCGAATCCCGCCTCGGGCTTGGATCAAAGTACTGCAAAAACCTTGGGAGGTGCATTATGGCCACAGAAGCCGATGCGCCAACAACTACCAAAAAAAAAAAAAAAACTTAACTGCACCTGAAATCCAAACTGAGTTCAATAGGAACAGAGAAATTACTGTCTACATCCACTGTAAAACTTTTTGTCTTAAACAAGCTGGACTTCATGGCATGTAGCAGTCTGAAAACCCTTATTAAAACCAGAAAATTGAAAGAAACATGATTTGGGCTAAGAGCCATCAACATTGGACAACTGAAGGGTGGTGGAAAAACATACTGTGGATGGATAAATCTAAATTTGAAATTTTTGGATCCAAGTGTAGAATTTACATGAGATGATCAGCTGAACAAAAAATGGTGGCACTTTTTATATTGCCTACAGTTAAGCATAGTGTGATTCCATCGTGACCTGGGGTTGCTTCTGTCTTTCTGCAGAGGGTGACATTGTCAGAATCGAAGGAATTTTAAGAAAAGAAGGCTATAAAAACATTCTTCAACATAATGCAGTATCCTCTGAACTTCAACTTTATGGAAGAAATTGTTACAAGACAATGACCCGAACACAGCAGTGAGCTGTGCAGGGACTTTCTAGCAACTAAACAGGAGAGGGTATTACAGATTATCATGTGGGCCCCCTCCCCTCCCCTGGTTGCCCAACTTAAACTGAATATAGCTTTTATGGGATCACCTAGACCATAAAATCAAGTCTGAAGTCTGCCCATCTTCATAGAATTTATGGAAAATCTTGCAGGTTTTGCTGTAAATTTTTCAATGCTTAATAAAAAAAAATCTTAAAATACTTTGTAGTGTTTTTTTTTTTTTTTATATTAAACTTTACTTTGTCATAGGATAATTTAAAAAAAAAAAAAAAAAAAATTGAGCACTGTACGTGTACACTGTGATTCTGAACTTTTAGGTGGGAGTGTAGCTACCTGAATTGTAGGTTTAAACATGTCTGGGCACGTCTATACCCTGTTAATTCCATGCATATCATTTATAGATGGAATGTGTGTGTGTAAGAAAACAATTTTTACTTTTTATAAAAAAAAAAGCTGTGCACGATGTATTTTAATTTAATAGTAATACTAAGTTTAATTGTTGGACAACAAATTCCATTTATCAGTGGATTGTTAATCTTGTTCTGGTATTCCAGATAAGCAGTAGATAATCACATCACCTGACAAATTAATTCATGTTATAAAATTATTGTGATTTCAATGTGTTTAGAATGGCACATCAGAGCTTTTATGGTTCTGAGATGAAATTCTGCGTAAGCACCACAATTCAAGAAAAGTAAAGCTGTATATAACAGTGCCTAAGGTTTTCATTTTTATCGATTTTTGTTTTCTTAAATGCAATAGTATTGATTTCTGCTATTTCCTGGGGGCTATGGAGCTGCAGCTCCTAGCCCCCCAGTGTGTGACAGGGAGTACCAGAATTTATTTATATTATAATATACTGTATTTTATGGACCAGAAGATGCACTTTTTCCCCTTAGAAAATGTTGCCTAAAATTCCCCTGAATCTTATGGTCCAAAGATATACAAGGGGCATGCAGTGGTTTTATCTTTAGCCATGGCTAGAGACATATGATCCAAACATCCAGATGGCCTTCTGATTTCTTATTTGCCTTCTGTAGCTCTTTATCGGTGACAATTTCAGATCTCATGTAATAAAGCAACTAAAAAAAAAAACAAGTTTGCCGAATCAAACATGGAGTTAGCTGTAATTCCAAGTCACCTTAGCTGACTGAAATCATTGGATATCTCTAATTAACAAAACTTTTAAAGTATTTTGGGTCATCAGCAGGCCAAATTGATGGGAAGGCATCAAATCACGATTTAATACCAGCAGAATGAGTGAGTGACTGAATTTCCTTGAATGCCTGAAGATGATGCACTCACTCTTTGAGGAAACAGTATGTTCAGACTCATAATATCAGTAATAATGACTGTGACAGTGGTGACAATGCATTATTGGCATTATGTGATGAGCATAAAAGCTTCATTTTAAATTCATTTTACAAATATCAGCATAGAAGGGAGTGATATTCTATAGTTTTTGTTTATTTGGTTTTTAGGAGCATTAGCAACTAAGGCCATATTGCTCCGAGGATATGTGGTGGTCATTCCCTGACCTTTTCGCATGCTCCGTATTTGGTGGTCACGGGCTCGAACCCCAGTCTAATCAAGAAGCATGTGCTACGCACTACTGCTACTGCCCACCTGGCTACGGAGGTACCATATTCTATAGTACTTAGTACTGTGCATGGGTTGGAGGTTGAGAAGATGAAAGAAGATACTTGTTGACATTAGACTTGGACTTCTGCAGATTGTAATTTTCAGGAAATATGTATGAAGGAAGTTTGTTCCAGAAAACAAAAGTTGAATAAATGAGGGAGAAGAAAAGTTGGTTCTGTGAGTTTGAAGTTAGACTGTAAAAGGATGCTAATTGGTTGAGGCATGTGTTTGGACTGGTTTGGATGAGAAAGTGGGAATTATAGAAGCCAATTCAAAATAATGGTGCCCATGGAAGTGGCTGTAGAAAAGGCATGCAGCAGAAACACAGTCTGTGAGATACTGTAGAGACTCCAAGAGATGAGTCATTAATCAACCTAACTGCCCACTTTTGAATGAATCTAGAAGCCTGAGAGAGGTTTAAGAATACCACCCCAGATGTGGGAATACTATTCCGTGGTAGGGCAGATTTGAAATTTGTACAGAGTGAACAGCTATTCGGAAAAAAAATAATGTCAAGAACGAAAAAGAAAACCCAGTTATTTAGATGCAGAGCAAGCAATATTTGTAATGTTCTTATGTCAAGAAAGATTAAAGTCAGGGTAATTCCCTATAGAGATATATATGATCTTGCCTAGCAATCAGAGTGATTGCTAGGCAGGCTAGAAGAATTTGTGTTTAAAATATATGCAACAAAATAGTTTTTCCCAAAATTTGCCTTTTGAAATGAGTGTCTTATTAACCAGAAAATACCTTACTTATATATTTGGATGATCTAGGACAGTGGTGTCCAACCTTTTCCAATACAAGGGCCATATTGAAAGTTAAATTGTTTCATGGGCTGCACTGAGTGATTCGAGAAAAATTAGTGTGTTACATTTTTCCCTATCCTGTTACGTGTAAAAGGAAGTTTCTGTTTTCATGTTACCGTTTTTTATTTTCGGGCGATATATATATGGAAAATGGAAATTCCCAACACTTATGTGCAACAATATATCAGTGATTTGTTTTTTAGATTTTATTAAAATTAAAAAATATAACTTACCTTTGTTTTTTAAATACTGTACTTTACTTTTGCCTCTTTTTAAAAAATGCTTTAGTTTTTTTTTTTTTCTTTTTTAATACCTTACTTTTGCTTTTAAATGTTCCCTAAGTCCGAAAAGGTCACTACTTTTCAATATTAAGGTGAATAAATAAATATGATACCCCTAAAATGGAAAATATTCAATAATTTTATTACGTAGAATACACAACATTTACTGAATAAAACTTAACATTGTTTGTTTGTTGTTTGGTTTTAGGAGCATTAGCAACTAAGGCCATATTGCTCCGGGGATATGCGGTGGTCATTCCCTGACCTTTCCGCATCCTCCGTATTTGGTGGGCACGGGCTCGAACCCCAGTCTAATCAAGAAACGTGTGCTACGCACTGCTGCTGTGCTACGCACAGAGCAGTGTGCTACGCACGTGTGCTACGGAGGCGTCACTTAACATTTAATGAGATGATTGAGGCTAAATGTTTTTAGATAATTGTTCAAAATTTGTTTGAAAATTTGTGACGCCAATTCTCAATGTGGAATGAATATCTTTCTTTTTAAATATTTATTTGATTTCATGCGTGAAACAATTTGCTTGCAAACATACATTGATCCAAACAAAAAAGCCATTTTCATGGCATTTTCTTTTATTAGAGGAAAATCTTCAGATGGGAGAGCCTTGTAGAATTCAAGTAGTTTATTTTCGCAGTCCATCTACTTATTTTTGAACCATGTTTTGGCTTGAAGATCAATAAGTTCAAATTGCAAGCTGGGATTGTAGTTTTCAGCCATAGAAGTAAATGGATTCTCAAACAAGCTTATGTCATGGGATCTCATGTCAGCAAATCGACTTTCAAACTCGTCAAAAACTAATTGTAATAACAAGAGGCTACAATTCTTTGGAAATATGTGTTTTTCTGTTAGCTCTGTACAATATTCAAAGTGAACTAAATTGCCTTGCTCAATTTGGATTTAAATAATAACAATGTATTCCAAAATGATTTGATGTCACCATACAAATCAGAGACCAATTTCCTTTCCCTTGTAGTTTAAATTAAGAGCATTTAAAGGACTAGAAATGTCTAAGAATTGCAAGATCAAATAGCCACTCCATATTTGATAGTTGTTTTATTGGTTTTCCTTTTTCTGTCATAAAAATATCAATTTCATGACACAGTTTAAAGAAACAATATGGCACTTTGCCACGACTAAGGCATCTCACTGCACTGTGAAAAAAATTACATCTTCGTATTCAACTTCAATTTCTGAAAGAAACTGCTGAAACATGATAATTAAGGTGATGTGATCTTATAAAATTTACAGTTGATAACCACATTCATATAATGTGTTGGAGATCCAATACATTCCCACACACAGAACTTCTTGATGCACAATGAAGTGAATTCCAATCTGAGGTTCAACTGCGATATCTATCATTTTTTTTCGTTATTCTACCCACAAGCCCAATGTTTTTACCAATCATATTTTTTGCACCACCAGTTGTGACTCCTACCAGGTTTTTAATATTTAATTCTAACTTTTCGATAGCTTGGCAAAAAATTTCAAAACGATTTTCACCTGTAGTTTTAACGTGCATGCTCTGTAGATCAGCTAAATCTTCAACTGGTACAAAATTATCATTAATTCCACGTATGAGGATAAGGAGTTGGGCTGTGTCCTTTACATCAATATTGTCATCCATGATACACTAAAATATTTCATTTGTTTTATGCTTTTTAAAGGTTGTCGAGACAAACTAATGTCTTGTATCATTGCTTGTTTCACCGGATAAATTTCTTCCATAGCTTTTAAAAACGTTTAACAAATTCACCATCGCTGAACGGTTTACTTTCCAAAGCGATCAAATGTGCAACTTGATAACTGGCACTTACAGCAGATAAATTTCTTGACTGATACGTTTTCAGTGTGTTTTGTTGTTTTCTTAATTCCAATACCTTCTACTCTTTGCATAATTGTTTGTCGAGACAAACTACAGTATATTCTTTAAAAAGTGATACAGTATCCTTACACAACAAACACTGCTTTTTCGTCGTACTCAATGAAGAAATAGTCTTCAGTCCACCTTTGATTAAAAACATGACAATCGAAATCGATGTTCCTCTTTCAGAACAAATTAATAATTCAATAAAATGAACAAGTTACATCAAAATAGTAGAATTTCACAATATGAAAAGATTGATGCGTACACTGTATTTAGCGTGCAGATGACATGTACACGTTTGATACAGTTGAGCTCGACACGCATGCCTGTACATGCAGTGGCACGATTCTCTAAAATGCTGTTTTAGTTCACTTCCCGGGTGGGCCATAGGTTGGACACCATTGATCTAGTAGGTTCCCCCCCCCCCCCAAATTGTACTCAGCCCTAGGTCCCGTGAATGCTTAAATAGGTCCTGGTTTATATAATAATTGATTAATTATCTTTTGAAGGCTTAATATGAAGAACTAATCATTATTCATAACATTGTTTTCAATGCATTCAGAACATTTAGCTTAACCGGTGAACTTTTGAGACAGAACCTGTTTATAATTTTGCACTATGCCAAATGAAAGAATAATGTTGATCTGAAACTAGATTGAAATTTCTCAAATTCTTGAATTTTTAAGAAATTCAGGGATAAAAAGTATTTTTCTCATAATTTTAAAATAGATTACTAAAGTAATAAATATATTACTAATTAATAAATTACTGAAGTGCTAATAGTTGCAGAAATTTCCTAGGAGGCTTGGTATAAATTTATTTGAAGGGAAAGGAAATTGAAATGAGCACAGAACAGTAGTGAGTGACAAGTTGAATTTCAGATATTAAGGTTTAATCATTGAGTTTAATGTTGGGGGAAAAAGATAGCAAGGAGGAGAACTCTCCTCCTTGCTATCTTTTTCCCCCAACATTAAACTGCTGTTAAAAACTTGTTCCCAAGTTTTTAACAGCAGATCACATGAGCATTTAATGTTTAAATAAATGCAATCATACTTTAATGTTTAAAGTATGATTGCTTGGCAACAACTATTTGATGTTACCTGCCTGAGAGGTTGTAGCTTCAGTTTTTATTTGATACTTGGCTTGAGTAAATTCTTATATGGGGAAATAAGTTTATCATTATTTGGAGTGTAAAATATTCCACACCTTTTACCATCCTAAATGATATTGTGTCCATCCTTAGAGTGCTTATTATCATTTAGATATTTTACATTTTGAAAATGCTTTTTCAGTGTGTCGATCTATCATTTCTACATTCCCAGAGGCTGATTTCTTGAAATAAAAGCAATTTTATAGAGAATCTTTGTTCAAAAGCAATATTCTTAAAATGCAGGTGCAAAATTACTTACTGTCAATAACAGATTTAAAAAAAAATGTGTGCAACCAAAATGCAACCAAAAGAATTTCACATGCAGATATTTTTTAAAAAAATGTAGGCCTGGAACTTTCTGCTTTGTATAAGGCTATCATAATTTTTAGTCAAATATTTGTAAGTAAATTTAAAATCAAATTGTGATTATAATATTAGGGGGAAAGTTTGCCTTTTATCATTTTACATTACATAGCGTAACACCCATGCATGAAACATTTATTTAGTATGGGTAACGTATTGAAGCACTAAAATTGAATTATAATTTATAGGAGATCCCCAACTTAAGTAATACTCGCCTTTATGTAAGTTTTTGCCAGCCGTTGCAAACTGAAAAAAAAAATGGAAACGTATTTTGCATCTGTAGGGATAAATGAAGGTATTGTGAAAATATCGTAATGTGAACCCAATAACGCAATAACATAGTGTTTTTTTTTTTTTTTGTAATTCGTTCCAAGTCCTTGAAAGTTGAAAATTTCGCTATATTACTAAGCTATTTATCTCTCTAAAAGGTCATTTATAATGGAAATTGCACTACACTTTCATCGTTATTATATATTCCCGTTATAAGATTCAATTTTTGAATGCCTTTGTGATATTTTTCTAAAGCACGCTTCTGGAGGTCACAACCAAAAACAATTTGCACTTTCCGGTTTATTGGGCTTTTGTTTTAACGCAAACTATTATAAACGGGTAGTACACTTGATCTTATTGCATTTGAGATAATACCGATAACTGGAATTGTCTGGGTTTTTACGTTACGGTATTATGGTGAAATGTGTTGCCCTTAACTGCTGGTCTTGGCGCATTATAGCCTTAGAAGCTAATGCGCCAATAAAATTCAATCAACCAACCCTTAACTGAAATCTTCAATCATATAAAAATCAAATTTTCAGCAACTTCTCTTCATTCCTATTTATGTATTACAATTGATGAAGGGAAAGGGACCGACAGAAAGTACAAGTGCTGGCAGTGCTAAGAAACAAAACAAAATTGATTTAGAAATGAATATGAATAATTAAGAAGTACGAAGCAGAACAAAGTTTGTCCATCTTGCATGGGAATTAGGTCTCGCTGCTTCAACAGTGAATACTATTTTAAGGGACAGGGCCTGTATAAAAGAACATGTTAAAGAATCAACAGTGATCACAAAACAGCATTCAGGTGCTTTATCAAAGTGGAAAAGCTATTAATAATATGGATGGAAAATCAGATTCAGAAGCAAGTGCCCCTGAGTGCAATGGCCATTCAAGCAAAATCAAGAAGTATTTATGAAGATAAGAATAAGTACGGCGAACCCCAAGCCAAGTTCGTGGCAAGCAGCGGGTGGTTTGATAGGTTCAAGCATTGCGCTGTTTTCCAAAACATTGAAGTATGTGGTGAAGTTGCCAGTGCCAATTCTGCAGCCGCAGAGAAATATTGTGATGTGTTTGAAAAAAATATTGATGAAGATGGCTATTCAACAGCAAATTTTTACATTGACGAGACTGTTCTTTATTGGGAAAAAATGCCAGATTGGACATACATTGTCAAAGAGGAAAAGACAATGCCAGGTTTCAAGGTGTCAAAAGATAGGGCAACGCTCTTGCTTGAGGCTAATGCAGTGGGAGGTTACAAATTAATACCACTGCTTGTGTACCATTCTGGAAATCCTTGTGCATTTAAGGGCAAAAATAAAGCCTCCTGTACCTTTTGCATTTCTGATCGAACCAGAGAGCATGGATAACAATATCTCTCTTTGAGTGTTGGTTTAAATGCTACTTCATTCCTGAGGTTGAAAAATATTATTTAGACAATGACGTTCCTTTCAAGATTTTGCTTCTATTAGATAATGCTTGTGGACATCCTATGCATCTAGATGATTTCAATTCGAACGTGAGAGTCATATTTCTACCGCCAAATACGTCTTCACTCATCCAACCTATGGATCAGGGTGTTATTTCGAATTTAAAAGCATACTATTTATGCACAACGTTTGCTCACGCATTGTCTGCAGTAGACAGTGAGAAAAATTTTACATTGAGACTTGGTAATCTTACAATATTTACCACTCCATCTTAAACATTAATAAGGCCTGGGCAGAAATGACTAAAGGTTATTTAAATGGTGCATGGAAGAAAATATGCCCACGGCACGTAAAAGGCTTTGAAGGATTTTGAAAAATATGAATCATATGAAGAGATTACAGATAAGATTGTAAAGGTTGTAGAGCTACTTCAGTTGGAGGTTGTTGCCAAAGATGTGGAGGAGTTAACAGAGGAAGAAGAGAAGGAATTATCTAAAGAAGAACTTATTGACTTGCAGGCAGCAATAGTGAAAGAAGAAAATGCTGATGAACCAAATGAGGAGCCGAGAAGCTTCGTCACCAGAGAGATGGCAATGGCATTTTGTGAAATTGCATTGGCAATGTCCAGTTTTGAGAAGATGGATCCTGACAGTGAACAATTCTTAAAAGTTAACAGAGGGGTGAATGATATGCTTGCTTGCTACAAAGAAATCTGATGAAAAGGAAAAAGCCACCATCCAGTCATCCATTAATATGTTCTTTTGTAAGGTTGAGGGGCCACCCCTTTAAATCTCCTCAACCTCCGCAGCGGCATACTTATCAGCTGAAGACGTCGATTCTGGCAACGATGCTCAAGAGGTAAAACTTACTGGCATCGTGCCATTAAGTTTTACCTCTTGAGCATACTTGCCTGTGTCCTCTCTTTTTTGTAATTTTATAATTTGAAATTTTTTAAATTGCTGCACAAGCATGGGAGAAATTCCGACTTACGTAGAGTTCTGCAGAAAGCCTACTGTACATTAATCGGGAAGTGGCTGTATATACTTGTAGCTACCAACTCACTGGGTTTATGACAAAATGTGTTTCTGACTCTTGACCTCTCCATGTTGTTTAATGGACATAATTTCTTTCTCTTTTTGCAATAAGTTTATCTTCCCTTTTCATTTTACAAAAAATTAGTGAAAGAATATTTAAAGTCTCAGTTTCTTAATTTTTGTGTAGTTATACTGCCATAATAAATACCTGCAGATAGTTTTTGTCAAAACTAATAAATCGAACTTATCTGCAAAAAGATCTAAACCTCACAAACACTTTCTAGTTTATTTCACAAATATACGTGGTCTCAGTTCTAATCTTAATGGTGTCCATTTCCACTTACAATCTGCCAGACCCCATGTGCTTTTTCTGACAGAATCTCAGTTATCGGTTGATTCAACCACTGCTCATCTCAGTTGCCAAAATTATTCGCTGTATGATTCCTTTCGCCTAAAAGGTGGTACTTGTGCATATGTTCATTCCAGTATTCCCTGTCAGAGACTTGGTAATTTGGAATCTTCTCTTTTCGATCTTCTCTGGCTTAAAATCTCTTTACCTTATTGTGTCAAATTCATCTGTTGTTTCTACCATTCTATCAACTCCACTAATTACTTGGAACTCTTTGACTTTCTCCAGTCCAACTTTCCTAACAGTGAGGTAATTTTCCTTATTGATTTTAATTAAAGTTCACAACTCCAGCTGGCTTCCATTTTCTAGTCACACAGACTCAGCCGGTCAAAGATGCTGAGGCTTTTGCAATTACTATTGACCTTGCACAGATTGTTCATTTACCTACCAGAATAACAGACAATTCTAACCGTACAGCCAACGTGCTTGATCTTTTTCTCACAAACAACCCTTCTAAGTACATGGGTGAAGTGAGTGGTCCTTTTTGCACCTCAAATCACAACTTGGTGGTGATTGTCTCTTCCCAAATGTACCCTTTATCTTATGACTATTCCCAACCTTGTGTTGTTTAGCATTACAAGAAATCAAAATGGGATGACATGCAAGATTTCTTTTTCTTAGTCGGATTACTGTTTCAAAACTTCTGATGTCAATGTTTGTTCAGATCGTGTCAGTGAAATTCTTGTAGAAATAGAATCCTTTATTCCACACTCAACCTAAAATCTCATCCTTTATCTAAACCTTGGTTTTTCAAAAAATGTGCTAAAGCTGTTCAAGAGAAGAATGTTGCGTATCGTAATTGGCTTGTTTGCAATTCTTCAGTTTCATTTTCTGCCTACACCAGAGCTTGCAACAATTATAAAGCAGCTATTAATCAGTCTAAAATAGATTTTGAACAGGCTAAGGGTAGAAGACTTGCTTCTTGCCCTAATGTTAGCCGAGCATTCTGGTCTCTTGCCAAAGCTATTTTCCGCAACTTTTGCCCATCTCTGCTCTCACCTCTATCAAAACCAGATGGTTCTATTGTCGCTTCAGCCAAAAATAAAGCTGACCTGTTTGCACCCCATTTTTCTTTCAACTCGTTTATTAATGATCTTGGTAATATGCCTCCCACCATTCCCAACACACTTCATTAAATCCCTCCTATGGTGTTCCGTCAAAAGGATGTCAGAAGGATTTTGACGAATCTTAATGCTAAGAAAGCTTCAGGTCCTGATGGTATTTCTCCACTTGTTTACAAAACCTGTGTTCCTGAACTTACTCTTGTTCTTCGCCACCTTTTTTCACTTTCTTATTCCAAAGGTGTTTTTCCTTCTGTTTTTGAAATTTGCACTTATCCAGCCTGTTCCTAAAAAGGGTGACAAATCCCTCCCTTGCAATTATTGTCCCATTGCAGTTACGTCTACTCCTTCTAAAGTAATGGAGAAATCAATTAACCACCAACTCTTAAACTACCTAAAAACCCTTCCGTCTGATCAACGATCGCCAATATGGATTCCATCAATGTTGATCTATTGGTGTGATATTCTGGCTTATGTTACCCATTTATGGACAAATTCAATGGAAAAGTTCGGTGAAACACAAGCAGTTGCTTCTTGACAACTCAAAGACTTTCGATTGTGTTTGGCATAAAGATCTTCTAAACAAACTTCCATCTTATTTTTTGCCAACTGTTTTTTTGTAATTGGTTATCCATTTTTCTCTCTGACTGCTCACTGAGGGCGATGCTAGATGGCTCTCTATCTTCTCACTTCTCCACTAATGCTGGTGTCCCCCAAGGTTCACTTCTTTCCTCTTATATATTAATGACCTTCTTCCATTGACTGGAAATCCTATCCATAGTTTTGCTGATGATTGCATTGCATTCCACTTTCCAGTTTGAGAAACCTCACCCTGCTCAATCAGCTTCAACTTCTCTAATATTCGCTACCAATTCGTTAAATGATGTTCTCCAGTGGGGCAAAGACAACTTAGTTGATTTCAATCCTTCTGATACTCAGTCCTGTCTTATATCTCGCAAAAAAAAACTTCTTGAATATCCACTACCAATTCCTTAAATGCTCTTCTCTGGGTAATTCTGCAATGGGGCAAAGACAACTTAGTCATTTCAATCCTTCTAAAACTCAGTCCTGTCTTATATCTCACAAAAAGAATTCTTCTGCTCCTGTGCTTATCTTTGGTGACACTCCGATTTCTAGGCAAGATTATATATCTCTTTTGGAGATTGCCCTGACTTCTAATCTGTCTTGACACAAGCACATTACAAATATCGCTTCCTCTGTATCTAAAAAACTTGGTTTTCTCTTTCGCTCTCGTCATTACTTTTCTTCCAAACAGCTGTTCACTCTGTACAAATCGCAAATCTACCCTACCATGGAATATTGTTCCCACGTCTGGGGCGGTGCAATCAAAATCTCTCTCAGGCTTCTAGATTCCATTCAGAAGAGGGCAATTAGGTTAATTAATAACTCATCTCTAACAGAGTCTCCACTCTGTCTCATAGACACTGTTTTATTTTGCATGCCTTTTCTAAAGATACTATCATGGGCACTGTTCTTCTGAATTGGCTTCTATAATTCTCGCTCCTTCTTTCAAAACAGTCCAAACGTGCTGCCACCAGCCAACATCCATTTGCTGTCTATCTTCAAACTTACAGAACCAGCTTTTCATCTTCCTCGTTTATTCATTCAACTGCCGTTTTCTGGAACAACCTTCCTTCATACGTATTTCCTGAAAATTACAATCTACAAAAGTTCAAGTCTAATGTCAACAAATATCTTCTTTGGTCTTCTCAACCCCCAACTCCCATGTGCGGTACGAAGTACTATAGGTTATAATATCTAAAGCAAATTTTTCTGTATGTATTTCCCTGAATTGGACTAATTTTTTATATTTACCCAATTAATGGAAATATATACAGAAAAATTTATTTATTTGTAGTTAACCTTTTGAGATCTTTTTTATGCATTGCAGGAAGCTATTTGACTACTTGCAATATGCAAATTAGTCAAATCAGCTATACTTTGCTCATCGTGGGTTGGGCTTAATCATTCACTAAATGTTACCTTAGTAATTAGCAATTATATTCATCAAGGGAAAACTTGATTATAGCTGTGCATTCTATGAATGTGTGATATAAGATTTGAAGCTGCAAGTCCAAGACGATTCTTTTAATGAATATCATGGGTAGTGCACCTGATAAAATTTAGTTTGTTTCAGTAAATCAATTTACTGAAATTTTACAATCAATTTACTGAAACAAACAATTTTATCTGCTGCCTGCAGACATTTTTAGGATTATTTCCATCAGCAGTAAATACATATTCACAACCTACAAATTGTTAGCTGCCTAAGAGGGATTCCTTGCATACATGATTGGAAGGTTTTTAGATTTTATTAGTACATTCACAATTATGTTTTCTGTACAGTACAATAGTTTTCAAAAGTCCTGGTCCCATTCTTATTAACTACATGTACGGAGATTCCATTTACCATGTTTATGATTCCTGCTTAGGGCACTTCAATTTCTTCCCTGGTATGGGATTTAATTTTAGCCAACCATGTTGTCTATAGGTTAATAATGCTCTCTTGCTGAAGTCTGTTAACAGAGATTCTCTGAAGTCCTGCCAACAAGTTTGTGAGCTGAAACATCCTTGGCATTTGCACCAACATCCAGTGCCGAGCACCCAGTGTGTTCTGAGCAGCCAGCTATTGTTTTCCGGGCAATCATTGCAGCAATTTGCGGCAGTACGTTTGGTGTGCTAGGACTTTTTTTTTTTTTTTCAATGATACATTGAAGGAAGAGAGGCCATATTATGTGATCTCAAATGCTTGTTGTAACTGTAGGAACTGTTTCAATAAAGCGGACTTTTTCACATGCTTCCCAATAAAATATGATAAATAACATTCCAAATTCAAAGATTGTTGAAATAACTTGTGTGTAAGCCTTGGTCATTCTCTTACTCTCCAGATTTTTGTTGCTTGCACTTCTTTCTGAATATTTTCTTTGTTGTTGGGCATCTAATAATTTTCATTTATTAGTTTTTGATGATGGGACCAAGCAATTCAACATTTCCTTCATCCGCTTCATTAAAGTCTACTGATTTTTGCCAATCTGACAATTTCAACCATTATGTTTGTCAAATTGTTTATTGGTAATTGTGTTGAATCCCTTCATCAGACCCAAGTTTCTTCCACACACCTCTTAAGCAGCTCTGTGTTACTTTACCACAGGATTTTTCAGTAATGTCGATGGCAATTTTAATATTAACATTTCTCAAATTCTTTGACATTTTCCTTTTCTTTTGAATTCAGTTTTCTTATTTTCTTCAAAAATTAAAGAATAATTTTTGAAAGCTTTTATTACTCCTTGATCCAAAGGCCGAATTAGTGACATGGTGTTGGGTGGAGTTGGCAGGAATAGTATTTTAATGTCCTCATTAATGTGTCTGATAGTCAGCAGTTGTCCTTGTGCATTATTAATTAATATTAAAATCTTAAATAATCTTTTCTCCCTCACATATTTTTTCATTAGGCTGGAATAAGTAGATTGGTAAAATAGTCTACAAACAAAGCACTTGTGGCCCATCCTGTTTGTTTGACCCTCAACGAACAGATAAGTCTGCTTTTGAGAAACCCTTTAAAGCCCTTGGGTTCTTGGAGTGGTAACAATTAATGGTTTTAACTTGCAGTTGCCAGCACTATTAATCTAAAAAAAAACAGCACATTGAATTTTAATCACTTGGAAACTGGGGTAGATTTTACTTTAATGGAAACAAGTGTTTGTCATGGTATGCATTTCCAAAATAGACTACTCTCATCTAAGTTAAACACTTGCCTCAGTTCATAACTTTGGGCATCAGTTTTGGCAGCTTCTTTGTCAGCAGTAACAGCTACTCCCATTTTTAAATTGTGGAAGCCATGAATGTCTTTGAATTTCTGTACTTCTAATACTAGCTTTAAATGACTTAGCCTCTGGTTCATCACTTTAGAGATTCAAATGTTTCTGGCCTTTTCTTGAATCACTTATGTAGAAATGGGAAAATACTTGTGATTTTGGGGTTCAACCTAAAATCCATCCTATAATTTAACCTTCACATATTTGAAAATCAAGTATCAGTGTTTAATATTACATGCAAGAAATTAAAAAAAATTCATCAAAACTTCAAATTTCTAAAAAAAATTGCACAAAAATCTTGTTACCATAAAATTCACAGTACAATTGAAGTTCATGTAACTTGAGGCATTACTGTAGTTGTATTTACTTTTACACATATTCACCTCTTGACAGCTGCAATTACAGTATGGTCATCGGTTAAGTGTTAGGACTGTATGGGGGATTGCAGAGCAGGCCGCCTGAATTCTGCAGTGGTTCTTGTCAGGATACAGGTCTATTTTGTTGTGCTGAATTAGAAATTTTCATTTCTTTAATGGCCTGTCTTGAAAATCATTCCCATGATGTCATGCCATTCCATAAGAGTGGCACAAGCTGCACTCTGTTCCTTGTGATCTAGCATTAGCATTCTTGGAATCCACCTGACACAAGGTGCCTCCGTAGCCAGGTGGGCAGGAGCATCAGTGCGTAGCACACGCTTCTTAATTAGACCGGGGTTCGAGCCTGTGCCCACCAAATACGGAGGATGCGGAAAGGTCAGGGAATGCCCACCGCATATCCCCAGAGCAATATGTCCTTAGTTGCTAATGCTCCTAAAAACCAAAACAACAACAATGAACAACAACCACCTGACACAATTTTTTGTATACCAGATGTTGTGGTATTCAATGCATTATTTCTACTCTTCACTTTCTTATTTCTTATTTCATTATTTCTTATTTCTACTCTTCACTTTCTGCCATTGCTGAAGTGTGGGGACTGTCTGACTTTGGCATGTCCTATCCCAAGAAACATTCTTTAAATGTTAGTGAATCACACTGGGTTCCAGTGCACTCTCTCTCTCTCTCTTCTCTCTCTCTCTCTCTCTCTCTCTCTCTCTGCATTCAGAAATTCAAATATCACCCTGCTGCTTCACAGTCAACCTCCATTTTCACAGACCATTACAGCCCTGCCATCTTAGTGTACAAGCACTAAGACACTTGCAGAATATTCATGATAACGTATAAATTTTCACCCGACACCATAACATATATGTTAACACCACATGAGTGGGAGTAAAAATTTGGAAACGGTTACAAAAAGGTCCCTTATATTAATGCAGTATTGACATATTTTATACCAAATATATCTTATTAACCGAGAACATAATCTGGATAATGGGCACTCTCTCAGATGATTATTGAAATAACTTTTGTGTGTAGTAATTCTGAAATGTAGTGTTTTTGAAACATGTCTGTTTTCCTGGGGTCAAAGTTTTAGATTCACTAAGTTAATTTAACCCTCACTTAACTACTCATTAAAAATAAATTAAAACAGAAAGTAATAAAAATACACGTATGGTATTGTACATCAACATTTATTATTTATATAGTATACTAGTCATGAGAAATTATTCAGTTTTAAGAAGCCACGAATATAAGGCTAAACAGAATTTGCTTCCGTTGGTACAGTTCCTTATAGCAGTGCAAATGATCACTTAATGCTTGATTGAACTTGCTGCTCTGTTCCATATTTCAGTCATATTCTCAGAAAAGCAGTTCTGCTTCTCTGAGAAAGGAATATTCATTCTTTTCTCAGAGAAAGAGAAAGTTTCAGTTCTTTTACTTGTGATGCTGGCTGCATTCTTATTCTTTGTTACATGAAATCAGCATGATTCTTGTTGATCAACTCAGCATCATGTGATTTCAAGGTTTCTAAAGTTTTATTAGTATTAGTAGTAGCAAATGATGCACAAAAGTAATCTCATACAATGGCACAAAAAAAAAAAAAAAATCCCACATTTGTCTATCTCTTCTAGCAGTTTTTCTTGCTCTTTATTCAAATTTTTCAAACTACCCACCTCTACAACATCAGATGGGAGTTTGTTCCAACAATCGATCACCTGCTGACTGAAGGCAAATTTTTGCACATCTACCCTGAACCATCCTAACTCTTTGAATTTATGACCCCTTATTTGTAATGTGAGCAAGAGGAAGAATTCTGTCAGCATTGAGCTTACTCAAACCATTCAAAGCCTTAAAAACCTCAATTAGATTTCCTTGTAGGTGTCTTTAGTCCACAGGCATTTCAATTTGCAGAACTGAAGCCTTTTCTGGAAAGAGTACCCTTTTGTACCTCTCACTAATCTTATTGCTCTTCTCTGTACCCTTTCAAACATGAATGTTCTTCCTAAAATGAGGCTTCCAGACTTTTTTTGGCATAACCATTGCTTATACAAAGGGATAATCACCTTATTTCTGCTGTCAAAATTCCTATGTATGTTGCCTGTCTGCAGTACTTAGAACTTCATATCTGACTGCACTATTACTACCCCTCCTGGTCTTTTTTGGTCCCCATGATCATCAGTGTGATACCACCTAACTGGTATGTGATTCTTGCACTACCAATATACCATATTTTGCATTGATCCATGTAAACTTCTCTTGCCACTTCTCATCCCATCTGCCTGATTTTTGTAGTTCTAGTTGCAGTAGCATTCCTTGATTACTGTCCACTCTGCATTAGTCATTCTGCCAACCTTTATATCAGCTGCAGACTTAGACATTATGCCTTCATCACTATCATTAAAAGTATAATTTTTATCTGTGCTTAAACACTGCAGTAATTAAATATATTTTCTCTAGGATAAAATGGTTGAACTGTTGGAATAGCCATAACCTTGAAAATATCCAAAATATATATAGTTGAACTTGGTTATAAGGAGCATCAAGGGACCTTCAAAATTTCCTCTTTATAACCATTACTATATGAGAGAAGTTGAATCTACCTTCTATTTTTTAAATTCTCAATAACTTGATAAAAAGATAGATTCAAAAAAAACAAAAGAAATATTAGAGAGAAAAAAATATTGGTATATACCTACATATTATTTGTATTAATATGCTTTTATTCAGTTTTTAAATTGATCCAGCCGACCATTATTACATACAAAATTGTTGTGTCCAAATTGTTTAGCAAATTTTTCCACTTGAGCCTTCAAGATCAGACCATCTATTGAAAATCCAGCACTTAATTGTGTAGCGAACCATCAAAGCAATGCATCGTCAGCATTTGTAACCTTGCGCTTTCTAATTTTTTTTTTTTTTTTTTTTTTTTTTCTGGTTACGTTCTTTTCCAGTGCCAATATATAAACATGTTTATTCTTCCACAATGTCAATACTGTTGAAGAGGACAAAGAAAACATTTTACACACTTAGTATTTTTTGCACCACGTTTTAACTCACAAATAATTTCAATTTTTTTTTTTCTTTTTTGCAAATCGAGAGACTTTTTTTGTTAGATGACGTGTTTCCAAATGAAGGGTGGGTTCGTTTCTAACTGATTTTACTTTAAAATGCTCTGTATGCAAAGTTCTTAAGTCCTGAAATAAATTTATGGTTCCATGAATACACGACAATCTGTAAATAGGGTAATGTGACAAGCGGAATGCCAGTGCACTATTGTATAGCCCCCGTCCCCAAAAAGACATGGTCATAAACCGGCAGCTAATCCAATGCAGGTGGGCATAAAAGCTAAGTTGCCCTTTTCATTTTTGACTACCCGAACAATTAAGAATGTTTGAATAGTTACCAAAATTTGTACGGTATATCCGTGTAGTATGCTTGTTATAACAGTGAGCGATTGTATTGGGAATACGTGTAAATTAAAATCATTGTGGCTTTTTGCTCGTTACAGCCATCTCATTATTTCTATGCTTGCTATAATCAAGTTCGACTGTATATCTTTTAAATGGTTACATGTATAACCCCATTGAGGAAAGAGAAAAATGGTTATATTGATAGGTTATGAAATTAGCAAAAGAATAAAGAAAAGTTTAGATCATTTCATGTCCTATGATAGTGTAATGTAATTCAGAATATGTACTTCAGTATTGAACAAGAAATGAAGATTATACGTATTTTGCATTTACGGTGTAGTAAAGTTAATTTATAAATTGTGTACATACAATGGTGTGACAGTAAAGTTCCCAGACTGGTGATGTCTGTAATGTTCCCTGAGTTTGGAAATAAACAGAAGTAGTACGTATGTTGTAGTTCAAACTTCTTCTGACAGATGGTAGTACAGAGATTGTTCATTAAGCTGACAGGTTTCAAGTAACAACTATTTTCATTAGTAGCTTTAATATTGTTTGCCATGATTTTGCAATGGAGAAATGAATGAATATCAAATGTTGCTTATAACTGGGAAAACTGCAACAGAAACATATGAAATGTTAAAAACTGTGTATGGTGATGAAATGTTAAGTCATACCAGTTTGAATGGTACATGGTGTCCATTTTAAAATGCAAGATTTTATTGGTCATTGGTAGAAGGAGCTGGTCAGGTTTAACCAGCGAGATCAGTTTCTGAACATTTTGTGAGATTTTAATGGTTGTTGGTAGAGGGAGCTGGTTGGGTTTAACTAGTGAGACATAACTTTAAGCAAATGAGCTTCTGGGAACACTTGTTGGAAAACTTTTTTTGTCAAGAAGCTTTCCAACACGTGTGCCCAGATGTGGAGGTGCCAAACAAAAGCACTATTTACTGCTTTGTTAGAAAATTTGTACAGACAGGGTCTCTGTGATTGAAAGCATAATCCCAGGTGCATAGTCCTAAACGATGACATGCTGGAAGATGAGGCTCAGTTTGTTGCAGTCCTCTATTAAATCATTATGAAAAACTGCCCCAACAAAAGAATAAATCTTCAGGTAGTTGCACATAAAGCTACACTTTTGAGAGCATATCACATTCATGCCATGCATGAATTGTGACCTACTAATCATGCAGCTAGGATCCGTTACTGTAATTAGTTTAGGGCCTTTGTTCATAACAACATTCGAGTATTAGACAACTCTTTTTCTGATGAAGCATGGTTTCATCTGAGCAGATATGTCAATGATCATGGAGTTTGGCTATGTGTAAGTTTAGTGCGATAGCATCATTAATACATAGCCAAATCTGATTTAACAGAATATTTGCAAGGCGATATCGTTTTAAATTATATCTCATATTGTGAATGCCTTCACAACGAGTTGCCATGATATTGCACTACTTCAAATAAGTAACGCTTCACCTGAGGAGAAGATTAATATTCTGTTAAATCAGATTTGGCTATGTATTAATGATGCTATCGCACTTAACTTGTACATAGTCTAGACTTTTTCATAGCTTGAGGCTTTAGCCCTAAACGCTTTATAGTCAGGGGGTTTGGATAATTGAGGACACTGTGACATTGTCAGAACATTATCAAAATTATTGTATAGTCCCCGTCCCCAAAAAGACAAGGTCATAAACCGGTGGCTGATCCAATGCTGGTGGGCATAAGAGCCCACCTGCATTTTAATGCAGTTTATTTCTCTATTGATTGAAGTCAATGAGAGGTATTCTTGGTTTCAGTAAGATGGAGCCACCTTCCCATACTGTGCAAATGACAACAGAATTACTGTGAGAATTTTTTTGAAGAATGATTCATTTTACAGGACCTATGGTCCCATAGGTCTCTTGACCTATCTCCACTGGGTTTATTTCTATGGGCCCATCTCAAAGGACTTATTTTTGACAGTAACTCCCACACCATAGAACAATTGAAAATGAATATCTCAGAGGCTATTGCAGGAATAAAGCAAACAACTAGAGTAACTAAGAGTAAGAACAGGTGCATGTATACTTGCATGTACACCAATGCTAGGAGTATAGTAAATAAATTTGAATTTGAAGTGCTGGTCAAGACATCGAAGGCAGATATTGTTGGGATATCAGAGATGTGGTGTCACACAGATATAAAGAATACAGAATTGGAATTTGAGGAGTGCAATGTGTACAGAAAGGCTAGGAAGGGAGGAGGGGTTATGCTATTAGTGGGGGAGAAATTGTTGAAGTTAAACATAAGAAAGGCACCTGGGGTGGATGGGATCTATCCAGTTATATTAAAGGAGATGGCAAATGAAGTAAGCAAACCCTTAGCCGTAATTATGAGAGCTTCCTTGGACTCAGGGGAAGTCCACACGGACTGGAGATGTGCAAATGTATCTCCAATTCACAAACGAGGAACAAAGAGTGACACGAGTAATTACAGACCTGTTAGTTTGACATTCTTTTCTAGGGAAAATAATGGAGTCACTGGTTAAAGAAGCATTGCAGGATCGTCTCGACAAGACTGTAGTAATAATTCAGACACAGCATGGGTTTGTTAGGGGGAAGTCTTGTCTGACCAATTTGATTGGATACTATGACATTGTCACAAAGGAACTGGCTGCAAAAAAATAATTTTGATATATACATGTACTTGGTTTTCAGGAAAGCTTTTGATACTGTTGCACAGGGAAGACTGCTGTACAAATTGGAGCAGTATGGCATTAAGGGCAAGTTGCTACAATGGATAAAAGGATGGTTGAGTGGGAGAAGACAGAGAGTAGTAATCAATGGACGCTGCTCTTCATGGACTAATGTTATTAGTGGTGTCTCCCAGGGTTCGATGTTGGGCCCATTGTTGTTTTGTATATTTATCACTGATATTGATGAATGTATATCCAGTTTAATGCCAAAGTTTGCAGATGATACTAAGGTTGACAGGGTTGTTAATGACAGTATGCTGCAGGATCTGGAAAAGTTGGGCAGATGGGCTGAGAAGTGGCAACTGAAGTTTAACATTGACAAATGCAGAGTACTGCATATGAGTAGCAGTAACCCCAGAGAAATGTACCAACTAGGTGGTGTTACACTTAGGGTAGTGGAGAATGAAAGAGACCTGGGGGGGGGGGGGTATGTGCAGTCAGATATGAAGTTTTCTGAGCAGTACAAGACAGGTTACAAGAGTAGCTTGTGGTGTCTTGTCAGTGATAAACAGGAATTTTGCTAGCAAGTATAAGGATGTGATTATCCCCTTGTATAAGGCAATGGTCAGGCCACACCTTGTGTACAGGATCTGGAAGCCCTATTTTAGGAAGGATCTAGAGTTGCTAGAATGAATACAGAGAAGGGCAACGAGCCTGGTGAGTGGAACAAAGGGGTGCTGTTATGAAGAAAGGCTTAATTTCTGCAAATTGGAGTTTCTGGAGACTGGGCACCTGTGAAGTTATCTGATTGAGGTGTATAAGGCCTTGAATGGATTGAGCAGGCGCAATGCTGATGGGATTCTTTTTCTTGCTCAGTTTACAAACCTGAGGGGGCATAAACTGAAATTGAATAGATTTGTGGAAATTTGGCTTTCTCCAGAGGTTAGTTGATTGCTGGAACAAACTTCCATCTGTCATTGTGGAAGTTGATAGCTTAAATAAATTCATGGAAGAAGTGGACAAACTTAGAGCGAATGGATGGGTGAAATGGGAGGGTTTTTTTTTTTTTTTGTTGATACTGTATAAGGTTGCTTTCTTGCATCATTTGCCTCTACTAATGCTAACTTTTTCATATGACACAGAATTGGTAATACAAGTGAATGCTTGCATTCAACAAAATGGTGAATGCTTCCAATGTCTTTTGTAAACTGTATTTAAGTAATTATTTCATTGCATTTTACATATTTGGTTGTTATTATAATGAATATTATGAAGCGAAACTGGTTGTGTTTTAAAATGAACACCTGTATAAGTTGTTCCAAGTGTGGATGTGAAGATGTTTGTGATGACCCAAGAAATGGGCATCAATTTTTCCTCTTTCCCAAGGTGAAAACTATCTTCAAAGGAAAGAGATTTCAGGTTGAGAACATAAAGAACAATGTAACCACCAAACTGAACATTCTTTTCAGACACCTTCTTTGACTCTTTTCAGAAACTTTTAGAATTGGGTAATAAGTGCATTCAATCAAGATGGTGATTATGTTGAATAAAAATAAAACCATTTTTGAGTTCCTTCGCTTTGTGTTCTTTGTTGTTGCACCATTTTGAGAACTTTATTGCCACACTTTGTATATCAAGGTCAAATCATAGACTGGGGATTTGGTTTCGAACTTTAAAATAATCTGTCCAAATGTTCTGTTTCGGTTGCAGAGCATGATTTAAAGGAGAATTATGAAGGTGCATGATAGGTTAAGCTACTTTTACAGTTAGGCTGCTCTTGAAAAAAATGATGTATAAGTTCTAATCCTTGGGGAGTATCCCTCACTGAAAACTCCTTGCTTAACCACGGTAGGTTCCTCCTCTTCATTCATAAATATCTCAATTCATTCATACATATTATAATTAATAAAAGAAGAAAAAAGTTTCATTCGTTACGTCATTCAAGGTGACAAATATAGCATGTTTGAAGCAGTTGGAATAACTTTTTCGTCACCCTTATCCCATTGAAACATGTAAACACATTGCCATGCATGTCGATTTCACATTGTGTTTCCTTTTGAGACAGCACAATTTTGTTTGAGAGCATTCTTTGGTAGTTTTTCTTAAAGCTATGAATTACAGCTATCAAGTGGCTGAAGACAAAGGGTGTAGTTATCCACAGACAGCAAAGTTTTTCTATTCTTCCCACACATTTTGTGATCTAAGTGTCTGATCTATTCTTTGTAGATTTTTGATGACACCAAGCCTTTTGGTTTGCACAATATGTGGTTGGCAATATCTTAACCTTTGAAACATCGTGCCTTCTGAGCTTTTCCATTGATTAAGAGAGGAAGATTTCTTTGTGTCAGGCATTTGCCGTTAGGAGAATGGTAAAGTGTTGATTAGCCTTTTTTTTCCACCATTGTGTTTCTTACCTTTAAATGTAAACATTTTATCTGGTAGGAACTTAAAAAAAAATTCAGCTTTATTAGCATTTAAGATGTCAACAAATCATTTTTTAAATGATTCTCCTTCTATTCCTTCATAACTTCAGCGTTGACAGCTTTCATTGAAATTCATCACGAGTATTGAAGATTTAATCTTCAATACTCATGATGTATAGATGAGTTGGGTAGTTTTTAAAAGATTTCCATCTACAGGACTTTTTTTGCATGTGTTATCATTAGCCATTTCAGCAGTACCTTTTCAAGATCCAGATACTTCACTTTTCATGCTCTGATCCTACCTAGTGCAGCTGATTTCTCTACGATTTCCATTTTTTATGATCTTTCAGAATAGTGAATAGTGTACTCTTAGAAATACCAAAATGTTTAGCAATATTGGTGTTAGAATGCTTGGCATTATAAAATCTTAATTTTGTCTGCAACTGGCAAAACTACCTGCTTCGTAGGAGCCATGCCAGTAAGCCAAGAGTATCTAGATACTTTATGATGAAATGAAATTAACTTCTATTCAAAGTTAATTTTAGTATGCCAGTGAGCACGAGAAATTGCCAATGAGCTTGGGAAATTGTCAACAAGTGATTTCTCACAGTCAGCCTGCACTTCATCATTAGCTTCAATATATACATTTCATTTTGAAATGTGAATATTGTAATAAAAAAATAAATAAATAAAATAAAATAGAGTGGTGAAAAAATTTGTGGCATACAGAGAATTCGTTCATCTTTCAAAGTTGTTATAACAAATGTAAAATAGCATTATGTTTATGGGGAAACCAGCAGGACCTCCTGCATGGTCATTATAATGTGCTGGGATGTTAAAAAAAAAGAACGTCGCTAGTACAAAGAGCTTTGACTATTTCTAGTTACATATGCAAATTCTGCAAAGTAATTGCTCCCTAATACTCAAAATATGACATCACACTTTCTTTTTCTAAATTCGTCAAAATTACCAGCTAAATAATGATTCCTACAGGAGCTCAAATTAAATATTTCTGTAGTAAACAGAAGAAAGAGACAGTAAAAGATAGGAAATAGTATTAGCCACAGAGTGCAAGGACACAGGCTTCTGATTTGCTAGACAAGGGGGAAAAAAAAAAATATATATATATATATAAAAAAAACTGCCTGTAGGTTTTCCCTCCTCACATAGGTAATTTATTCGAGTAATTACTTTGTTAGTTAAAATAAAAACCTCCTACAATTTGTATCCCTGTAGCTGAGTGGTCAGGAGTGGGAGTGCAATAGCACATGCTCTTTGAGTAGATTGGAGTTCAAGCACCTGACTGCTAACTACTGGATTAGCATGGCAGATTTTGGTCCATTTCTTATTTCCCTCAACATAAACTTCCATCCTGCAGTGGATTGATAATGGCTGCAGTTTACTTTTTTTTTTTTCTTCTTACAATCTATTCTCTTTCTCATTCTCTGTAATTTGAATATTTATGGCCACAGTTCTGGCACCATAAGTAACTGAAAATTTCACTTCCATTTATTTTACTATCCCCTCTCAGAACCTTAGATCTCAGTCCCCTCTAAGGTCCTTGGTTACCAAGCCCTGGAACCCACAAAGTCTTGTACAGGCAATCTTTTATAGATCTCACCAAGTGGGCTGCCCACCTGCAGATGCACTCAATGTGTAAAAAAAAAAAATCTTAAGAAGTTACAGTAAATATCTTCTAGTTTTTGCTGTGCATATTCTTTGCAATGGAGAGGAGTAGAGAATAAAAAGTTAACTAAGTTCAGTCTAGCATTTGGAATATACTTCATTGCTGATGGTTGGAAAGGCTTTTTAATTCCATTATATTGTCACTATGCCAGAAGATGGGAGTGTTTATTTCATTTAATTAAGAATGCTACTTTCACAGGAAGTTTACTGCCAAGGAAGGAGGGGCAGTATAAATATTTCATTTCTGTACCAGTACTGTAAATTGCCTTAACTAGAAAGTGGTATGCTAAGTTAATTTCCTTACAGTAATTCAAGTAATTTTGGTGATTTTAAATGTTGCAAATACATAGGAATGATGATGTACAGTCTAGAAAATATGTAGAATAGAAAGATATTGATGCTTGGAAATTGTCACCCCTGGTGTTTTTTTTTTTTTAAAGGTATTTGTATACATAATGAGCAGAAATATGTGCATTCTCATAATAATAATAATTATTAGTAGCAGTGCAAATGATGCAAGAAAGCAAGCTTATACAGCATCAGCCAAAAAGAGTAACAGCAAAAAAAAAAAAAAAAGCACAATAGTCAGTACTTACCATTTCATCTGTCCATTCCCTCTAGCAGTTTATCTAGTTCTTACTTGAATTCATTAAAAATACCCACCTCCAAACACCACTAGGTGGCAGTGATCACAGTGTACTGATGTGGGATTTACTTAGATGTAACTACTATCATAGGTAAGCGGAAGGGTTTTTGCTTTTGTAAAGGTGACTACAGCGGTCTCAGAGTTTTTAAATTCTATACAGTGGGATCAACTGATGATGTATGATGTTACCAATGGTGAATTCTAAATGGAAAGCCTTCAGGTACTTCATCTTGGAGTGTACTGGGCTTTTCATACCAATTAAGAAATACTGTTCAGGGTTTAGGCCTAAATGGATATCAGCTGCAGCTCGTGGCAGAGAAGAAAAATGCATGGGATGCATATAAATTATCAGGCAACGCAGAAGCCTATGGCAGATGATATAAGCTAGTCTGTAATCAAGTCACAAAGGAGGTTAGACAGGTGAAGGCAGATTACGAGGAATCTTTGGCAAAGGATGCAAATAAAAACAGCAAAGACTTCTTTACTTTTATAAACTCTAAAAGGAAGGGGATCAATCAGATTGGTCCACTTGATATCAATGGTTTGACTGTAGATGATCATTCTCAGATAGCTACCAAACTAAATGAGTATTTTGCATCTACATTCACACATGAGTTATTCAAGGAGGAGAGGGCCAGATGTTTATCATACTCTAACAGGGAGCTAAGTTATTTTATAATAACTGAGAGCAAAGTGGAGGAGAAATTGTTGAAGTTAAACATAGGGTGGATGGGATTTATCCAGTTATATTAAAGGAGGCAGCAAAGGAAGAAAAAACAAACCTTTAGCCATAATTATGAGAGCTTCCTTGAACTCGTGGGAGGTCCCAATGGACTAGAGATGTGCAAATGTGTCCCCTATTCACAAAGGGGAATCGAAAGATGACATGGATAATTACAGACCTGCTGGTCTAACTTTTGTTTCAGAGAAAATAATGGAGTTACTGGTTAAGGAAGTGATGCAGGATCATCTAGACAAGACTGCAGTTATAGTTCAGACATAGCATGGGTTTGTTAAGCCGAAGTCTTGTCTGACAAATTTGATTGGATACTATGATGTGGCCACTAAGGAATTGGATGCAAAGAATAATTTTGAAATCATATACTTGGATTTTAGGAAGGCTTTTGGTACTGTGGCACATGGAAGACTACTGTACAAATTGGAGCAGTATGACATTAAGGGCAAGTTGCTACAATGGATAAAAGGGCAGTTGAGTGGAAGAAGACAGAGTGGTTATCAATGGACACTGCTCTTCATGGATTAATGTTATTAGTGGAGCCCCCAGGGTTCGGTTTATCAATGATATTGATGAAGGTATATCAGGGTTAATGTCTAAGTTTGCAGATGATACGAGGGTTGGCAGAGTTATTATTATTAGCTATATGGTGCAAGGAAGCCTGAAGCTTAAGCTTGCACCAGCCAAAAAAAAAAAAAAATTCCCAAGTTACCCTGAGAGCGAGAGCGCGCGCGCGAGTGAGTGAGAGTCAGAAATAGAAAGGAATCAACAAGAAAGAGAAGAATGATGATATCCAGCTCAGAACCCCTATGTGTGCCAAGCCCATACTACCGGATGTGAACCTCTGGGGTTAATGATGACAGTAATGATAGTACACTACTGCAACAGGATCTGGAAAATTGAGCAGGTGGACTGAGAGGTGGCAACTGAAGTTTAATATTGACAAATGTAAAATACTGCATATGGATAGCAATAACCACAGAGTAATGTATCAACTTGGTGGTATTACACTCGGGTAGTGGAGAATGAAAAGGACTTTGGGTGGGGGGGCTAATTGTGCAGTCAGATAGTGTAGGGTTGATTGTGTAGGATACAAGTGCTATCAAAACTGAAGTTTTTTACTGTTATAAGAGATACAGCATGTAGATGAAATTAGATTATATACTTTAATGTTTGGTGATCTTATTTCATAATATGAATCAAAGTTTGTGAATCAAAATTCAGGTTGCATATGGATATGGTACTGCATAAAAAGCCTGCAAAGCAGAAGCATTATCATGTTGAATTGCTGCTTAGTGAATGGAAGCCTTTTTTTGGTTGTCATATTGCTTATGCTCAATTGTAGTGTAATCATACTACATGGTAGAAGAAATGGGGGACATTCAATTTTTACTCTGGAAACTAAAACTGGACACTTTTGCCTAATGCTACAGATGCTTGGCTTTTACTATGGAATGTTGGATATCATACCTCAATCCCTGATATTGGTTTAGCTGTAGGTGGGCAACTGCGGTATATAATAGCATTGAACTTTGCTCGTGGGATATATCTGGTTACTAATGGTGTCACCAGTGCAGAAGAATTGGCTGTTGCAGAATGACAAGACTGCAAAATTCGTCTCATTGGCTCAAGAATGAGACCTGGATACTACCAGCTCCATCAGTGTTATCTTCTACTGATGATAGTCTTAGCTGTCATCAGTGGAAGAATAAGTGAGTACTACAAATTAATACATTGACAGACCTCTCTGTGGCATTGACTTATGAAAGAATTAGCATTTTACTAATTCTTTTGCTAAATATAGTGTGACAGTGATGGCATTTGGCATTCCTTTTTAGTTTACTGGCGTTCTCAGGAAGCCCTTTAGCTGCTTTCCTTACCGCATAATGCACTTATGTTCTTTGTTTTTTGCTGAATAAAAATCAAAGAAAGTTTCCCTGAATTAGGCAAATCGGTGTAAAAAGTGATATCAAATATACCTTTTCCCAAAATTGATTGTTTGGAAATAATTAGCATAGATTTATTGCTGATAATTGGAAGTCACCTTTGTTCTTTGTAATGTTGCTTCATTTATCAATATTGCACATCTGATCCATATGGTGAGTACTGAGCTGATTTCTTAAATTCTTTTCTCTATATTTGATTATAAACGACAGATAAATACATTTAAAAATATGTTTAAAATTTATAGTACAGGAATATATTTTTTAAAGTACTTAATCCATTCTATAGCAATATAGAGAAAAGATTTTATTTTTTAGTTTATAATAAAGGTGATTAAAATTAGTCAGAAATCTTTCATTTTTTACAGTGTGAAACAAACATTTTTGTAACTCTTTTGTTACATTTAGATTTAACTAAATTTTAAGAGACATAAGCATTAATTTGAAAGTTGATTTTTTGCATTACTAATTTTTTTTATTATTATTTATTTTATTTAGAATATCTAAATTGTGGTAAGTTAAGAGACTGCAAAAAACAGTTGAAGTCTTCCTACATTAAACCACCTAGGTTTATGAATTTTCCAGAGCATCAGGACAGCCATTGGCAAGTAATAAGGTTAGTAAATTAACTTACCTTCTAAATCTTACTGTTCACTGATAGTGATAAGATTTTAGGTGATATTCATATAAACCAGTCGAAACTGGTTTATGTAAATGTGCCATACCAAATGATTTGCTTGTAATGAATTAATGTCTTCCTCGCAGACAAATGTTATCTGTATACTACAGTCAAACTCAGTTATAGTAGCCTTGGAAATAGCAACTTGGCTATTTGTCATAATTAGTTATTCGGTTACAGAAATCTTCATATACATTCAGTTTTATCTTGGTTACAACATTTCAAAATTGCATACCACTGTTATAAAAAAGCAGGTTTGGTGGGAACCCCCCAGTGCCACCAGACAAAAACACCATGTCACCACTGTTATAATGCCAAACTTTCCAATGAACAGAGAATGGAAGACATACATATGCTTTCCTACAGCTTGGGGACTTTAGCCATGACTGCAGTTTGTCCTATCTGCCTGCTGTGTCCTAACCAGACATTGCTTGATGTCCAGGCTTTGTCAGCTGTGCCTGGCTGACTGAACTCTCTCAGTGCAGAGTGCTGGAGACTGGCTTCCACATCTTCAGTTGTCCAAATTATTTGGACTTAAGATCTCGGCTGGAGTAAGGGATGCTCTCTTTCGCTGAAGAGAATTTGTATGTTCTGTTTGAACATAGATACTATTTCCCACAATTTTGTGAAAAATGTTTGAGATGACTGTCTCTTAGATAGTAGTGGCCTACTTACCTCATGGTGTGGAGGGATTGTGAGGGCATGTGATTTTATTTTGCTTTGTACACATGCACACACATATATATGAGGTGTGATTGAAAAGTATAGGGAAAAACTGTATGTTGAAATGCGAAACAAACCTGTGAAAATATTAACATTTTCAGAGAATATGCTATGTGCTGTTTTAAGGCTTCAGTATTTCAGAGTTAAAAAAGGGTCACTTGTCCATTGAAGATGACTAACACTTAGATTTACAACTTCAAAAACAATATTACTTATGTTTGTGATGTGATCAACATTTTACTATACAGGCGGTTCTCGCTGTACAAGTTTCTGGGTTTACGAGCCCCCCCCCCCCAGTATCAACAAAATTGAAAATATGACCATTAATTGCAAAAAAAAAAAAAAAGAAGAAGAAGAAAAATGTTAAACATTCATAAATACCGCATTTCAAACCGTGCGCATAGCTATACATACAATACAGCGTACCATGCTTTACGGTATTAATTCATTACCATCGTATCGTGAAAATATAAAATAAGGCCGCCGTAGCCTAGTGGTCAGGCGCGCGGGTGCATAAGTGCGCGTGCCTTGAGTGACCTGGGTTCAAGCCCGTGACTGCTGAATACGGTGCTGTTTCTTGTATTCTGTGTATCTTGTAAACTCCTGACCGTTTGGTCGTCCTGGAGTATAAATAGAAAATTTATTTATTTATAATGTGAACCCAATAACGCATTGTTTTTTGGTAATTCATTCCACGACCTCGGAAGTTCAAATTTTTACTATATAACTCCCTAAAAGTCGTTTTTATAGTGTAAATTGTATTAGTTACCAATTAAAATGCATTACACTTTCATCATTATCATATGTTCTGTTATGAGAACCAATTTTGAATGTCTTTGTGATATTCTAACACACATTTCTGGAAGTCACGACCATAAAACAAAAACAATTTGAACTTTCCGGTTTATTGGACTTTTCTGTTATTGCAAGCAATTATAAACGGGTAGTAAACTTGATGTTATTGTGTGGAATTGTGTGGGTTTTTACATTATTATGGTGAAACGTGTTTGCCCTTTACTGAAATCTTCAATCGTATAAAAAAACATAAATAAATTTTCAGAATCTTCTCTTCATTCCTTTTTTTTTTTTTTTTTTTTAAGCTTTATTAACTTATTACTCTGTGCAAATCGTGTGAGTTGCAATTTGTGCATTCCGTTAAAAAATGCTTATGCATGCTATTGAAATTTATAAAGAAAAGAGAAGATTAGCTTGGAAATAAATGCCTCTTGAAGCATTTCTGAAAAAGACGACTCTTTGTGCAAGTGCAACAAACCAACAAGTGCTGAGCCAATAATGAGTGATCAACGAGTGTGCATTTAGTCGATGATGATGGTGAAGAATAAACATTCTTATAATTTGCTTGATTTTACAGGCTACGTTTTCATTTTTTTAGATAAATTAATCATTGTTTAAACAAACTAATTAGCTAACTTATTTGTTGATAACGTAACCCCTGTTTTTAACATTATGTCCATGGGAAATAAATCCCTGCTTTATGAGCACCTGCTAGGAATGAATTAACTCGTAAAGTCGAGAACTACCTGTACTCTAAATTGATAGTGAAAATGGTGCTTATGGGATGTGGCAATCAATTTTAATCCTAGGTTTGGGAACGAAGTTCATTTCAGCCATATTTGTGCAGTTTTGAAATTCTTGACATTTGCATGTAAGGATCTTAATCAACATGCTGTTGACCCACACTTTTTTTTTTTTTTTTCTCTTCTTTCTTCATTATTGGTGAAAAATTGTGTTGCTATAACTTAGAAACAAAAGTACAGCCTTCAAGGCCTGAAAAGCAGGATAGTTTCTATCAAATATGAAGATCATGCTGATGATACTACAAAACAGTTCTGTGGTGATTTTCTGCTGATGTTCGGAGAAAAATTGCCAGAAAAGTGGGCTTCATGGAATTGCTGCTTGCATCATAACACTGCCCCCGCATGCTTGATGGTTTCCATTTTAGAATTTCTTGCAAAACATTCCATCACTGTTCTGCCATATTCTTCGGAATTAGGTTCATGCTCTCTCTCTCTCTCTCTCTCTCTCTCTCTCTCTCTCTCTCTCTCTCTCTCTCTCTCCCCTCCCTCCCTCCCTCCCTCCCTCCCTCCCCCCACCCCAAAAACCTCCTTGAAAGGGTCACAGAGTTTCAGTGGCTAAGTAAATTATTCATAACATGACATAGGAACTATTATCAAAAAGGAATCCATCAGAATGCTTCCAAAAGTTACAGAAACTTTGTGATCTGTGTATACAGTCTAAAAGAGACTACATGAAAGGAAATCCGTCGAAATAACTAGTGAACTTAATTTCCCAAATGTTAGTTCAGGCCCAAAATTGTTACACGCATATGTTATACTTGTTATACTCTCATAAATATTCAGTCGCTCTCTAAACAGTGAAATACAGGCATCTCTCTGTTTACAGTACCCTAAAAGGTCACTTTTTGTGTTCATTTACCAATATGCACATCTAATGCATTTGATGGGGGTACTGAACTGATTTTTTATTGTTTTGTCTATCAATTTTCCAAATGAAAACATAGGAAAGAATTATTTTCAAATTAATAGTGCAGAAATAATTCCCACTTTTAAATACAGTAGGCCCTCGATTTAACAGACAAAAAATTTCTGTCCTAAAGGAAAAATTTAGAACCTTTTTTTATAAGCCTATGGTAGTTGGAAAGGCAAAAAAACCTCTTGCTTTAAAGGATTTAATGAACCAGTTACCAGTGATATATTCTCACTCAAAAAATGCCTGGCTTACAATGGATATTTTCTGTGACTGGTTCTTTAACCATTTTATTCCTGATGTGCGACGCTGTCAGACAGATGTGCTGAAAATTCCTTCTCATGAAATAAAGGCTGTTTTACTGCTAGATAATGTACTTGCTGACCCTAATGCTGAGAGGTTAGTTAGCAGGGATGGGAGAATTAAATGTTTTTCTGCCTCCTAACGCTACTTCACTAATACAGCCGATGGATCAGGGTGTAATCGTTGAATGTAAGAGGTTGTACAAGGAGACTTTTTTGGAAGAAAGAGGTGATGGTTGTTTTGGAAGAAACAGAAGATGCAGAAGAAGATACAAGAGGCACCAGGACACTGCAAAATTTACTTGCATACAACATCAGATCTGCTATCTTCAACTTAGCAGCTGTGTAGAAAGATATGAAGATTACTTACTACTTTGGCCAATGCTTGGAAGAAGTTGTACGACATAGAACCTGAAAGGGAATTGAGGCGTCTAATTTTCGGGACACTCCTCTGAGGGCCAGCAACAAAAAATGCAACTAAGAATGATGTGGAAAAGTGGCTCAAATGATGGTGATTCAGGCTATCAAATTTTTTTCTGAGGTAGGGATTGCGAAAAATCTTCATGGAGAACAAGAAGACAGTGATGATGAAAAAGATGAAGAATCAGTTGCACCTCATCTTAAATTGTCTGTTATAAGACATATGGATGAATAAACATATATATGGATGATAAACATATGGATGAATCATCATCAAACCCTGATGTGCTTCCTTATTATAAACATTTTAGAGAATTTCAGTCTACAGTAATAAGGAAGCAGCACCAAGGTGTAAGACAACTGAAGCTTGATGATTTCTTCAAGACCACTTCATCAACTGGACCTGTTTCACCAAAACCCTCTACCAGCAAGGAATTAACACTTCTCCCTCCATATGCCAGTTGTTTCTGACTCTGAAAATTGTAATTCTTTCAATTAAGCTAATATTAATATTGAATATTATGTATCTTTTTTTAATTTTTTTTTTTTGTATATTTTTTATTCAGTGGGGTTTAAGAATTTTAAAGTATTTTCCCCCCTCTAAAATGGATTTAAATGAAAAAACTAATGTTCACATTGAAAACAACTTTGTGTGAGCTTTAAAGAAAAAAAGTGGTGGAAACACTCCATTAGTTATGTTCTATAGTTTTTGATGACGTGTTTAATTAAAATAAAGTTTGGTTCCTGTCATAAATTTATTTTTATATTTTTAACAGATGTTTAGTGGCGTGTATAAATTACTCAATGTACATTATAATGGCGGAGATGGGAGAAATCCCAGGTGCCGTCCGACACGAACATACCTGTACATTATAATAATATTTTAATACAGCCTGTACATTGTAAGTTCATTATTAATATATATATATATTTAAAATACGTTCGATTTGACGGACTTTCGGCAAAAACGGACACCCCTTCCCCCAATTTGTCCATTAAATTAAGGGCCTACTGTACTTAATCCATTCCATAGTGTTATATTGAAAAGTATTTTTTCAGTTTATCACAAAGGCAATTAAAATTTCAGTGACTTGACTTTCGTGCAACCCATAGTTCCCTTCTCTCACTCATACATTTAATAAAACAGCTTATGATAACTCATCCTACAGGGGTCATTTGCAAAAGTAAACAAGATATACAGTACAAAACAAACTTCTAATAACAGAACAGATTTATTTTGTAAAAAAATTGTTTTTTAGATTATTCATTGCTCAGAGGAGGAAAGTCTCTGTCAGAGTCAAAAGATTGCTTAACTCTTTTACTCAAGAGTGAATATTACAGGACATTTTTAATATGAACCATTTCTGGTTTACTACTCCCAGAACCAAGGGCATTAAAGGGCTACCTGAGGTCAAGGTTGCTTGTTCTTTGGAAAGCAGATAAGAAGGCCTGGGTTACACTCAGTTTTTCGGGAATGATTTGTGGACTATTTTTGCTCAGGCTGTTATGAAGATTGTTCCAAAAATAACTTTTAGGACAAAGCATTGCTATGCTTAGATAATGCTCCAGGCCCTCACAAGATCAAAAAAGCAAAGTTAAGGTTGTTTTCATACCACCGAATATAAATATGCCATTACAACCTAAGGTTCAGGATCACAGATTTCTAGCACTGTTGCAGACATTTTCTAGAATAGTTAATGAAACTAAGTGTGAAGGACTCTGACACAAAAATAGTTTTGGCAGGAATTGGACATTCTTAAAACCGTAAATGTCACTGAAACCTGGATTGAAGTTTCTTCCACCTGTGTGAATGATGTTTGAGATGAAACCATCTTTGATATGTTGTAACTGCAGAGGATTTGAAGAAACTGCAGAGCAGACCCAAACTCAAATGTGTAACTAGGCAAAGAGTTGGGTTATACAGAATTGATTGTCTCACATGATGAACCATTGATGAATGGTGAGTTCATTCATTTGGATAAATTGAGATCAGAAGATGGAAGTGAAGTAGAAACTTCTTGTTAAACTCTCAAATCAAAGGATTGTGGATCTTTTCAAGCATTCAGAGAAATAAGAAATTATTCAAACATATGCTTCAGTTTCTGAACAAAGTGGTGGAGAATTCTGTAAGATGTTGCAGGAAGTTCTGTACTGGAAAAACATACAAACGAAGGAGTAGAATTCAACTATCATTGGAAAAATTTTTCACCTTTAAGAAAACTGTAACCCCATGGAGCTCATAAAAGAAACAGAAAACACAGTCTCAACAGATGAATCCTCAAGAAGGCTGGGGAGGTGGAGCTCATTTGAATAATTTTTGGAGCCTATTCACTTGAGCCAAAATGTTTGAGTAAAAGTAAACTTACATTTTGATTGTTTTGGTGAATATTTTTAACATTCTTTGAGTGATCTTAATCCTGTGTTTATGGTGCCAGTAACTGTTTGAAATAAGTTAATGTAAAAATATGGTCTGAATTTGTATGTTTAGGAACCTATTTATAATTAGGCTACCTATTTATAAAGACTATATATGTCTTTTTTGCTTACATCCAGCTTTCATGGAACCAGTTGAAGTAAATCAAAGGATGCCTGCAGCTCTGACTCTCCAGTATATAGTTTAAGTGCTTTTAAAGAGGTTTCATTGCAGAAGGGTTATCAGGCATTTGTGGTTGCATTCTGCTTCAAACCACTTGAACCTTCCAGTCATCTGTATCGAGCCCGTGACCACCAAATACGGAGGATGTGGAAAGGTCAGGGAATGACCACCACATATCCCCGGAGCAATATGGCCTTAGTTGCTAATGCTCCTAAAAAACCAGATAACAACAATAATAACAGTCATCTGTAGCTAAAAGAATTAAAGTGATACGAAAGTTCAGTGATTTGCAATCCAAGAATGCTTATGGAAAGGAGTGGGTTATCCCTGTAGATAGTGGAGCTTCTTTATTAGTATATATATATATATATATATATGCCTCATACCTGCCAACTTTTGGAAATTGTAAACCAGAAAAGCTATCCAGTTTTTGGCTATCGAAAATTGGGAAGCACAAACTTTTTAAAAGTGCATAGTTTAACAAGAGTTGTAATATATGCTTTAGTGTTTTGGAGTAATGAAGAGGTGTTGGCTCTAAATTGTTCCAAAAGAATCACTTGCCATAACTTTTGCAGCATGCTTACATATATGTGTAACACACTGGTGTCTCCAACTGAAAGAAACTGATAAACAAATAAAGAGCAATAGTATGGGAGAAGGCGCCTCCGTAGCCAGGTGGGAAGGAGCAGCAGTGCATAGCACACGCTTCTTGATTAGACCGGGGTTCGAGCTCGTCACCACCAAATACGGAGGATGCGGAAAGGTCAGGGAATGACCACCGCATATCCCGGAGCAATATGGCCTTAGTTGCTAATGCTCCTAAAAACCAAATAACAAACAACAAACAGTATAGGAGATTAAGCAGTATATCTGCAGTGAACAGCATAGATGTCATTTGTTTCAGTACAGCCGGTTATTATTTTTAATTTTCAAACTAAATAGAAGTTGTTTTAGTGTTGCTCACTGGCCGAATTGGGTTACTCAAACTTCACATTTTTAGTAACGGTGCCATCGCTGAGTGGTCAAGTGCAAGAAATACATTAGCTTTGAGTGACTTTGTTTCAAGTCCACATGGATACTAAATATGATAATGTTCTTGTATCTCTCTGTCTTTTGAATTCCTCTGACTTTGTGGTTGTCCCAGAGTATAAACAGAAATTTACTTTTGCACTAAAGAACTGACTGGGACAAAATTTTAAGAAAATCATGCTGCTGAACAAGAGTTAAGTTTATAGAGAAAATCGGTTTCTGATTTTCTCTATGGTGCACTTTAAACATGCTTAAAGTTCACTAATGTACTGTGCACTTTAAACACATGCATTTACATATAATCAACAACAAACAGGTTTCAATAACAAGCATATACAGCTAAGGATGTATAGAAAGCTAAACAGTGACCAAAAGATACTAAGTTTAGATACATATTACAATACACATTTTTCTCTTAATTCTCAGATATGACATGTTAATAAGTAAGACTGAAAAAAAGAATATACTCAAACATTATATTACTTTTATCACAAATGTTTTTTTCCAGAAGCAGATTGCCTCTCATTGGGCCACCTTAAAAACTGAGATAACTCAAATGAGACAATGGACGCTATATGTATCCATTATAATTCAATCTTAACTTTGACACTGCTTTATCTTCCATTTTTTTTTTTTTTTTTTTTTTTTAATTTGGTAGTTGTTGGCGCATCGGCTTCTGTGGCCATATTGCACCTCCCAAGGTTTTTGCAGTACTTTGATCCAAGCCCGAGGCGGGAATCGAACCCGCGACCTTTGGGTTGCCGGGCAAGTACTTTACCCACTCGGCTAGCCCGGTCGGCTTATCTTCCATTGAAATGGTTCATACATGCTTTATTAAAAACAGCTTTTATCCTCTTTTGTAAAATAAAATTAACACTGGATATCTAAAACTTCTCTGTATAGTGTAAAAATGCATTCTCTAACTAAACTCCTGCCTAAAAGTTTTTGGAATTGCATTTCGTTTTTCTTCATTTTCAAAGTTTTTGGACCAAAATAGGTCCAACTTGTTTACCAATTTTTATTAAAATGTTTTCTATTATGAAGAAAATCAAAAAATCTGAAATAATATTTAAGAAATTTCCAGAATACTTGAGAAAATTCCAGAAAAGTGTAAAAGATTCTTGAATGTGGTAGAACATTGTAGATAATTTTAGAATATTCTAGAAAGTGGGAGTATTGTTTCAATATTATAGAAGATTGTAGATGATTATAATGTTTTGCAATAATGTAAATTAAGGAGTAAGAGCTGTAACTTATAAAATCAAACACCCGTCATTCAGAAAGTGTTTGGTGTAAGTTTTGTGTATTTCATGATGAACATGTCAAGAAATAAGGAACTGGCCATTGAAAAAAGAAGTATTATTATAACTCTGTGTAAAGAAAGTTATTTCATGAGAAGTATTGGCAAAAAGCTAGGTATTTCGTTTAAAGGAATACAAACTACCATTTGAAGATTCAAGGTAACCGGCATTTAAAGGACAAATCAAAATCAGAATGACCACACCTAACAATGAAAGTACAAGATAAGGCTTTAACACTGATTTCTAAATGCAATTGGAGACTTACTGCACCTGAAATTCAGCTGTGTTCAATAGAAACATAGAAATTCCCGTGTCTATGTCCACTGTAAAACTTCGTCTTAAACAAGCAGGACTTTGTGCTTGTGTAGTGGTCCGAAAACATTTGTTAAAACTGCAAAATCAAAAGAAACATTTGGCTTCAGCTTTGGCCGAGAGCCATCAACATTGCACAACTGATGAGTGGAAAAACATACTGTGGATGGATGAATCCAAATTTGAAATATTTGGATCCAAGTGTAGAGTTTGTGAGATGATCAACTGAAGAAACAATGGTGCCACATTGTTTAGTGCCTACAGTCAAGCATGGTGATGGTGGTGCCATCATGATCTGGGGTTGCTTCTGTTTTTCTGGTGTGGGTGACATTGTCAGAATTGAAGGAATTTTAAACAACAGGAGAGATATTACAAATTGTGGTATGGCCATCACTGTCACCTGACTTAAATCCGATAAAGCTTTTATGGGATCATCTAGATCAGCGGTTCCCAACCTTTTTTGACTCGCGACCCCTTTCAGTGTAACAAAATTTTTAGCGAACCCCATTCAGCATAATATTTTTTTTATCGCGAACCCTTTTCGACTGATTTTTTTTAGCAAACCCCTTTCAACATATTTTTAAATTGAACCACTAAGCCCATATTCTCTGAAATCATATAATATTTCTGAATTTTTATTATAAAATATTTCCATAGCTCCATTTTTATAAGTGATGTATTGTAATAATAAAAATTATTATGCATCATTTAAACTTTGTAAAGCAGTTATTAATCAGTCCCAACTAGATTTCGAACAGGCTAAGAGCAGAAAACTTGCTTCTTGTCCAGTGGTAACCAACCATTTTGTCTCTTGCCAAAACTATTGGCTGCAATTTTTGCCCATCTCTGGTCCCACTTCTGTCAAAACCAGATGGTTCTGTTGCCACATCAGCCAAAAATAAAGCTGACCTGCAGCATCCTATTTTTCTTCCAACTTGTGTATTGATGATCTTGGTAAATCGCCTCAAACCATTCCCGGTACATCCCATTTTATGCCTCTTGTGGTCTTTCTTCAAAAGGATGTCAGAAGGATTTTGATGAATCTGATACTAAGAAAGCTCCAGGTCCTGATGGTATTTCTCCACTTGTTCTCAAAACCTGAGCTTTTGTTCTTTGCCACTTTTTTCGCTTCCTTATTCCAAAGGTGTTTTTCCTTCTGCTTGGAAATTTTTTCATATCCAGACAGTTCCTTAAAAAGGGTGACAAATCCCTCCCATCCAATTATTGTCCCATTGCAATTACCTCTAATTTTCTAAAGTAATGGAGAAATCAATTAACCACCAACTCTCAAACCAGGGTGCTGCATTCGGGGGTGCCACTTAATTTGGGTTTAAGTTACTTAAACTTATTATTTGTTTAAATTTATATGTTTATTTCATTATAAAAAGGTGTACAGTATTAGTTAATTTAGTGGTGATCTATAATTGATGTTTACTTAGTACCTCTATATAAAGAATAAAATTATTATATACTGTGTGTGTGTATATATATATATATATATAATTTGTATTATAGAATGTAATTTTTATAATTATATTATTGTAATAACTATCATATAACATATTTTTTTTTAATATTACACACACACACACACACACACACACACACACACACACACACACACACACACACACACACACACACACACACACACAATCTAATCTAACAGGCAGAAATTTGAGTAGGGGTGCCACAAAATAAAATAAATGACTTAGGGGTGCCGTTATTAAAAAAAAAGGTTGAAAACCACTGTTTTAAACTATCTAGAAACATTCCGTCTGATCAACTCAACAATCGCCAGTATGGGTTCCGTCAGTGTTGATTCACTGGTGATATTCTGGCTTATGTTACCCATTTAGGGACAAATTCAATGGAAAAGTTGGGTGAGACACAAGCAGTTGCTCTAGACAACTCAAAGGCTTTTGTTCATGTTTAGCATAAAGGTCTTCTAAATAAGCTTCCACCCTATGATTTACCTGCTGTTTTTTGTAATTGGGTATCCAGTTTTATCTCTGACTGCTCACTGATTAATGGTAGATGGCTCTGTTTTCTAACTTCTCCACTAATGCTGGTGTTCCCCAAGATTCAGTGGTGTTCAAGTTGGTGTTCCCTAACCTACTCTTTTCCTCTTGTTAATTAATGACCTTCTTCCTTTGACTGGAAATCCTATCCATCGTTTTGCTCACGATAGCACATTGCATTCCACCTTCCAGTTTGGGAAACCTTTCCCTGCTCAAACAGCTTCAACTTCTCGAATATCCACTAGCATTCCCTTAAATGCTAATCTCCAGGTAATTATCTAGTGGGGCAAAGATAACTTAATTTCAATCCTTCTAAAACTCAGTCCTGTCTTATATCTCTCAAAAAAGTCAAAAAGGATTCTTCTACTCCTATGTTTATCTTCGATGACGCTCTGAGTTCTAGGCAAGATCTTGGTTATTACCCTGACTTCTAATCTCTCTTGGAATAAAGTATATTACAAATATTGCTTCCTCTGCATATAAAAAACTTGCTTTTTCTCTTTTATCTTGGCATTACTTTTCTTCCAAACTGTTGTTGACTCAGTAGAAATTGCAAATTCGGCCTACCATGGAATATTGTTCCCATATCTGGGGCGGTGCCCCCAAAACCTTTCTCAAGCTTCTAGATTCCATTCAAAAGAGGGCAGTTAGATTAATGTCTCATCTCTAACAAAAAAAAAAAAAAAAAATTATGGTATTAGGGTCACTTGTAAATGATTTTGGGACTTGCGCTCATCTTATTATGGAGGCCACTGTTTTACACCACGATGGGAGGTGGCAAGTTAACAATAGACCTGCTAGGCGTTACAACAGCAATACAGAGTGTGGTGATTAACATCCTCTATTTCTCTTACTCCTCCTTTTTCCTTTCCTTTTCTCCTGCTACACTCAGTGCACAGGTATTGATCGTTCATGCATGCGTGGGATTTTCCTTTACAATATATATTTGGTTGATCTTATCAAGTTGAAGAAGAGGCCCATTGCTTCAAAAGTTGCTCATCTTATTTTATATACATGAATGTATGTTTTAGCATTTTTATTTGGTTGTCTTATTTTATGTTTTAATTGTATATAATTCTGTTTTGTTTTAATTTATTGTATACAGTTAGTGATTTTAAATTCTTGTATATACAGGCAGTTCTCGCTTTTGTTAATTAATTCCCGAGTTAATTAATTCCCGAGTTTACGAGTTTTTTTTCAAGTATTAAGTATCAACAAAATCGAAAATATTAATTGCAAAAAATGAATATTAAACATTCATAAATACTGCATTTCAAACCACACGCGTAGCTATAGAATACAGTGTACCCCGATACAATTCGATATTAATCTGTTACCATCGTATCGCGAGAATATTGTAATGTTGAACCCAATAACACGTTTTTTGGTAATTCATTCCACAACCTCGGAAGTTCAAATTTTCACTATATAACTCCCTGAAAGGTCGTTTTTATAGTGTAAATTGTATTGATTACCAATTCAAATCATTAAATGCACTACACTTTCATCGTTATCATATGTTCTGTTATAAGAACCAATTTTGAACAGCTTTGTGATATTTTTCTAAAGCACATTTACATTTCTGGAAGTCACGATCATAACAATTTGCACTTTCCGCTTTATTGGGCTTTTCTGTTACTGCAAGCAATTATAAACGGGTAGTAAACTTGATGTTATTGCATTTGTGAAAATACCGATAGCTGGACATGTGTGGGTTTTTACGTTATTATGGTGAAATGTGTTTGCCCTTTACTGAAATTTTCAATCGTATAAAAAATAAATAAATTTTCAGAATCTTCTCTTCATTCCTTTTTTTTTTTTTAAGCTTCGTAAATTTGTTACTTCGCAAATCGTGTGAGTTGCAATTTGTGCATTCCGTTAAAAAATGCTTATGCATGCTATTGAAATTTATAAAGAAAAGAGAAGATTAGCTTGGAAATAAATGCCTCTTGAAGCATTTCTGAAAAAGACGACTCCTTGTGCAACAAACCAAGTGCTGAGCCAATAATGAGTGATCAACGAGTGTGCATTTAGTCGATGATGATGGTGAAGAATTAACATTCTTTAACATTTTGTAAGTCATAAATAATTTCTCTATTATTATAATTTGCTTGATTTTACAGGCTACGTTTTCATTTTTTTAGATAAATTAATCATTGTTTAAACATAAACTAATTAGCTAACTAATTTCATTGTTGATAACGTAACCCCTATTTTTAACATTATGTCTATGGGAAATAAATTTCCGCTTTGAGCACGCGCTAGGAACGAATTAACTCATAAAGTCGAGAACTACCTGTATTTATTTATAGTTTCTAATTATCATAATTTATTTTAGTAAACTGTTTGAAGTCAGTAGAGGCAATATTTCATTATCATGTTTAATCCTGATGCCCAAGGACTCTTTTCTGATATTATTTTCTCCATCTATAAAACAAAAGGATATTTCCCATTCAGTTCAGTAACTTAGGTGTTGAGCACTATTGACACCTAATTTATTGAAGGAAAGTACCCATAGAAAAAGATGTCTGAGGTACATGAAGGTCAAATTTTTTTTAGCTTTCCACAATTTTTAGGATTATTAAAATTGTGTATGATGAAAAAATTGTCACAAACAGTTATGTTATTTATTGTAATATTTATACATACACGTACATATAATTAATTTTATTAATAAGAAAAAGGAAATACAAATTCAAGATAAAATTACAAAAATACAATTATAGTAACAAAATACAAATACAATTCCAGTAACAAAAATTGCAATATTTTATTTTTTATAATATTTAATGAGCAATTTGATACTGTTTATTTTTATCAATGATATCTGGATTGGTATTTGTCGTAGTAATGCACAGAGTATTTTCTATATTTGTCAAATTCCATATTCAAAAATATATATAATAAATGGGGATCATTTATTATATATATTTTGAAAACAACTGCAGGCCAGAGTTTGCCCACCCCTGCTCTAGATAGTAGCAGTGTCAAAAGATTTTGTTTACAAGTGAACAAAATCAAATCTCTTGATGCTGTTATTACTGCCTGAAAGTGTGTACAGAGTACACAGTTGATACTCTTGTTAAATAAGAGTAGAGCAATCTAATGATGGGTTTTAAAGTCCATATTGGTAAATAAAATAAGTAAGCTAAGTTTTGGTTCAGAGAGTGCCCATACTAACAGTGACGTTAGGAGATGTTATAGCATGAGACTTTCTCATCATCTGTTCTGCAACCATTGGCTATATGGCCTAGAACACTGATAGCTTTGCCCTACATTGATAGTTTTGACAACTGTGTGCTCTTTACACCATTGAAATTTTTTGGAAAATATCTTGTGCATGAGCATAAAGATGTATTGAGCTACAAAGCCAGGCCTCTGTTGGAGAAACAATTCTCCAACAATTCTGTTGGAGAAGTGTTTGGGGTAAGCTGAGATTCTGAATCAAATGACAGTCAACATGACTATGAAAGTAGGTGGGATTTATTGGTTTTATCCCCCACGTCGTGGTACCTGTGTTTTTGAGGAATGAGTTAAGTATGGAGATATGTATTGTGTGTGCGCACACACACACACACACACCAGACATTCAGTTCAGCACTTCCTTACTGGTTTTGTGGACCCCCCCCCCCAGCAGCTTGCAAGGAGATTATAAGAGTTACACAAGAAAATTTGGTAATGATATCTTTTAATTGCTTGGTTCTTACCATTATTTTAGTTTCCTTTCAATTTATTAAAATATTTAAGAAAGGGAATAGGAACTTTTCACATTTTTATGTGAAAACAAGGCTGTGTATCTCTTGGCTCTCATCCAGGTTTGAAATGCACCTGTCATGAAAACAAGAAACAAAACATTTCCATTCACATGCGAAGTGGCAGAAATTCTTGCAATATTAGATTATAATCCGTGTACTCATTAAATGAAAAAAGAAAAATAAATTTATTTTTTTTACCCTAAAGTGGAAATGGAATTAAGTTTTTTGAGTTGTCAATCAAGATGGTTTAAATGCACTTGGAGCATCTTGTTGAATAAGTTATGAAATTACAAACACTGAAGCCTTCATCCTTGGCAAAAAGTTTTTGCTCAGTGTAGAAAAAGCTTTTGTTTTTTGCACATTTCACAAAAAGATGAAAAAAAAAAAAAAATCTAACTTAATATATATTTTTTAATAAGCATGGATTGTTATGTAAAATTTTATTTACATTGTGTCAATAATAGAAACTTTATTACATCAAGATTTCCTTATCAGTAGCATGTTAGTTATAATCACCATCCTCCCACGTTGGATGAAAAAGGCTATTCCATGGATGTGAAGAATTTTTTTGGATTTTTGCCCCTTAGAGTTCCCCCCCCCCCCGGCTAGCAAACAGTCAAACTGGCTGAAGAATACTTGCAATTATAGGCACAATGTACTGGTGCCTTTGTTGCTTAACACACACTTTGCATCTCAAGACATTCTCTTTATCTGAACACTTCCAACTTCCACTTTTCAAAGAAGCTTTGTGGTTGTTAGAATCAGAATTGCATGGTTTTTACTTTCTTGTTATTTTGAAATTTTTACAGTAAGAGCCCTCTTAATGATAATGAGAAGATGTACTGTGGTGGGGCAGAGAAGGAAGTACCTCTCATATCAGATCTCATTGCGTATTCATTGTTAGTACAGCTACATGAGACTTAGCACACAACTTGTGGAAAGACATGTCTTTGGACTGTTGGCCATTACACTTGAAATAGTAGTCCTGCTCTATAAGAAAAATTAATGAAGATGATGTCTTTGCATTCCAATAAACATTAACTATTAAATTGTCCAGAGAGGGTAGTATTGAATTTTTTTATTTGTGTGCAAATTTGTGCTGTTTCATGCTGGCTTGCTTGCATTTGGGGGTGAAGTGGTGCACCCTGGGTTTCATTACAAGTCACAGTTGAGTAGAATTTACCCACTGTTGCAGAAGTTAGGTCGAAATACTTTTGTTTAGCAAAAAAAAGCTGAGGTACTCAATGTGTACGGACTTTACTAAATTTTAACTTCAAGTGGATGATTTTCTCCACGCTACTATAATAATGGTTACCCCTCCACCCACTGATGTGACCATAGCTGCTTTGCATCCTTATTTCTTAATATTCTCATTCATATTTAAATACGCTCATAATACAGTATCACAGTGAATGCATATTTCTGACAATGTTAAATCCACCATTTTCAATAGAGTGAGAAAAAGTCCATCCTATGCTTTGCAATTCGAGTCTGCGGATGATAGGCGGATGATAGTAATCCAGCTATTTTACTTGTGTTTGTGCAATACTTGATGTTGCAGTGGAGGAAAACCTACTGTTCTGTCATCCTTTACCAGAACATACAACAGGTGAGGATATTTTTAACCTAATTAACTCTTATTTAAAAAAAAAAAAAAAAACTCAGTGCTATCAGTATTTGTACTAATGGCACAAAATCAGTGACAGAAAAATATGCAGATTTATTATTTTTATTAAATGTCTGTGAAAGCCTTATGAATTTGCTGTAATATTCACAGACAAGCTTTTGCATCAAAGTGAATGTTTCAAAATTAAAAGGGGGTGCTTGATGATGTTGTCAAAATAGTCAATTTGATTAAGGCAGCACCTATGAGTTCAAAATTATTTCAGTCATTATATAAAGAAATACACTGTAGAAGTTTGATGGCTGTCACATGGCAAAGTTTTCAGCATTTATTTGGATGTGAATTCCAAGTCTTTCCCCACCCTCCCAACACACACAGTTCCCTTTCATCTCTAGGATCCTTTGACTGAATTCTTGGAAGATATCTTTTTTGCATTGATTCTTATTTGTTACTTCAAGGTGTTAGTGTAACAATTTCTAATGCTTATGATCAACTGGAGTCAATGATAAAAAAAAAAAAAAAAAAAAAGTTTAAATTTTTGTACCCTAGGAAAAATTTTTTTTAAAATTTTTGTATGCCTTAGGGAAAAAAAGACCGGATGTTTTCTATTAGTAATTGTATTAGTATTAGTAAGTATATGGAATCTGGACCACATGAAAGAAAATATGGAACATCTCTGATTACTTCAAGTGATATGAGGACATTTTTTCCATAAATAATGATAGCAGATTATAATTGTTATAGGTGCCAACTCTCCAGATATATGACGGAGAATCAGTTTTTTCACATAATTTTACCCCAACTCCATCTCACTGTCACTCCATTTCTTCAAAAAAAAAAAAAAAATTAAAATTCTGTGAATTTCTGCCAATTGAAAATTCAAATGTAGGATAACAGCATTGTTTTCTGTAATATATGTGATTGTTTATATGGTGATTGATTATATTTATATGGTGTGAAGCTAATTAACAATGTCCTTCAGAAGACATATGCAAGATATTCCATGTGTTGTAAAATCTGGAAAAGTTAACACCTTAGTTTTGTATGCTGTATGTAGATATGTAAGCATAAAGGCAGCATGCAATGCATAGAAAGGAATGCAAAAATAAATGTTGCATTTCATAGTGATGTATGTGCTGAAATATATTCATATTTTTTATTGTTGAATAATCTTCCTCTGAATTGTGCTAATCATGCTGTGCATTTGCACAGATAGGTAAAGAGCCAGTGGTGACTCTGAAAATTGGGCCATTTTCAATTGCTACAGATGGCAGTAATCAAAGTGATTTTAGGTTGCATCCCATTGTGGTGATCTTTCCTAACAAAAGCAAGTTGGGCAATATATGCAGTGCATTACATTTCAGGCATGGTTGATTTCTTAAAATTTAGTGAATTTTTTCTTTAAGGATCTTGTTACCAATTAATTACTGGTTGATTAAATAATAATACATAAGTATTTTCACTTTCCTGCACATACCTCAAACTATTTGCTCAATGTTTTGTCAGACTTTGTAATCATAGCACATGAGATGCGATACATTCACTGTGATGTTATAAATGAAACAAATAGAAACTACACCTCAGATGTAGTATGCCAATACTATATGCCTTTTTATAATGTTCTTTATTTCTTCCTGGAATTTAAGAACACATTGTTTCCATGATTAGCAAAATGATTAAATAGTAATAATTTATGTTATCTATATGTATTTATTTAAACTGATAACAAAATGAGTTTCTCAAAGAATAACTTTTATGCATGAACCAAGGATATTTTCTTTCTGTGGTCTTGCCATATTTCCCATTCATCCATCTAATCAGTGTATAGCAACAAACATTATCTAGTTTGTCAACTAAAATGTAATAGCATATAGGCTCCTATTTATTACATATAGAAGCAGTGATCCCAGAATAACCAGTTGGATGGTATTGCAGTCAAGGTAGTGTAGATTGAATAAGTCCTGAGGGTAATTGTACAGTTGAATGTGAACTTTTCTGAGTAGTGTAGACAGGCTGCTGGTATAGCTCCTGCCATTCTGTCAATGGTATACAGAAATTTTACCAACAGGGACAAGGTGTGTCTTGTTGTGAAAAGCAGTGGTTAGGCCACATCTTGTACTGCATGCGGGTTTGGAATCCTCATTTAGAAAAGATGTGGATCTGTTAGAACAGGTGAAGAGAAGAGCAGCTGGATTAATCAAGGACCCAAAGGGGTACTCTTACCATAAGTAAATTGAGAAATGATGGTTGTAGGATAGATGTGTGAATATTTGCTTTCAGCCAGAGTAATATTGATCGTTGGAACAAACTTTGATCTGGTGTTGTGGATGTGGGTAGTTTGAATAATTTTAAGGAAGAATTAAACAATTTATTAGAGGTGTACAGGTATAGTGGGGGGAAAATATTTTTTTTATTTTTTTTTATTTGCCACTACCAATACTAAAATTTCATGAAAACCTGTCCAGTGCTTCAGCTACAATATATAATTTATGGCTAGCCTATTTAATATGTATTGGGGGGGGGGGGGTGGAGAATGAAATAATAATTAGGTTTTTTTTTTTTTTTTTTTTTGTTCTGAGTTAGTTCTGAGCTTTTTGTTGGTTTTATTGAAATTTGGGATGGACCAACAAATATTTCTAAAGGACCCAAATATAAAATTTCAAAATATTTTTATTTCATTTTTTTCAAAAAATGGGTTATCAGCGGGTAATGCTTAAATCAAATGGTGACTATTTTGCTTCAAAATACTATATAAAATTGTTATCTTCCCTATCCTGATGTGGGGGGGTGTTATTTATATGATAAATTTGGTTTTGATTAAATTGTAAACAGGAATGTTATTAGGTTGAGGACGCACACACATGCAATGAAATCACAAGCCAACAGTATTTAGAAAGTAGGCTGACAAACGTGGCAGTTTTTGGAACATTTTCTTTAAAAAGCCAAGGATTTCTGTCATGATGCCAAATTTAAGACCATCTTCTGTTGAGCTGAACTTTGTTTGAAACAAGCCAAAAAGTTTTAGTTGAATTGTTTTGCTGTCAATTTTTAGTGAACTTTCAACAATTATTTTAATATTACTGTGCACTTAACTACAAACAGATGAGAGCACCAGTGATTGATTTTGTAAATATATTACATACAGGAGTTTTATATTACATGTGTAGGCATTTTATTTTAAATAAATTCATTATGCTTCAAATGCTGTAAACTGTTCACTGTTTAAAAAAAAAAAAAAAAAATTTTAAAGTGACTCACTATCTTAATAGTGGATTCCTTTTAATTGTTTTTACTAATTAACTATTACCAAGGGAATTGTGACGATAATATATAGAAACTGCTGCCTATGAAAGAAAAGATGACTCAAAGCAAATGAGATAGAATAGACAGTCTGTTCATGGGAGTCAACATTTTTGGAATGTAGCAATTAAATATTTTTAAAATTAAAAAAATTCATCCATATTTTCAGTGTGTGTGCACACACACATAGGCTTTCTTTTCTGTCTCTCCTTAAGATTCAGAAATGTGTCAAAATGGTTACCCCAGTAAAAACTTTCAGCTGTTAGAAAGCTGAAAACAATTTTCCTACTTGTTCAGATTCTTTAAATTAAAAAAATTGAATCATTCATGATGCAGAAGTAAATATAGCACTGCAAATATATGATCTTTCTTGAGTTTGAATATCATCTTAATATTTGAGGGCAACAAGACATACTCAAGTGAAAGTTTAAGATGAAAATAAATAAAACTGACTTTTTCTCTTTGTTTAAAAAACTGCAAGGTTTCTTCTACCAGTGATTCTTTTTGCAGACCTTGTATATTTATACTAAGCAAACAAGCTGGGTGGGCCAGATCTTGTTGATACCTATTTGTAGAATTTGGCATTTAACTTCTTTTTTGATTGCAGTTGTCTTAAATTAAAAGCTTTAATAGATTACAGAAAAAATCCTAAACTCCCAAGAAGTTTAATAGGAGTTGAGTAATAATAATGATTTAAATATTAAGGAGAATTGTGGAGTTTTTGGACTGGAGGGGGAAACAAAGTATATAGGAAAACAGAAGTGGGGATAGAGAAATGAATAGACTAGATAACTAGGACTTTTACACAGTCCTGGAAAGTAGAAATATATGTAACATGTCTCATATAGGCATCAGTCATTCAGGTTCAGTCTACTATTCCCACCCATTCTCCATAGCAGCTTGGTTGCCATGATACATTGCTTTGCCATTCTTTTGAAGAGATCTGGGTTCAGTTTTTCACTAGAAGCGGTGGAATTTCTGATGTCTCTTCTTGACACTGGATTTAGCTGATCACAGGCAGAGGGTTTTTCATCCTGCACAACTTACTTATTGGTCCTTGAACATGCACTTCTGTGAGCAAAAAATACACAATTAAAATTGGTTACAACAAGCATGGACATAATCACTCATAGCTATGCTATCTCCAAGTTAAGTTTACGAGCATTTATTTATGGATATAATGAGCAGCAAACTTGGTAAACTGATTAAGCGTATAAGACCACTGAGCTACTGTATTCTTTCTTCTGTATGTATTCCCTCAGTTTAGACCATTAAATTTTATAAACAACAGGGCTTATCCTAGAGTACGGTAAGGGTTACGTTTCAAGACCTACCATGGATGACTGAAACTGTAGATATAAGCGAACACCTGCTGACCCCATATATAAAGTGATTTTCTTGTACATACATATGTATAATGAAGTTTAATTGATAAATTAAACACACAGTAAGACATTACCAACTTTAAATACAGTAATAATAAAGTACAGCAGACTCTTGATTTACCGGGACACTTCAAGACTCCAAATTAAAAAAAGAAAAGAAAAAAAACCCAACCAGAAATCATAAAATTCAAGTAATAACTAGAATAGGTATAAACAGATATTTTGCAAGTCGTAAATAAGCGACAAGAACCGGCGTTATAAGTTGTCATTGGGAGATTAGTGTACCTATTATCTTGCAGTCTCTGTTGTCTTCACACCTACTGCTCAAAACAAAAAAAAAGAGACAAAATGTTTAGTTTGATTTAGTGCGTCGCATCAATCGTTGCGTTCCGTCGCACCACAAAAGGACAAATTTTGTTTCGTTGTTTATGTTGTGGATGTTGGAATTTTTTTATATATATATATAGTAACCATTTTTTATTATTATTTTTTTTTTAATTTATTTATTTATTTTTTTTGTTTAGAAATTGCGAAAATGATGGGCAAACGCAAGCGCTGTGCTTTCAAATTAAACAAAAACTTGAAATTATTCAAAAGTTTGAAAATGGTGCATCTGTTAAATCTCTAAAGCATTATAATGTTGGTGACCAAACCATATGCGATATCGTAAAAAAATAAAGGGAAGCATCGTATTGGACACGCGAGTAGTACGTGTTAAGTTTTTTCATTTTTTTCCCATGGTTAACCGTGGGTAACTGAATCAGCGGATACGGGGGCACAACTGTAATTACGATAGATCACTTTGTTTCTTGTCTCTCTCTCTCTCGTTTAAAGATGCAGTGCAAAATATGTTAATTAAACATTAATTGCATCAGGAAACTTGCAAAAGTAAACATTTATTCCTGAAAGGAGAACCAGCTACAGTATTTGTCAGCTACAATTCAGTTAAATTTTTGTAAACAATAGCATGTGATAACCTTTTCAACAGCATCGAGAACAGCAAAAACTGCTGGAGCTGGTGAGCACTTTGTGGAATCAAACTTGCCACAGTGTTTAGTGGCATCGTATAAAATGCCGTATTCAGGTTTACCAAAAATTTGTACTGTTGGTGATAAAAAAAAAAAAAAAAAATAGCCGAGATCTTGTCCTTCAGCGAGTAACATGTCTAAATAAAAGGAAATGATTGTCTATTTGCAAGGAAATGATTGTCTATTTGCAAGGAACTTGTGCCCATTCTAGAGTTAGAAAGTGGTAAAAAATGTTGAAGTGTGCAAAAAGTTTAATTTATAATTATCTACAGTTTTATCTTTATGGGAAAACAGAGGCAATTTTATCTGTACTAGAGAACACCCCAAGGCAAACAAGAAAATGAGGAAATGCAACTTGGATGATATCAATCAAGCACTGCTCGTACAGTTTAAGGTGCAGAAAAACGCTGTTTTCCCAATAAATGGTCCATTTTAAAGGTATAGGCAGAAAAATTTTCAGAACAATTAGGGTATGAGAATTACACGTGTAACAGCAGATGGCTTGATCCTTTTAAAATTGGCATAACACTACAGCCACCCCCCCAACTTACGTAAGGGTTGCATTCTGCAGAACTCGACTTAAGTCGAATTTTACGTAAGTCAGAATTTCCCTAAATGTTTATTCAGCACTCGCAACTATGTACATTGGATTTGATTGAAGCAAAAAAGAAATGTTCGGCGAATGTGTAAATAGAATTATTTATTAAATTTTTTTTATCTCATGCACAGGAAAATTTTCAAAAGTGTGCTTTGAAATATACAATAAAAAGATTGACAAGTGCCAGTACAAACAACTCAGGGACATTCACTTCTGAATCTGATTTTCCATCCTTTGTTAATCTCTGATATAGCATCTTTTCCGTCTCTGATATAGCACCTGAATGCTGTTTTGTGATTACTGTTGATCCTTTAACATGTTCTTTTATATACGCATTGTACTCTAAAAATAGTATTCGCTGTTAAAGCAGCGAGACCTGATTCCTGTACAATAGATGACAAATTTTGCCTTGCTTTGTATTCCTTAATCATTTTCATCTTCATTTCTAGATCAATTTTGTTTTGTTTCCTAGCACTGCCACCACTTGTAATTTCCATTGATGGCTTTCCCTTCGTCATTGTAATAAGTAAATAGGAATGAAGAGAAGATTCTGCAAATTTATTTGTATTTTATATGATTGAAGATTTCAGTGAAGGGGAACACATTTCACCATAATAATGTAAAACCCACACGATTCCTGCTCTCGGTATTATCACAAGTGCAATAAGATCGAGTTTACTACCCATTTATAATAGATTGCATTAACAGAAAAGTGCAGATTGTTTTTGTTTTATGGTCGTGACCTTCAGAAAAATGTCACAATGGCATTCAAAATTGATTCTTATAACAGAATATATGATAATGAAGAAAGTGTAGTGCAGTTTCCATTATAAAAATGACCTTTCAGAGAGATAAATAGCTTAGTTATATACTGAAAATTTCAAATTCCGAGGTCTTGGAACGAATCACCAAAATAAAAAGTGCTATTGGGTTCACATTACAATATTTTCACAATTCTTTCATTTGTTCCCAAGGGGTGTAGTATACGTTTCCATATATTTATTATTATTATTATTATTATTTTATTATTATTATTTTTTTTTTTTTTCAGTTTGCACCGGCCTGTAGAAACTTACGTTAAGTTGGAGTGCCTGTGTTTATGAAAACTGCAAGTGAGAATATTATATAATGGCAGTGAATAGGTGAAAGATGTTTTGATAGGATGTAAGAAAGTTATACATCTGTGGGGATGGGGAAATTAGGGTTACCTGAGAAAGAAACCTCCTCATGACTTCCCCTTTGGTAGTCTCATCACATCTGGTTAGCCGTAATTGGTAGAGAGAATTCAGAATTTTCTCTCTCTCTATCTCTTTAAGTCACACTCCAAGGTTTAACAAATACTGACAAACTCAGTGAGTTTGCCAGTATTTGTTTTAAGTCTATAATTAAGGCCTTTTATTACTTCTAAATCCAGAGGGAGTGTAACAACTAATACCTGAAGAGCAGATGAGCCTGCAGTATAACATGCCCATGTGATGGTCAATAGTATGACCCTCCGGATTGTGTCTAATTTAGCTCTGTTCCTGGTCAGAGTTGCTCTTGTAAACCAGGTGCCTCCACCATAGGTGATTACTAGGAAGATTGCCTTATAAATAAGTTAGTCTTCCATTTAAATCCCCAAACAGCAAAGCTAATCTTTGCAATCACACCAGTATAGCTCCACACTTTTTCTGGCAGTGTACATAAGATGGGGTTGAAAAGTTAGTTTCTAGTCAAACATTATTCCTAGGAATTTTAATTCTGATATTGAGACTGATATTTAATTCTGATATTGAGACTGATATTTAATTCGGATATTGTTTTCCCTGTAATTTTGATTTGTTGGCATCTATGTAGTTTACCTTTAAGCAGTATTGATTTGGTTTTGGTATTAGATATTTGTAGTTTATGGGTGTTTGCCCATTCCTGTAGGATATTTAATGCAGAGTTTGCATGCTGCTCTAAAATAGCTCTAGTGTTTCCCTTAACCAGAAGAACAAGATCATCAAAGGAGACCTTGTGAACTGGGCAAATATCCATCCCCAGAAATTCTTCCAACACCACACCAGGTTTCAGAAGCAGGGACCCAGCACTGAATCTAGAGGGCATCCTTGTGTTACTTTCTGGTGGTACCTTGGTATCTTGTCTTAGCTGAAACTTGCCTATCACTGAGGTAGTTTTTTTATACACCTGTATGAGTTCTGAGCTATTCCAGCATGTTGAATTTGCGAGGTATGCTGGGACACCATAATAAATCAAATGCAAAATCAATGCATATGCCAAGCAAGTAGGTTTCCTGTGTAATACTGGAAATACTCATAATTCATTGCATCTTATGTTGAGCTTCCTGGTATCAAACCAAACTTTTTTTTTTTTTTTTTTTTTCAGGTTGTAAGCCTGCACTCATATAGTAAGTGTCCAGGCAGAGTAGCAATATCCTTTCCACCACCCTGCCCAAGACAGGTAACGATGACAATGGGGAAATTATCCCCTACTGCAAGCAGTTGTTACCTAATTGTATTAGTTAATCTGGGAAAATTCTTTTAATATTTCTATTTCAATAAGGTTGTCGTTTCCGGGGCATTTGTTATTTTTAGTTCTGTTTAAAGCTGCAGTTAATTCCTTAGGAGTGAAAGATGGTTCAGTTTCAGTATTTTGATAGTAACTGCTTTCAATACAGGTATTGGTCTGTACTGCATTTAGTGATTGGTTGCCATGTGGAAACAGTGTATATAATGTTGCTGACTGTTTCCTCCCAGGTATAAGTAGTCTGACCAACTACAGTGTTTGTAGTGTTTACTACATCTCCTTTTGGCAGCTTGTTGGTAACATTATACCAAACCCCGAGGATCAACATTACCACACGCATCAACAAATCGGACTGTTTGATCTACGGGAAATGAAGTGCAAAGTCATCCCAAGCTGATGATGTGGTATGGAATATTTGGAAGAATTTTTGCCCATGTATTATATAAACCACACACACTGAATTCAGAACAATAACTTCACTGTTCTTCAGAATGTTATTTTTCAGTCATGCATTGCTAAAACGTGAAGGAAATTATGCGGGATAGTAGTAGTAATGGCAAATGATGCAAGAAAGCAAGCTTATATAGCATCATCAAAAGAAAACAGTTCATCCATCCATACCAAGAATTTGTCTAGTTCTCCTTAAATTTATTCAATCCATCCACTTCCATAACAACAGATGGAAGCTTGTTCCAACAATTAAACACCCACTGGCTGGAGGCAAACTTCTGCACATCTATCCTTCCTCAACTTGAATTTATACCCCCTCATGTGTAGTCTCAGCAAGTGGAAGATTAGCATTAACGTTTCAATCCAGCCAAGGCTTTAAACACCTCAATCAGATTTCCCTGCAGGTGCCTAGTCTCAAGATGCTGCAATTTGCAGAACTGAAGCCTTTCTAGGTAAGAGTACCCTTTTTTTTTTACCTTCACCAATCTGATTGCCCTTCTCTGCACCCGCCCTTCTTAAAATGAGGCCTCCAGACCTTTATACAGAACTCAAGATGCGGCTTAATCACTTTATCCCTGCTAGCAAAGTTTCTGTATATCATTCACAAAATCCCTGATATTCTGCCCTGGCAGCTTGTCTGCACTGCTCAGAGAATTTCATGTCTGACTGCACAGTTACTTCCAGGTCTTTCATTTTCCATTACTCCGAGTGTAGTACCACACAGTTGATAAGTTAACTCTGGGATTACTGCTACACATGTGCAGTACCTTGCATTTGTCAACTTCAACTGTCATTTCTCAGCCCATCAGCCTAATTTTCTCCTAGACCTTGTTGCAGTAGCTCACCCTGGTGACTGTCATTAACCACCCTGCCAACATTTGTATAATCTTCAAACTAAGACATTAAGCCTGATATACCTTCATAAAAATCATTGATAAATATTGAAAACAACAGTGGAACCAGCACTGAACCCTGGAGAACACTAATAATATTAGTCCACAAATAACAGTGCCCACTGATAACCACTGTCTTCTTCCACTTAACCATCCCTTTATCTGTAGCAGTAAATTGCCGTTAATGCCACATTGCTCCACTTTGTACAGAAGTCTTATGTGCAACAGTATCAAAAGCCTTCCAGAAATCTAAATACATGATGTCAAAATTAATTTTTGCATCCATTTACTTGGTCACTGGAAGACTTATGAATTGGGGAAATATTCGCACTTCTCCAGTCCATAGGAATCCCCCGATTCCAAGGATGCTCTTGTAATTATGGCTCAGGGTTTGCTTACATCATTTGCTTCCTCCCTTAATATAACTAGATAGATTCCATCTGGTCTAGGTGCCTATTTTATGTCCTTTCTCACCAATTTCCCCTCCACTTTCCTTTCAGTTGACACAGTCATTTAGCTCCCCGTTAGAGTTTGATAAACTTCTGGCATCCCCTATCCTAAACAATTCTTCATTTGAGAATGTAGATGCAAAATACCTATTCATTGTGTCCACAATCAGAGCAGGGTCATCGGCAGTTAGCCCATAAACATCAAGTAGGCACAATGTGATTCAACCCCTTTCTTCTATTAATATAAGCACTAAACTCTGTTGTTTTTCTTTGCCAGTGACTTCATAATCTGCCTTACCTTGCCTAACCCTAGGCTTCTGCATCACCTGATAATTTATATGCATCCCATGCACTTTTCTTCTCTGTCACGTGTCTCACTAGTTCATCTGACATCCATTTTGGTCTAAGTCTTGAATGGTATTTCTTTGTTGGCATGAAAAGCCTGGTAGCTTCTTTGATTACTTCCCTGAATACTTCCCATTTAGAATTTGCTGTTGGTAACACCATTGGTTGTTCTCACTGCACACAACTTGAACACTGTCAGACTCTGTAGTCACCCTTGTGATAGCAAAAGCATTTTCCTTTACCATTGACAGTAGTTATGTCTTTAATTAAATTTCACATTAGTACACTGATTGCTGCCACCCAGTTGTTGTTATTTTGGTTTTTTAGGAGCATTAGCAACTAAGGCCATATTGCTCTGGGGATATGCGGTGGTCATTCCCTGACCTTTCCGCATCCTCTGTATTTGGTGGTCACGGGCTTAAGCCCGGGTCTAATCAAGAAGCAGTGTGCTACACACTGCTGCTCCTGCCCACCTGGCTGCAGAGGTGCCTGCCACCCAGTGGGTATGTTGTTACCTGAAGATTCTTAATGCATGAAGAATCACTGCTGATAACCAGATCAAGAGTATTGCTTCCTGGTGCCTCTGTAGCCAGGTGGGAAGGAGCAGCAGTGCGTAGCACACGCCTCTTGATTAGACCGGGGTCCAAGCCTGTCACCACCAAATACGGAGGATGCGGAAAGGTCAGGGAATGACCACCGCATATCCCGGAGCAATATGGCCTTGGTTGCTAATGCTCCTAAAAAAAAAAAAACCAAAACAAAAAACAAAAAAAAAGTATTGCTTCCTCTTTTTGACTTTCTAACATGCTGCTGTAGAAAACACATCCATGAAACCCACAAAAGTCGTGCTAGTGTGTGAATGAGTGACCAACCCACACAAATTTCAGTCAACATCTGGAAACTGAAAATCACCCATTATCAAATGAAATCAAATCCAACAGGAGTAGGGAAATGAGCCTGCTGATACCATTGTTTTTCAGCATCAAACAGTAAGAATTATTGGTCCCCTCTCTCTCCTTGCTCTGCAGGAAGCAAATATACGTGAATCTATTTCTAGTAGTTGTCATTCCATCTTTTAACTGTTCAGCCTTGTAGCAAAGAAGCAATCATTTTATATATATATATATATATATATATATATATATATATATAAAACTCCACGTAGGGAACATTTGAAATGTATTCTTGAACCCCTTCTATTCAAGTGTATCCCATCCCTGTAAAAACAGTCTCTCCTGTTAACAAGCGCAGACCATGTTGAGAAAAATTCTACCCCATGAGCCTTGCACATTCTCCTCGGGGCCAGATTGATTGACAAGTCTCTCAATGTATACTCCCTCCTATTGTGTCCGGGTAGAATTGCAGACACTTCCAAATTCAATCCTAACTCTACTTTTTGCCAACATGGCCCTGTACTTGTTAAGTAAGGCCTCAGATCTCTTACTCTTTATATCATTAGTGCCAATGTATACAACAATATGACCTTTTGTGCCCTTAAAAGATTATATCCACTCTATCTACTTTTGCCCTTGGCAGACCCTGGTTTTATTCTGCCTATCCTTGCACAACATATTTCCCGTTTCCCTGACAGTAGTCACCGACAAGTGTTTCACCATACTTCATTATTTCTTTAAAAAACTGGCTTGAATATTAATTTTTCTAACAGTGGATTGGCTTTCCCTTTTTTTTTTCTTTTCTTAAAGCTGAGCCTCTACCAGAAAACTTCAAGGAAACTATCAAGGCAATGACTATCAGTGTTCCTGTGGATTTGTGCCAGTAAAATCAAAATCAATCAACTGTGGATTTTTTCACTTTCAGTAGAAAATATAGAGTAGTCAGATTGAGAAAAGTTGTTTACAGTGCTGTTGAGATATGAATGTGTTTAATGAAAATGCCATAAAATTGTCCAACAATACCATTTTAAAAAGTGGTGGTGACTTTTTTAAATCACCCTTGTTATTAGATACCCATTTCTATAATTATGCTGTGGAAGTTCCTCCTTGGTTTGGAAAAGGATTAAATTTTGATAATTTAATTGGTATGCAGTTAATAAATTTACCAGTTTGCTGTGTATGTGTGCATGCACACACGTATATCATATGATTAATGTATTTTTATTTCTTTAAATTTCTTATTAGGGTGCTTTGTAGTCATCGAAAATTGCAACCCTTTAGATCGTGACTCTTCATTTCCAGTCCATCGCATTGGACCAGACAAGTTATTTACAATTAATTCATCACTAGGCAGTTACACAAAACCAAAAGCAAAAAATGGGGAGTGTTAATGTAAATCGTAATCTTTCAGATCAGTTTTATCGTTACAAAATGCCCAAGCTTGTTGCCAAGGTAAGTAAGCTGCAGTAGTTAAAGGATAAGTTACGTAAAAATTTAAGTGACTTTAAAAGTACCTCTGAATTTTTCATAGGTTTGTAAGAGAAAATGATTGAATATGTGTTCATACATAATATGCTTTTAATTTCAAGTACAGGTGCACATCCGAAAACTAGCAGTCTCAGAACATGGAGATTATTAGTTCTTGGATTTTTCCAGTTTTTAGACCATAAATCCAACGAGGCATGATTTGTTTAAATAAGCCTCAAAATTGAAGCACAGATAAACAAAGAATGCATCAGCAGCTTGGTCCCTTATTTTTTGACAGTTTCTCTATGTGATTAACTTATTTGTTTAATTAACTTGGTGAACTATATTTTATTCTTTTATCTCCTGGCTGGCCAGTCAAAATTTGGAAACCAGACTTGTGGCCAGTGAAGTTTCTGATCTGATAATGTATAAAATTGCTTTAGTAAGTGTTCCATTTAAAATGTTAAAATTTAATGAGAAGAAAAAAAAAAATGTAAATAAAAGTGCACATACATGGGATATTTTCACCAAGAAGCCCCTGCATTTGGGAAAAAAAGTAAAGGCTTTCCTCCACAAGGTTCACACTGAATGCAGATTCAGCTGCTGCTTTGGTGGTTGCACGAAAGGTGAACAACTTTAGTTGTCCTAAGAATCAATCTAAGAAAAAGTCATTTCAGACTGATACATTTTATTGAGAATGCAATGTCTGGGCCATAATCTCTTGCTGTTGCAGGGTGTCAAACAATTTATCCAGAAGTTTGGGATATGCTCATTTAGTTCATCATGGATTAAGTAGATCTTCTTGACAAGGGCCACTGTTGGAGAATCTCCTAGATAAATGAAGGTAGAGGACTGGTTCGTTAGTCCTTTTAGATATGAGTTTCTTTCGGTTCACCCCACCGCCTCCCATCTTAGTTATAATTAATGATTTTATTGTTCTTATTTTACTTTTATTATTTTTAAGTGGGTTCTAGTAATCCTATCTTCTTTGACATCACAAAGGAATGACTTGATATCAAATTTTAATAATTCCAGAACCAGCAAAAACGAAACGTACAGATAGTACGTTTCGTTTTTGATCATTAAATAGATAATGCTATTAGGTTTCAAAATTGACTCAAATGTCTACATGTGACTCCTTTGTTAGTCCAGGATTTCCAAACAGAATTCCACTTTATCTTACATCTGGAGTAACAGTTGCAATAGCATTCACTATTGTAACTGTAACCCAGTTCAGAGTTGATTACAATTATCCAATATTCCTAATATCCCACAAGAATTAAAGTATAATAATATCAGGTAAGCATGGTGATTTGGCTTTTCATTTCCTATCCAGCAGCCTGGAAAATTGAGAAGCATCCATAGTGGTGCCAGCTTGTTGAAACGGTACGATTGATTGTCAGACTTCAAGTTGAAGAATCACAAAGTTCTAACATATCCTGATGCACTGTTCCCTTGATTGACTTCTCAGTGAAGAAATAGGGTTAACCAGTTTTGACATAGAGAAATCCACACCACATATTTACCTTTGGACTGCTAATATTCATCTTTAACTTTTGGAGATTTTTTTTTTTTTTTTAACTCCAAATATGGGAGTTAGGCTTATTAACTATTACCTGATACAATAGAGTGTTGATATGGTTGTGAAGCATATGTGAAATACTCATATTCTATGCACTGTAGCCATACCAATCAGCATTCAAGGCCTTCTTGGTGCAGACAATTGCTGGCTCCAAACAGAGCTGCACTTTGAGTTTTAAATGTTAGTGCAAAACCTTATAATTCAGAATCAGTTGCATAAGGTTCACATGAATCCTCACTGGTTATGTTGAGCTTCAGAAAATGTTTGGATGTCTGGAACATTTTTTTTTTTTTTTTTTTTTTACTGATTTGGTTTCTAGAAATGTTTATACCCAGTATCTTGTCTTTCAGAAAATGTTTGGATGTCTGGAATTTTCTTTGTTTACTGATTTGGTTTCCAAAAATGTTCATAGCCAGTATCTTATCTTTATATTTGACAGTGACTTTTCCCATTTCTTTTTGTAATGTTGCTGAATTATGATGTATTGTTTGGTTTCGGTTGTCCAAATAGTACACACTGGGCCTTTTCAGTTACAATAATCATTTTTAATTTTTGATCAGTTATCAGTGGCATCTTGGGAGGAAAAACAAAAAATTATGATTATGAAACTTGATATTGTTCTACATTCAGTTTTGAAATTTCTGTGTTTTTCTTTATTTGTTCTGGAATTTAAGTTTGAAATTAAGTTAGGCTTCCTGACTCTTTTCTGGGTATTACTTGGTGAATTTGACAACAAAAGAGTGCCATCACATGTATTCAGCTACATGCTATTCACCCCCAGTTTTCTCTTGGCTGGACAAAAATCTGTTTTTTAACAAAAACATAACTGGGATGTGGGGGGGGGGGGCGTAAATGCTATAGCAAGTGGCATCTGCTTGGCAGACAGAGTACATGTGCAGTTACTAACCAGTTAGTTCAAGAAGTGGTAACGGGGCTGTTCACTCCATTCAAATTTTGCAATCTGTGAACGCTGAGTTAACACGAAGTAATCCCCCCCCCCAAATAGTTGTCTTCATTTAAAAACAGAATTTTGCTCAGCCATGAGAGAACTAGTATGTAAATACATGTAGCTGAATACTGTGAAAGTGAAGGAAAAAATGGAAGCCTTTTAATACACTAAAATCAATTGAAAGAATTTAAGCATTAATTGGTGTATTAGAGCCAACAGTAACTGAAGTACCATAAAATGTTTTGGAGGACACCCTAGTAATATATGGATGAAACATGGTTACATAGTACTTGTATGCTTGCAAAAAACATAGCAAGAAAATGTAAGACGGAACACATGCAAAGCAGTGAGAAAACTAGTTTTAGTTCCAGAAAGTAAAGGTTCCTGTCTAATTATTGCTCATGCTTGAGAGGATAATGGTTTTGTCCCTAGAGCTTTATTTATATTTAAAGCTCTACAGAAGACAGGATATTGTTATAATGAAACAAATTGGCCAATTTTTAAACATTATATAAAAGAAATATTAATGCCCAATATGCACAAAAAAAAAAGAGAGAGGGGGAAAAAAAAGTATATTACAGCAATACCCCGCATAGCACTGATAATTGGTACCGAAACTGTTCCATGTTATGTGAAACCGTGCTGATTGAGGTATAATTATAATGGGTTTTAAATGAATGCATACCAGAGAAACAGTCTATAAACAAATTATAATAAATCTATAAACAATTTGTGCTTGATAGCCAGTTAAAAGGATATGAAATAAAAAATACTGCAAAAATTTTATTAATGAAAAGGTAACATCATGAGAGATGAGAAAAAAGCTTTATTTATTTAGGTATTTCAAAAATGAAGTTTGGTGAAGTCATCTCTTCTTTTTCTCGGTATACAAGTCTTTGTAGCATTGAATCCCATCTTATAAAATTTTCCGTATCTGGATGCCACATCCAACATTTGGATCTCCATTCATAATTGCCTCACAGGCAATAACAAGTCCCGAAAAAATTTTTTCAATTCTTCTGTTGAAAATTCTTCTGGTGCCACTTCGGTGTTATCCAAGTCAGAATTGTTTTCTTCTTCTTCATATGCAGTTTTCTTATCAATTTCACGGAGAGTTGCATCATCTAAGTTATTTGCATGTGAGTCAATGCAGTCATGTACGTTGGCAGTGTCCAAAGTTTCGAATCCCAAGTCTTTTCCGATCTTCACAATGTCTTTGGCAATTGTCTGAACTCGCGATTCAAAACCAATGAAATCATTTGCCAAATGGGGCAAAACATGCTGCCAAACATAACGCATGTTGTTGGCAATGATTTCTAACCAAGATGCAGATATATTTTCGATCATATTTAGAGGGGTAAAAAATGAAAAGTTTGAAAAGCTATCATGTCGTCTCGTCAGGATGGAATTAAGAAAAGTGGACACTGTTGCCACTGACTGTGGCCGCCTCTGTAGCCAGGTGGGAAGGAGGAGCAGTGCGTAGCATACACTTCTTGATTAGACCGGGGTTCGAGCCCGTCACCACCAAATACGGAAGATGCGGAAAGAGCAGGATTGACCACCGCATATTCCCGGAGCAATATGGCCTTAGTTGCTAATGCTCCTAAAAACCAAAACAAAAAAAAAAAGCCACTGACTGCCTGAGAGGACTGCTGTCATATGTGCAGCATATATGTACCTGTGTCTAGGCTATTGAATTAGTTTTAATATGTACAGTAAATTTTCAACTTAAATTTAATTGAAAACCATGTTATAGTGAAACCTATGCTGTTTGAAGCTGTGCTAAGCGAGGTATTGCTGTACTGTATTTTCCATACCATAGGAAGCACTTTTTTTCTTCTGAAATTCCCTGCATCTTTCAGTCTGAAGGCATTCTACCTGCTTGCAGTAGGATTTTTTTAGGTGAAATTGTATATTGTTCTTTCCTAGCATGTGCAAGTGAGGATTTACACATGTCTCTCACAAGAAATTGAATCTTTAATACAATAAAATATCAGTAAAACCCTATTTCCTTCTAAAACCAGTCTTTTAAGAAATTTCAACTCAGCAGTATGCTTGCTGGAAGGCGATACATGCTTTGAAGAAAGTAAAAGTTCAAATAATAGCATTGGTAGTGAAGAGTGTGACAATAACAAATTTTTTGCATTCTATAATACAATGAATAAATTCATTTTATACTCTATTTTGTTTAATGAGCACTTAGGAATTTTGGTTTCACTTGGGCTAAGTGAAACCAAATGGCCTGGAACAAAGAAGTTTATATCAAACGACCACCACGTCTTCTGTTCCGGAGGAGAAGAGAACACCAAGCAGACGTACGGCGTCGCTTTCGTTGTCCACAAACAACTGGCCAACAAAGTCACCAGTTTCACCCCAATATCGGAACGAATCGCACTACTACAGCTAGCAGGCAACAAGATCAACCTGAATGTGCTCCAGGTCTACGCACCAACAGCGGACAAAGACGATCAAGAAATTGAATTGTTCTACGACAAGCTAAGCAACACTTTAAAGTCGCTGAAGAAGCACGACATGACGGTCATCCTCGGTGACTTTAATGCCAAAATCGGTCAAGGAAAGCTACAAAACATAGTCGGAGAACATGGCTTGGGGACACGGAATGAATGAGGCGACAGACTCGTCCAGTTCTGCCAAGAAGAAAAATTTAGCATTGCCAACACTTGGTTCAAACTACCACCTCGACGACTATACACCTGGACCTCACCACAAGACTCTGACAACAATATCGTCAGGAACCAAATTGACTACATCTTAATCAACATCAGATATAAGTCAAGTGTCCTCAAGGCAAAAAAATTACCCCGGAGCTGACATATCATCAGACCATAACCCAGTAATAGCAACACTACGTCTCAAATTACGAGCAGTCAAGTCACGGGTTCGATTCCCACCTCAGGCTTGGATCAAAGTACTGCAAAAACCTTGGGAGATGCAATATGGCCACAGAAGCTGATGCGCCAACAACTACCAAATCAAAAAAAAAAAAAAAACGAGCAGTCAAATGCACAAGCACAACAAAAAGAATCGACCTGGAGAAACTGAAGGACAACGCCAACAGGCGACAAGTACAGCTTCATCTCAACACTACAATCCGATCGATCGAAGCAGTAACAACAGACGTGCAAGCATTCGGGCGTTCACTCAAACAGTGCATCAATGAAACAGCAGAAACCCTGCTAGGACATCAGGCGTCGAAAAAGAAACAACGGTGGATGACCCAGCACATACTAGACCTAATGGATGAACGGAGAATATTCAAAAGCAACAACAACCGGGAAAAATACAAAGAAATACAACAAAAGATCAAACAGGAAATCCGGAAGGCGAAGGAAAAATGGATGGAAGATCAGTGTGCAGAAATCGAAGACCTAATCAAGAAAAATGACAACTATAACCTGCACAAGAAGCTTAAAGAAGCTGGAAACATCTACAAACCGGCTCCTATCCCAAGTTTATATACGGACAACAATCAACCTATATTAAGCAAACAAGCCAAACTCGACACCTGGAAGAGCTATATATACAATCTGTTCGGCACCAACAGAAAACCGGCAGAAACGCAACAACAAACACAGGAAGACAATCTCCACGTATTAACATCTGAAGTGGAACATGCCATCCGAATAACAAAGCCAGGCAAGGCCTGTGGACCCGATCAGATTCATGTGGAACTGCTGAAACAACTAGACTACAGCAACATCCAACAACTAACGAAATGGTTCAATCAAATCTACAACAACGACATTCCATCCGAATGGCTCCAATCCATCTTTGTGGCCCTACCAAAAAAGGCTACCAGCCGGAAATGCGAAGACTTCAGGCTGATCAGTCTAATGAGCCAGGTGCTAAAAGGTGATTCAGCAAAGGATAAGATGTAAGTGCGAAAGTGCACTAGGAAACACACAGTTCGGATTCTGCAGGGGACTAGGCACCAGAGAAGCAATTTTCTGTTTACAAATATTGCTACAAAGGTGCTATGAACATCAAAAAGACATGTATATATGTTTTATTGACTACGAGAAAGCCTTCGATTCAGTAGACCACGACCGCCTAATTGACCGACTGAGAAAACTTGGGCTTGAAAACAATATCAACTTTATTACAACTCTCTACTGGAATCAAACAGCCCGGCTTTGCTATGACAACGACCTGACAGACCCAATTCCAATAAAAAAAGGCGTCCGGCAAGACTGTCCATTATCTCCCATTCTTTTTAACATCTATTCGGAAATGATCTTCGACCAAACACTGGCTGACAAGAACATCGGCATAAAAGTTAACGGACACTACATCAATAACTTAAGATATGCCGATTACACAGCACTAATAGCGGATTCAGAACAAGATTTACAGACCATCTTGAACGAAGTGGACATAGAAAGCCAAGCATGGGGGGGCTACGAATCAACAAAAAGAAAACAAAGGTGATGAAGGTCAGCAGGACTGCAAGCAAAATCACGATCAAACTAAACAGCGAAAAATTAGAGCAAATACACCGCTTCAAGTATCTCGGAGTACTCATTGATGACCAGCTGAACCATGAGGCCGAAATCAAAAGCAGAATTGAACAAGCCAGGCAGGCATTCACCAAATGGAGAACCCTCCTCACCGACAGAAGCTTGAACACCATGCTCAAATTACGCACATTGAAATGCTACATCTGGCCAATACTGCTCTACGGTGTAGAAACCTGGACTCTAACATCAGCCACTACAAAAAAGCTCCAGGCCTTCGAAATGTGGCTCTACCGAAGAATGCTGAAAATTCCGTGGACAGCCAAGATAACCAACGCACAGGTCCTGCAGGACATGCACACGGAACGGGACCTGCTCAAAACCATCATCAGCAGGAAATGCAAATACCTAGGTCACATCGCTAGGAACCAACAAAAATATCACCTACTACCACTCATCCTGGAGGGAAAGATCGAAGGCAAGAAACGCCCAGGCAGACCGAAAATGGCATGGCTAGATAACATCAACACCTGGCTTCACATGACAACAGCACAAATTCTACACGCAGCGCTAGACAGAGAACAATATCAAAACGAAGTCGCAAATGCCATTCGGCAGCATTGAAGAAGAAGAAGAAGGAATTTTGTTTTTGTTTTGAATATACACTGGTGTTCAAAGAAAGTGCATCACCCCTTAAAATTGTAATTGTCGTCCGAATAACGTACATATATGGCAATATTTCTTACAGATTGCATCAGATAAGATTGACACACGTAGGTGATGATGTAGTATTGCATCAGCTGTATAAGCATGCTCTGCAAGAGTTGCAGCCATTCCTTGCTTGTGTCAGGATGGTGAGTTACATGCAGTTTATGCCACGAAGAAAGAGTGCTATTGTTGCTTTACATGAGGAAGGATGTTCTTCCCATCATATTTCTTAGTGTCTTGTAATCATTGGAAAGAAATCAACAGTGAGTAGATTTCTTTCCAAACTCAAGAATACTGGTTCTTCTGATAGGAAAAAAGGAACCAGATGCAAATAAGTTTCTACACCAAAATAGGACCATATTTTGAAACACTTAGGCCTTAAAAACTGTAAAGCTCCTTCATCTGAGCTGAAAAGAGAAAATGTGAAGAACATACAGGAATGGTAGCAAGTGCAGAAGACGGCTCTTCAAAAATGGACTTGTAGCCCATCGTCCTAAGAAGAAGCCCTCCTCACACAAAAAATTAAAAGGGCCTGATTAATTTGGTGTAAGGAGCATGTCAAATGGATCCCCGAGCAGTGGAAGTCAGTTATTTTCTCAGATGAGAAGAAATTCAACCTTCATGGCTCTGATGGGAGAAAAACAATTCGCTGTAGACATGGTGAAAAATACCATCCAGACTGTATGGTGTCTACGGTGAAATTCCTACCAGCCAAATGATATGGGGGGTGCATTTCGTATCGCGGAGTAGGTCATCTGCAGTTTATAAAAGGTTCTGTAAATGCCAATGGATAACTAGCTATATTGGAAGGCAAATTGCTGCCAACCATTAGAGACCATTTCAACCTGCCAAGTAACTGCATCTTTCAGGACGACTCTGCTCCTTGCTATCGTATGAAAAGTGTAAGTAGGCAATTCTGTGGTTACTTTAGCTTCATTTCTGCTTTAGAGGTTCGGCAGTAATGTGTTTACATTTGTTACAGGTGAAAAAATGGTTGGAAGAATGGTCCATTTCAACTGTTAGCTGGCCAGGAAACAGCCCGGACCTGAATCCTATAGAGAACAGTTGGCATTGTGTGGAATCTGGCAACTTCAGATTCCACAGGATGCCAACATGAAAGAAACCAAAGACTCTTCTTGAGCTTCAAGAATCCCTAATTGGTGTTTGGAACCATGAACTATCAGTTGATTATCTTCAGAAATTAATCTTGTCAATGCCTCGACGGTGTGCTGCTGCTGTCATCAGGGCCAGAGGCAGTTCAACTAAATATTAGTTTGCACATGTGAACTTTTCATTTTGTTTTCCATTTAAAATGATAAACTGAAGCAAATTGAGGGTTTTTGATAACATTTCAGCCATAATTGTTGTGTTTATCAAAACTGTTGTATGAAGATTGCAAATGCTCATTTTGGAATATTTTAAGAGCACCTGTCAAATATTACTTAGCTTTGCCTAACTATTAATAGATATCTTTTGTTTATATTTCTATTTGTGATGCTAGTCATTAATGTAACATACCATTGCGAAAAAGGGTTAGAAATGCGAAATTCCTAGGTGATGCACTTTCTTTGAACACCAGTGTATATATATGCAATAAAATATTTCGTATCAAATTTTGTCTTCTATATCTGGATTTGTTTTATGATTTGGTGCATCTTTATAGTCTGGAAAATACAGTAGCAATAGATAATGCCCCGTATCAAAAAAACAATTAACAACCATCATTCTCACTTGATAGAGATGTTAGAGATTGCAAGTGATAATGAAATTAATTTCCTGACATCATTAAATCCTCTTCAAATTTGGTTAAAAAAGGAAAATAACTTAGAAGACTTAATACTTATATATATATGTTAGTAGGAAAAGTATTTTTACATTATGCGGTTAATAGTATTTAAAAAAATATATGTATGCAATTTTTATTTTATTGATTTCTTTTTATCAATAAAATAATTGAATTAATTTTTTTGCAGGATAAAGATGTATCCTAGTAAGAAATGGTTTTTTAACATTTTTATATAAAAAATTTACATGCTTTTTTGTATATTGTATTTTTACTATTTTATTAGATGTTTCAAGTTATTTTAAAATTAAAAAAAAAAAAAAGTAATTTTGTTAATTTCGAAAGACTCATTTTTAAATTTATATGCAGGCATATAAAAACCCTAGGATAAAACTAATGGATTCTCTGCTTTTGTATTTGATAGCTTAAAAGTGTAACATTTGCTCCATATATTAAGCATTTGAACTTGCCCCTGCAATAGCATATGATGTGCAGTTTGAGCCACATCTTACTAAGCACAATGCTGCTACTTGCTGTAAGAATTTTATCTCAGCGAAATGTCGTTTTTATATTATTACAGTATTTATTTGTATATTTGTAAGAATGCTTTTAGTATTGGAGAGTTGTGCAGTTCCCATTTTTTCATTGTTATGACATATATATTATTTTATTGCATGTAATTTCAACATTTATAATTTTATATATTATCATATGGATTTGTATTTGAGATGGCTAATAATCTCTCCCACAGTGGAGAATTAATTATAACAGTAAATATTATAGTAATGTAAATAATACTTTAAACAAAGGTTGGTAGGATTGTTAATGACAGTATGCTACTGCAACAGGATCTAGTAAAGTTGGGCGGATAGACTGAGAAGTGGCAACTGAAGTTTAACATTGACAAATGCAAAGTACTGCATATAGGTAGCAGTAACCCCAGAGAAATATACCAACTGTGTTGTGCTACACTCAGGGTAGTGGAGAATGAAAAAGCCCTGGGTGTAATTGTGTAGTCAGATATGAAGTTTTCTGAGCAGTGCAGACAGGCTGCAAGAGTAGATCATGAAGTCTTTTCAATGATATACAGGAATTTTGCTAGCAGGGATAAAGAAAGTGATTATTCTTTGATATAAGGCAATGGTCAGGCCACACCTTGAGTAATGTTATTAGTGGAGTCCCACAGGGTTCAGTGTTGGGTCCACTGTTGTTTTGTATATTTATCAATGATATTGATGAAGGTGATTTGCAGATGATACAAAGGTTGGCAGGGTTGTTAATGACAGCAATGGCAGTGTGCTACTGCAACAGGATCTAGATAATTTGGGCAGATGGGCTAAGAAGTGGCAACTGAAGTTTAACCTTGACAAATGCAAAGTACTGCATATGGGTAGAAGTAACCCCAGAGAAACGTACCAACTGTGTGGTACTACACTTAAGGTGGTAGAAAATGAAAAAGACTTGGGAGTAATTGTGAAGGCAGATATGAAGTTTTCTGAGTAATGCAGACAGGCTGCCAGGGCAGGTCATGGGGTTTTGTCAATGATATATAGGAATTTTACTAGCAGGGAAAAGGAGGTGGTTGTCCCTCTGTATAAGGCAATGGTCAGGTCACGCCTCGAGTACTGCGTACAGGTCTGGAGGCCTCATTTTAGGAAGGATGTAGATTTACTTGAGCATGTACAGAGAAGGGCAACAAGATTGGTGAGGGGAATGAAAGGATCCTCTTACCAAGAGAGGCTTAAGTTCTGCAAATTGCAGTGGCTGGAGACTAGGCAGCTGTGCGGTGATCTGATTGAGGTGTATAAGGTCTTGAATGGGTTGAGCACGCTGAATTCTGATGGAATCCTTCCACTTGTTCAGATTACGAACCTAAGGGGGCATAAATTCAAATTAAGAAGAGACAGATGTAGAATAGATGTGTGGAAATTTGCCTTTAGCCAGCGGGTGGTTAATTGCTGGAACATACTTCCATCTGTCGTTGTGGAAGTTGATAGGTTGAATAAATTTAAGGAGGAACTAGACAGGCATTTGGAGGGAATGGTGTTTTTTTTTTTTTTTTTTTTTTTTGACTGATGCTGCATAAGCTCATACACATGCTTTCTTGCATCACATGCCACTACTACTACTGCGTGCAGGTCTGGAGGCCTCATTTTAGGAAGAAGGTGGAGTTGCCAGAACGAGTACAAATAAGGGCAATGAGATTGGTGAGGGGAACAAAGGGGTGTTCTTACACATTTGCAATTTGTAGAACATAAGTCTTTCTTATATTCTACAAATTGCAGCATCTGGCTACTAGGCAAGGGAGGCGATCTGATTGAGGTGTCTAAATGTAAAAGTGCTTTGATTTTTAGTGTATTTTAGGTTATGAATTTTGTACTAGTGGATTTCTAATTTTTTTTTTTTTTTTTTTTCAATTCAGCAGATTAATTGGAAATTCCAAGGGAATTTTATGGAATTCTAAATAAATTAATGTTATCAGGAACATGGTATTCAAGTGTTTTTATTTATATATAATTGTTGATTATCTTTTGCTTTATAGCTTAAAAAAAGAAAAAGATGACTGCATAGAAATCATTGAATTCAATGATCTAATAAGGAAAGAATTTAATAAATTTTAGAAAATAAAAGGATCTTGTGGAGGGGGGAGTACAGTAAACCCCCACTATTCGTGGTATCTGTATTCACAGTTGCCGGTTTAATATAAAATGAAACCTTAAAAAATGCGAATTTTAAAGCACCGTGAACATTTTCCGCCATAAAAAAACATGAGCATGGCTAAAATTCTTTCCTGGTCAAAACAGCGCTCAGTGGGTGGGGGGGAGAGGGGTGACAAAATCACGAGCGTGGATGTTTCTCGCTAATCCTTGTTCAGTATGTGTTATGTGCTTGTCATGGAAGGTTTCATCATTTGCTTTTAATTTATATGCTTATAAACTGAATCAATTTATAAATTGATATGCTTACAAAAATGATAAATTACCGCTTTGCAGTGTAAAACAGACTTTTTCGAGTGTGTAAATGGAAGAAAGTGACTTTATTGTGGACAAGTTCTTTCTAACCCGTACAAAAATATGGCTACGAATAACAAGGGAAATGTGAAAAGATCAAAGAAGGTTATGACATTAGCGAATAAAATTGAGTTATTAGACAAAATTTCTAATTGTGAAAGTGTCTCCTCAGTGGCAAAACATTATAAAATCAATAAGTCAACAGTACGATCAATCAAGAAATCGGAAGAAAAAATCCGCCGTACACACTAATTGCTTCAAAAATTTGCTCTGTAACTCGTGATGTTAAATTAGAAAAAATGGAAAAGGCTTTAAATCTGTGGATAGAAGACCGAACTCAAAATAAAATTCCGTTAAGTTCACTCATCATTCGTGAAAAGGCAAAACTCCTTTATCAACACTTTAGCGAAACAGGTGATAGCATTGACAGGATAAGTTTTTTATTTAGCAAAGGTGTTTGTTTGAAAGATTTGTTTGAAATTTCTAATAAATATTACATTTAATATTAAATTGTTTCTTATTTTCATTTCGATGCCATATGCTTGCATTTCACTATGTACATAGTCATATTATGGAGGTACATATAATACATACATAGACAAAATTTTAGATTAGTTTTTCTTATATATTTCATACTTTGGAACGGAACCCCTTTATTACTATGGGAGCCATAACTCAGTATTCGCGGCATTTCTCAGGAATGTAACCCCCGCGAATAGCGGGGGTTTACTGTATTATGAACCTAACATTTTAGGAGCTACCTTGTTCCTTTTTCTATAACCCTAAGAGAACTAAAGGAGACCTCACTGCTAATATATGAAATATGTCCTTTTCTTACTAGATCTGGAAATTATTAGCAGCAATATACGAATTAGAACAAAACTGTTGTATAAAATCTTCCAGGTGCATTTTAGCCACAGTAGCTTTTGCACCAAGAATTCTTAAATCAAATCAAATCAAAAATCTTACTAGATTACCAGTTTAAACTCAAATGTGTTTTTTTTTTTTTTTTTTTTTTTTTTTTTTAAGCTATAGAACAGCTAACTTTTGACCCACCCCCTGGGGAATCTGGTTCTGCATTGTGTTGGAATTGGGCAACAGCTTACATGAAAAAGACAGCACCGAGTGAATTTTTCGTACGTATGAAATACATGAAGTTGTTTCAAAGAAAACTTGATTGTTTTTTAAATCATGCGTATTTTATTTTAAAATGAAATTCTTACAAGAAAAAATCCTAATTGGACAATTGAGATAAGTTCTACCCTTCTTCCTTGAGCACTAAAATTTAAGCTAGCGGAGGCAGGTGGTAGGCACTTCTTGAAAGAAAGAAGTTTACAGTTAACTGCTCAAATTTATGTTGATAAATGTGGTGATCTATTTTCATAAAGGAAAAAAGAAAATGGAGGACCTCTATTAAATGTTTAATTTGTTTACGAAAGAGCAGGATAGGCATTAGGGATTTCTCGAGCAAGCATTGAAAAAGGATGCAATAACTGAACAACAGCAATTGATGCCAGGGAAAAGAAGACCCACAAGACATGCAGGTATTACCAGAATTGACAAGTTCAGTAAGGATTACTTAAGATGTTTAATTTATAAGGAATACACTAATAATCATAGTGTAGCATTAGACAATTTATTTCAGTTGATTGAATGCAGGGAGTCTGAATTCAGTGGTAGCTGAGTATCATTATGCTCTATTATGAAAGATCTTAGATTTAAATGGCAGAATTATGATAATTATAAGATTTTAATATTAAAGCTTTACAATTATATTAACTTAAGTTGTAGTTGCTTATATATACAAGATATCTGAGCTCATTTTGTATGGCTTGTGAGAGATTTGGAAAAAATAATTATTAGGTCAAATATGATAAGATTTAAGTACTCTTTTTTTTTTTTTTTTTCTGTCTATGAAATAATATACCGTGGATTCTGAAAATGGTTCTTTTTCAGGACAAACAAATTTTGGTAAAGAAGTTGTTTTATAACAGATGTTATTTATAGTGTCTGCCCATCCTTTTAAATTTTATTTAAAAGGATGGGCAGACACTTTTTGGTATGACTTAAATCAAAACAAGTTAAAAACAACACACTCAGTTGTTTTTAAAGTCAGTATATTGTTTAAAAGTGAATGTGCAAATTCAGTATTTTCTTTTATTACATACATAACTACACAGGGTGTTCAAATATTTTTAACCATATTAAAGATGCCATTTTTAATTAAACTATTTACATTTTAAATACAAAACAATAAAATGTTATTAAATTAAGCTGATATGCAGGAAAGCACCACAAAATTTTTGATAGTTATGAAGTTTCTGAATGGGGAAAACACTTGGCAGATGGATATGACACAGTTACCGAATAGCAACTGCTGGAAAGTCTGAAATGAGATCAGACGAACCTTATTTTTACTTGTGCTTAACATATATACAGGAATACCTCGCATAGTGCGATTAATTGGTGTCAAAAAAATGCCATGCTATGAGAAACCGTGCTGATCAAGGTATTATTAGTGTGTATTTTAATGTAATGCATTCCAACAATTTGATAATATGGGTCAAGTTGCAAAAATATATAGGTGTTTGTTTACTATAAATTGATGCACACGAAGTTCTTAAGAAACTAAAATGATAAAAATGAAAAATACTAGTAAGTACAGTAGAAATGATTTTTATTGCAGTATGCACATACCAAAAGAATATAAGTGAAGTATGTACTGTTTTTTTTTCTTCTTTTTATCTACATACATCTCTTTATAATATCGAATGTCATTTTGCAACGCCTGCCTTACTTTCATACCTCATTCGATGTTTGGATCTAGAAGAACACTCAGCTCCATTACATTTTTACTTTCCACTCATATTTGAGTATAAAGGTGTAATGTTTTTAAAAAATCTTTAATAAAAATACACAGCGAAAAATATTTGTACAGCTTACGCACAATCAATGACCTCACCACTCGGAATCTAGTGTTTATTAATGTATGAGTGCTAGCAGAGTCCGTATATAATGGGAGTTTCAACAACAGTCAGAATGGCCTTGAATCCATAATGCATTGGCCTACGTGCTCGCATTATAATACATACATACATATCAAGTGTATTGGTGCGTAACGCAGTTATTTATTATTTATTTATTTTTTATTTATTTTTATTTATTTTTTTTTTTTTTCAATTTGTAAACTATGCGAGGTATTCCTGTAATGCTCTTTATACATATTTTCTCCCACTTTATGCTGCCTTTCACACAATATTTATGTAACTCAACCTCTGCCACCAGATTCCCATGTGTCTCCCATTTGCTTAAGCAGAATGCCAGGTGATACAAAAACTTCTTTTTAATTTGAGTGATTGCATGAAATCTGTTCACTGAATCAGCTTTATCTTAATTTTAGGTTGAAGGAAAAGGAAATGGCATAAAAACAGTCATTGTAAATATGGTTGATATTGCCAAAGCATTAAACAGACCTCCTACATGTAAGTGTTTTTATTTCAAATGTTAAGTTTTATTGTTCCCTGAGAATTAATTATTAAAAAATTAATACTTTTTACAGTTTTATATTTGTTTTCTCTAAGTTGAATCTGAATAATTTTGAATAAAATACAGTTTAAATAATTTTAAATGAGGGCATTTTCAGCGGAAATAAATTTTTTGGCTAGGCTTAGGCATTTTTACAGAGCATGCTGTGCTACTTAGGGGTTAATGCCATGTTCACATGTTTTCAATTAGCTTAAGCAGAATGATAAGTGATACAAAAACTTCATTTTGACCTGGCAGTGGTTGCATGGGACCTGACAGGTGCTTCTCAGAAATAATGCTCCTGCATTCTTCTTTAATTAATGATTATAAAGTTAATTTTTTTTTTCTAGCTTTCTAAATATGGTCAAACTTCTGCTGCAATAGTTCCTGAATTATTATTTTACTTTTTGTTATTATTATTTTTATGGTTTTAACAGTAATTAATGAGAGCACTTTTCAAGTGTATGACTTTGTTTAAAGTTCAGGATTACCTCCTTTTTACTTCCACAAGTTAAGTAAACATCTATGGTCTCACACAAGTTGTTTTTGAAAAATTTTTTTAGGATTATTTGGAAATTTTCTGGTCTACCATATATTTCATTATTTGAAAATAAAATAAATGCAGTATTATCCCAAATATTTATATGAATATAAAACTTTTTTTAAAGAAATATATTTTTTTAAGTCTTTAATTTAAAAAAAAATTAAGTGAATTTTAATTGAAGATATGATGGAGGCATTACAGACAGTGAGAGTACATCTTATAGTACCATCAAAAACTCAGTTGCTGAATTCAGAAGCAGTAGTAAAAGCACTGGAAATCAACAAAATTCTGAATGACCTGTAATTCTGTCAACCATGGTAGCTGTTAGTGCTGTGCAGTTCATTGCATAATTTAAAAGATTACTGGACTGAGTTACAATACATAGCAAAGACATCAGACCTACCGTGTGAAAAGTCTATCATATTCTCTGTTGAGAATTGAGCAAGACAAAAATTTCAGCATATTGTTACCAAAATATTTGAATAGATCCAGAATGGAGAAAGATTGAATTGTGCAAAGAGAATTGCAAGATTTTCCCAGGATTCATTACTATGATGTGGATATCAAACAATCAGTGGAGTGATGTTATGAAGATTTTCTCATGTTATGAAGAAATAGACTTAAGTGAATAGTATCAGTTCTCTTAGAGGCATATGAAGCAAGAAAGCAAGCTAATATAGCATCAGTCAAAAAAGAAAAAGAAAAAAAAGTTCAACCATTCCCACAGTTTGTCTAGTTCAGCCTTGAATTTATTTAATCTATCGACTTCCACAACAACAGGTGGAAGTTTGTTCTGGCAATCAACCACCCACTGGTTAAAGGCAAATTTCTGCACATCTATTCTGCAACTGTCTTTCCTCAATTTGAATTTATGCTCCCTCAGATGTGGAATCTGAGCAAGAGGAAGAATCCCATCAGAAATTGAGCTTGCTCAAACCATTCAAGGCCTTATACACCTCAATCAGATCACCTTGTAGGTGCCTAGTCTCCAGGCACCTACAAGATGATCTGGAGACAATTTGCAGAACTTAAGCCTATATTGGTAGCAGCAACCCTTTGTTCCACTTACTAATCTTGTTTCTCTTCTCTGTACTCTTTCTAGTAGCTCAACATCTTTCCTAAAATGAGGCCTCCAAACCTGTATACAGCACCCAAGGTATGGCCTGACCATTGCCTTATACAAGGGGATAATCATCTCCTTATCCCTGCTAGCAAAATTCTTATATATCATTGACAAGACCCTGTTAGCTACTCTTGCAGCCTGTCTGCACTGCTTAGAAAATTTCTTATCTGACTGCACAATTACCTCCATGTCTTTTTCATTCTCCACTACCCTGAGTGTAGTACTGTACAGTTGGTATGTTACTATGGGGTTACTGCTACTCATATGCAGTACTTTGCATTTGTCCATGTTAAATTTCAGTTGCCACCTCTCAGCCCATCTGCTCTTCATGGACTAATAACATTAGTCCATGAAGAGCAGTGTCCATTGATTACCACCCTGTGTTCTCCCACTTAACCATCCTTTTATCTATTGTAGCAACTTGCCCTTTATGCCATACTGCTCCAACTTGTACAGTAGTCTTCCATGTGCAGCAGCATCAAAAGCTTTCCTAAAATCCAAGTATATGATATCAAAATTATTTTTTGCATACAGTTCCTTTGTGACCTCATCATAGTATCCAGTCAGATTGGTCAGACAAGACTTCCCCTTAACAAACCCATGCTGTTTGAACTATAACTACAGTCTTTTCTAGATGATCCTGCAGTGCTTCTTTTACCAGTGACTCCATTATTTTTCCCGGAACAGAAGTTAAACTGACAGGTCTGTAATTAGTTGTCACCTTTCGATCCCCTTTTTTGAATTGGGGATAATTTGCACATCTCCAGTCCGTGGGGACCTCCCCTGAGTCCAAGGATGCCCTCATAATCATGGCTAAGGGCCTGCTTACTTCCTTTCCTGCCTCCTTTAATATAACTGGATAGATCCCATCCACTCCAGGTGCCTTTCTTATGTTTAACTTCAGCAATTTCTCCTCCACTTTGCTCTCAGTCATTACAAAATCATTTAACTCTCTGTTAGTTTGATAAGCTTCTAGCCTCCACTTCCCTACAGAATTCCTCATGTGTGAATATAGATGCAAAATATTCTTTCTGTTTGTCAGCTACCTGACAGAATCATCAACAGTCGAACCATCGATATCAAGTGGACCAATCTGATTCATTCCCTTCCTTCTAGAATTTACATAAGTAAAGAAGTATTTCATATTTTTCTTTGCATCCTTTGCTTGCCTAATCTCTTTTGTGACTTGATTACAGACTATCTTATATTTACCATAGGTGTCTGTGTCTCCTGGTAATTTATATTTATCCCATGCATTTTTCTTCTCTGCCACCAGTCTCATTAGTTTATCTGACATCCATTTAGGCCTAAACCTTGAACAGTATTTCTTAGTTGTTATGAAAAGCCTAGTAACTTCCAAGATTAATTCCTTGAATGCTTTCCATTTAGTATTTGTTGATTGGTAACATCATCAGTTTATTCCACTGTATAGAATTTAAAAACTGTCTGAGATGACTGTAGTAACCTTTATGAAAGCAAAAACCCTTCCCTTTACCCCTGATGGTAGTTGCATCTTTGAGTAAATCCCACATTAATACACTGTGATCACTGCCACCTAGTTGTTGCTTTAACTGCAGATTCTTTGATAACTTTCAGAAAGATAACTCCACTGTGGGCAAATATGATTCTTGTTACTGAAATTTCATGAACAGTAAAAGGCCTTAGCTGCCAATGCACCATTAAACATCAAACCAACCAATCAACATGAACAGTAAAAAGCTAAATGTCATGAGAAACACACAAGAGAGATCCTCTTCCTTCATGACAGTGATACCAGTCACCAGGCTTGGGTAATCAACAGAAACAAATGAGGTATTTTATGAATTTTTGTCACAACTATCCACATATCTTAATCAGGTATGACCCCTTTGGATTACTATCTGTTTTCTGCCCTTTCATTTGTAAGGGCAATATGTTGGGACAAATAATGAAATGATTTGTGTGATCGAGGACTGATTCAGAGGAAAGCAGCAGGCTTAGGGAGTACCTGTTTAGAAAAATTGAGATTGCTTCATTCTTTCTGTTTGTCCAGAAACTTTTGATGATATATGAATCACCTTGACACTCCATAAGGAAGTTTCAGGTAAAGATTACCAGAATGTTTTCTCAAATTATATCCAGCTTTTGAAGATTATTTTATTTATTATTATTATTTTTTTGTTCAATCCTGCCATATATATATTAAAAAAAAAAGAGGAAAAGATAGTTTCTGTGATGACTATGACTGCAGTCATTGGTAGAATAGAGCGAACTCCCTTGCTAAATCAAGGAAGAATAAAGCTTTCAAATTTCCCAATGTAGTTAAATTCATTAATAACAAATGCTCAGCACTGAAGTCTAATGGGTCAGAAGGGAGGCTAAATAAAAATATTGGATCAAACTTGCCACTACCATTACCAAACACACGGTTTTGCGGTTAATTTGGAAAGTTAAATGAGTAATATTACACCAAAGGTGTTGATCTGTTCTCACCCCTGAGATAGTAGATTCTTTTTCTGCAGTACAAATTTACACTGTATACAACACAACTTTAGCATGTTAACGTGCACTAGATGATACAAGATCCATTTTTGCTACCACGATTTCCTATCCATGTAATTAACTTTTTTTTATGTTAACCCTCTATAGTACAGGCTTTGTTCATTGCATCTACAAAAAATGGAAAAAAATTTTTAAAAATATTTAAAATTATGATTAAGTGTAGGCAAAAAGTCATAAGCTATGAAAGCTACATGAAGTCGTACATGTTGGGCATAGCCTCTTGCTACTCTAGTGTATTGACCTCGTATTATGAAGCACTTGGCCATTAGTTGCCTTGGTATTGTACTATTCTAAATAAAAAAATAAAATAAAAAAAAAACTGCTCTAATGGATAAATTATTGCTTTTTATTTAAAGTGTATCCCACTACCCAAACCCAGGTTTTGATCCTATTTGGAATCTCAAAGTGCCTCTGCAATATGAGATCAATGCACTCAGTAGCAATCCAGTTTCCTCAGAGCTATGTACAGTGACTTTACAAGCTTTAATAGCTTGAAGTTGGCCTAGACTTTCTAAACCATTTCAAATCTCACATTGTCTCATTCATCACTGGGTTGTTGAGGTTTTTGCAGTGCCTACCTGCCCAGAGACAAGAGCTCAAATAGGATCACAATTGTGGGTCTGGGTAGAGGATATGCTTTAAAAGCAATATACATCTCCATTGAAGGACTGCTTTTTGTATATAGAGTAGTTACAATAACAAGACAACTTATGAAGTGCCTTCACAATGAGATCAGTGCACTAAGTAGCAAACCCAGTTTGCTCACAGCTATGTAGAGAAAGAGGCTATGCCCAGTACAATATTTACAACCATAAATATTTGTTTAATTAAATTTATGTACAATATTTAAAATTATTAAAATATCTGTTAAGATATCAATAGAATTATCAATGTGAATTTTAGCATTCCTTCATTATTTTCTCAATTGGAGAAGTATAATACAATGTAAAAAAAATGCTTTACATTGTTTCATGTTTATATACAGCGTGTGCCTGCTCCTGTGTTGATTTTTCTTAGTTTTTTGACTTTTAGAAGTGAGGTAGTTAGGAATTAATGTTTTGGAATAATGACTGCTATTATTACTAAAGACGTTATTTATTATTATCATCCAGTATAGTGTAGAGCAGAGGTGGCCAGCCTTTAACTGCAGCATGCCACATTATTTTGGAAATGTGCCATTTTTCTACCTAGGGGCAGATCCAGAAGCTACAAGAATCAATAGCCTCCCTCCCTTGTAATCTGCTCCCAGCAATACCAAGTGTTTTTCTAATTAAGTAAAGGAATTTTATGCACATTGGCTACATGCGTCTTATCTATCTCCATTTACTCGTGGGTCAGAGTCCTCTATGCTCAACTTAGTCATGTATTAACTGGCTTTCGCTGCTATTCAGTTCTCACACCTTCTGCTCTGCTTAACTTGCAAAGCCTTCCAGCACCAAAACATTTTCTAAGAAATGTAACAAACTTTGAACTTAATTTTTAAGTATAAATATGTATTCCTGCATATAACTGCCATTGATATGCTCATGACAAGTGTATTTTTCAAAATGAATTCCAGAAAGGTACATTTTATTCTTAGTTCTTGGTAGTCCAAAGTTGGTTTTAGGCTTACGCTCTTGTTACTAATGACACGTATACATGGGTTGAAATAAATGCTAATATATTTGAAATAAATGGCATTGCCAAAAAAAAAAGTGAATATTCCAATTTTTTTTAATAATCTGAGGCACAATTTCAACTTTAAAAACTAACTGGTTTCTCATCAGATAATTGATGGCATTTATTGGCAAATCTGTGTATAAAATCAGATCAAAGTGAGTAGCTGTGTACATACTCACTTTGATGTGGGAGTGGGCGGGATTTCCATATAAGCACATAAGAAAAATATATACCTTTAACCTCTAATACTGGATCACATTTGCCCTATTCAACTCAATAGTAAAGGTTGTAGATTATTTCAGTGCATGCATTGAAATAATTTGGAAATTGTATGCATCTCTTTTTGCAATTTCCATCTTTGTGGATTCTTTGGCCCCCCTCTGGTTTATCAATCAAAAGTCTGCATTAAGATCTGCAAGATGGCACCATTATGAAGTGATCAATCTAAGTTGCTATCTTAAACAAATAGTATCACAACAATATGGGGTCATCTTTTATATGATAAGCCCAGTTCTTAACATTAAATTTTTGTTCACTGTACTTAGAGGAAGAAATTGAATGTAGAGGTGCATACACTTTTCCAATTAATTCAATTTCAACATTTAAATAATTTTTCACCCTTCACTATAAAAAAATTCTTGTGAAATTGTAAAAAAATATAATTACAATTAAATTTTTTTTCTGGTTATATGAATCAAATATTTTTATAACAAAATTATTGTGAGTGTAAGTTAACACTCATTTTTTCTGTCATTAAATTTGCAGAATCTAGCTGTCAGGTTCATTATGATAAGAATTCATTGCAAGTTTGTTTTTAACTTTCAGCTAGAATAATAATCTTTATAATTAAAATTAAATTATGTGTTAGTTATTAAAGTGTTAAAGTTAAAAAGTCTGAATGTGAAAGAAGGAATGCTTTATACGAAATTATCTTTGGCGTGGTTCTGTGATATATAACGAACAGATTAAAACATATCCATATTTAATATGTTTATATTATTTTATTTATTTATTAAGATGCCACAAAATTCTTTGGATGTGAACTTGGAGCACAAACTCAGTTTGATCTAAAAAATGAACGCTACATTGTAAATGGATCTCACGAAGCCCCAAAGCTGCAGGATCTGCTTGATGGCTTTATTAAGCGCTATGTTCTATGTCCATCTTGTGAAAATCCGGAAACTGTACTTGTGAGTACTTGTACATTTGTTTCACTGCATTAATATTCTTTCTTTCTCAATGAAAAGTTAATAATGTAAACTTAGAAAAATCTTATTCAGAGGAATGAAAAAATTTTAAACTGCTAGTTGAAGTAAAGTAAATTAAAGGTTTAATTTATCTTTACCTTTTCAACATTTTCAAAAATGACAAATTAAAGTTCATTTAGAATTAAAAACAAGTGTGAAATAATGGAAATTACAGGCAAAAACCACATGAAAGTAATAGCATTTAAATAATCTTACCTGTGATCCCAGCATATTCTGGCTTATACAGTAACCTTTTGTGTGGGACTGAGTTGGATGCTTTGCAAAAATCCAAGTAAACAGCGGACTTTTGCAAGGCATTTGACTGTTCTGCACTTGAGGGGTTACCTTATAAGCTAGAACATGTTGGGATTGTGGATAAGATCTTTTGATGGATCACAGGGTGGCTTCGAGATAGGAGCCAAAGGGCTGCAATTATTGTTTACTCTTCAAATTGAACCAAGGTCCTTCAGGATCTTTGCTGGGACTATTTTTTGTTTTTGAATTAAAAATGGTATCAGAAAAAAGGGAGTTTAGTGTTATCATACAGGTGGGGTAAAGGCCCATAGTGCTCTGTCTGTGATTTATTGACCTGAGTTCATAATTCCACCGTAAACAAATAAACTAAGTGGCCTTAGATTATTGTCCAAGTACAGAGAACCAGCAAAAAAAAAAAAAAAAAAAAAGTAATAATAATAAAAAAAAAAACCTGTGCCGAGCACATGCAATAAATGGTTTTATGTGAAACATCCTTGGTGGCAATTACGATGGATTTATGAAAACTAAAGTAAGAGATGTATACCTGAGATTGCAACATATCTAAATGTCTCTGGAAAACAGCATCAATTGCGTACCTGATACTTGCGACCTTCGTCTTTATTTTCTTAGGTTTTGTTGCTCTCATTCTTTCTCAATACTCTTGAGAACGCTCTGCACTTGACCTTGGCATTGGTGAACACGTTGCCACTATTGATGTAAAACATCTATAATGACATCACAATCCATTGTGATGTCATTATAGATGTTTTACATCAATTATTCAACAATATATTCAACAATACAAGTGTTTGTCACGTGCCTACAATCAAATGGGTAATTAGGTTATTGGCTTGGATTTCGCTAACTTCTTCCAAGCCAAGGATGTTTTCACATAAAATAAAACATCTTTTGTGCATACAAGGTACACAGTTTTTGTTTTGTTTTTTCTCTAATGCAGATAACGAAATTCAAACGAATGGGTTTGAATTTTGTAAATCAGTTCACTAGAACTCGAGATATCAAACCAGTCACAAAAAACATGTCACACTACTAGTGAGTGCTTGGCACAGACTAGTGATGGGAGTGTGGGAAGCCCCTCTGGCGGAAGCTGCAGATGAGTTAATCACTTCCGTGATGCATTTTTCATTACCAATCAGATTTACTCGATTGAAGTTTTTGCAGGTGCACCAGGGATGTTTCACATCAAAAATAAATACATTGAGCTTCTTAAAAAGGTCAAAAGATGAGTTTATCGAACATTTGCTTATAGATTGGGAGATCATAATATAAGGTAGTTGTGATATTTCACTTGAATTATCATCCAAATATAAAGAATATATCTAAAAATAAAAAGACATTCAGCTTCTTGAAGAGGTCAAAAGATGGCCAGTGTGACTTGATAAAATAAAACATCTATTGATAACTGATAAAATAAAACATCTATTAATTAATGATAATTGATAAGATCAGAAAAAAGAGTGCATGTGCGAGGGAAGATTTTGAATAGATGGACTTTATTTGGTTATTAGGTACATCAGTGGGGCGATCCGATTGAGGACAAACAATAGGAGAAGTCTAATATAGTGATCATTGCATATTCAAAACTGAAAAGCCATTTCCTCTACAAACACATAACAACCTGAATACTAATGAACAATCGGATTTAGTGGTGCAGGCCTTTGACCCCATATAATCCAATAAGTGAGATTTGCTGTTTTTGATTAGTAATAAAACTGCATAATTAAAAATTAAAAAGCTGGGGAAAAAAAATTTAAGTCATTAACAAAAAAAATATAGTTGCTTCTAGTATGAGTGCCTTCAATGTGGGCATCTGTATGTAGTGAGGTGAATTCCCAGCAACTCTACTGTTCCTCTAGACTGGTATCCTGTGCCTACAGCCTGGCTGTTATGATCCAGGATAATATCATAGGAATCTTTTGTGTTTGTTAGACACTGTTTGACCCATGGAAACTGAAAAGGGGGAATCCTGGTGGTTGAAGGGCCAACTTCAACACCACTTTAGTCCCTTCTTTTACAATACAGGAGTTCCTGTATTGTAAAAGAGATCAATTGGCTAGTGGGTTCACCTGCGAGGGTCGACTGCTGAAGCCAATTCTCCCTACCCTTATGGACCGAGGGACAAGATTCGAACTGGTGGAGGTACAAGCATGGCACTTGGATAGCTCTGGTGTTTCACTCCCAAGTACATCTATTGCTTGTCAGGTAATGGACTCTGGTGTGTGGGGGAGCCCAAGAACTGAAAAATGACTGCTGTGAATCCTGATAATATAAATCTTTTGATACCCCAACAAATTTTTTCAGAAAATTTACACGACCCAGATAACCATCACTTTGGCTCTCTTTTTATGTAGAGCTGAAGATATATCAAGTCCAACATCTTAATACTTGATAATTCACTCCAATAGTGAGAAGCCCACAATGAAAATGTCACCCTTTGTCATGCAAGAAGGGTTTGGAAGGGCAGGCTCCCCTAAATGAGTTAAGCACTTCATTCTTGTGGCATCAGAGACCTTGAAGTAACACTCAGAACAGCTTCTGAGTCACATCTATTGGAGATTGTCAGTTACATTAACACCCCACAAAACACTGAACTGATCCTGAAACATTTTCTCAGAATAGGATCTTCTTGAATTGTCTAAAAGGAAATCTCTTCCAAACTGAAAATGAAAACTCAAGGATTGAAAGCTCAAAGCAGATATTTATGAAAGGGAAATATTTGTCTGTCTTGAAATTTTGGCACTAAGAGATCCCAAAAATTCCAAGACAGACCTTTGAGAACTGAATCAAACTCTCAATCCCCTGTCGTCCTCTGTAGATCACTTGGATATTCAAAACTGACAAGCCTGAGCCAATCAGCATAATGCAGCTTTCTCTTGAAGCTGTGAAGTTAATCACAAACTCTGAGAAACAGTAATTGTTAAGAGCATTCAGCTCCTGCAGACATCCAGCATGGACCAATCAGTTTTCCTCCTGCATTCATTGTTCCTCTCAAGTAATTCTCTATAGCTAAGTACATCCTGATTTTGAAGTCCATGGCACTTCAGTTGTAATGTACAGTGACTTTCCTGCCTTTTTAAATTATCAATTTCAGTATTCAAGCTGTATATAGTACTTTTAATAAATAAATCATTATTGAATGATCATTGCCTATAAATAATGAAAAGCTACATTATGTTCATCTTAAGCGGTAATTCGGCCTATATTTCTAAGATGGTTTTGTGTTCGATTAATTTTTTATTTAAAAATCCACACTGTGGTGTTCCATATTTCTTCATATTACCTACAAGCAGAAGATAGTCCAACTCCCATATTATGTTTAAACAATGTTTTGAATGCCTGAATTTATTTTGGCACAGTGGTTCTCTCACTTTTAACCATCTGACTGAACTTTTTGCACTCTTAAATTTTATTTGACAGAGTGTAAAAGGCTGTCTGAAAATTTTCAGTTTTTACAGGCTGTATATCTCTACAAAAAATGTTTTAATACTTATCATATACAGTCTTATCCTTTACTTGTTTTTATTGATATATACCACTTTGTTTTATGTACATTATTGACATGGAAAGCTATTTTTAGGTTGCCTATAAACGTGATGTGTTTTATTTTAAAACTTTGGGCATCATGTCCTAACTTGCTGATGTGTCATAAAAAATCAAATGATATCAAATCCAACAGGAGTAGGGAGATGAGCCTGCTGATACTGATGAAAGAGGTTTCTTTCATGTGTCTTTCACACTAGAAATATTCCTGTAAGCAGTCCACATTTTTGGCAAAAAATGCATTTAGAATTGGTAATCTTATGCAACTTTAGTACAATCTAAACTCACAATTTTAGTCAGCACTGAAATTGAGTTTTTATATTGAAAAATAATATTAAACAATAAAATAAATTGTTTTTAGTATTAATATTTAAATTAATGATGTTATCTCTACTATACCATTTTCCTGAAAGTATGGTTTATTAAAGTTTTACAAAAAAAGTTATTTCCTATAAAACAGATACGTTATAAAAACCATAATCTCTGTACAAATGTATTTACAATTTGTAGAATGTGTTTTGCTTTTTTTTTTTTATTTTTGAATTTAAAATCAGTATTTAAGTAAAATGCACAGAAATTTCCTTTCTTCGTTAGAAACATGTTCCAGATTCCCTTGTTAGAAACATGTGCCAAACATATACTTTTTTTTAAATCAAAAAAACAGCTCTTAAAGTAATTTTGAGTGATGCCCAATAGTACAAAATTTTGTTTTAGCAAAACGATTAGTGTTCTTTCCCAAGAAGTTTGTTGTGATAGAATTTTATTGTAAAATTGTAATGTGTGTACAAAGTGTAATAATGTATTATTATTTTAAAAACTTTTTAATGTTGTTTATAGGGTGTACTTCAAAAGAAAGGCTTAATTACTACTAAATGTAAAGCTTGTGGCTATTCAGGTCAACTTGATTCTACTCACAAGCTCACAACCTTCATCCTCAAAAATCCTCCGGAGCAAGTAAGTGAAATCTGTTTATATTTCAAACAATACTTTAAATTTTTTGAATATGTAACTGTGTTCATCAAAAATTATATGGCATTAATAATTAATATTCAGTACAATACATTATAAGATAGCTATTTACCACTGTTGTGAACTTTTTAGAAGCAAATTAATATTTAAAATAAATTTCTGCTTACACTCTGGTGTGGCTACATAGCATCAGAGGAATTTACAAGATCAGGAGAGAATACAAGAACACATGTAGGTTATAGAACCACGGTCAATTCAAATGATTGTTCTGCTGCATGCCTTTGTGTTTGACCACTTGTCTGTGGCATCCATTCATTTTTAATGAAAACTATATGTTAAGTGGTTATTAATTGACTTCTACAAAGTGGAGCAGTCATTTAGGGTTCCAAATTCTGTGTTCAGTTTAATTCTGATTCATTGTATTCTCTTATTTTGTGATTGTCGGTGGCTTCAAACCTTTTTTTATTACAGATCAAAACAAATAAAATAGTAAAAGTAATGGATTGCATGTGTCAAAAACAGTTCCTTACCACTAATGATGCATTGCCAAATAGGATTTTATTTATTTATTTTTATTTATTTTTTTGTTGACAGTTGACAGAAATATAACAGTAATATATAATATTGTTAAATATTATACGAGAGGTTTCTGAAAAGTAAGGTAACACTTTTTTTTTTTTTTTCATAATAATGGTGAAAAAGAATGAGATGAAACGTGGAGGACAGATAGACTCTTTAATAATATTTAAAAAAAACTGCCAGTGCAGTGTTGCAATACTGTCGCCTCACAACAGATTCCAGTTGCAAAATGGCGGCTACCATGCGAGTGTGGTCCAAAACAGGTGTTCGTGAAGTCATTTGCTTTTTGCAAGCAAAAGGTCTTCACCAAGTGACATTCGCTGTGAACTGGTTGCTGTGTATGGCGAAAAGGTGATGACAAAGAAGCGGGTGTGTTTTTGGCGCAATGAATTTAAAGCGGCCGTGTTGACACTGAAGATTGAAATCGGGCGGGCAGGCCTTCATCAAGCAAGACAGAAGACAACATTTTGCGCATGCCTTTGTGTTTGACCACTTGTCTGTGGCAGCCATTCATTTTTAATGAAAACTATATGTTAAGTGGTTATTAATTGACTTCTACAAAGTGGAGCAGTCATTTAGGGTTCCAAATTCTGTGTTCAGTTTAATTCTGATTCATTGTATTCTCTTATTTTGTGATTGTCGGTGGCTTCAAACCTTTTTTTATTACAGATCAAAACAAATAAAATAGTAAAAGTAATGGATTGCATGTGTCAAAAACAGTTCCTTACCACTAATGATGCATTGCCAAATAGGATTTTATTTATTTATTTTTATTTATTTTTTTGTTGACAGTTGACAGAAATATAACAGTAATATATAATATTGTTAAATATTATACGAGAGGTTTCTGAAAAGTAAGGTAACACTTTTTTTTTTTTTTTTCATAATAATGGTGAAAAAGAATGCGATGAAACGTGGAGGACAGATAGACTCTTTAATAATATTTAAAAAAAACTGCCAGTGCAGTGTTGCAATACTGTCGCCTCACAACAGATTCCAGTTGCAAAATGGCGGCTACCATGCGAGTGTGGTCCAAAACAGGTGTTCGTGAAGTCATTTGCTTTTTGCAAGCAAAAGGTCTTCACCAAGTGACATTCGCTGTGAACTGGTTGCTGTGTATGGCGAAAAGGTGATGACAAAGAAGCGGGTGTGTTTTTGGCGCAATGAATTTAAAGCGGCCGTGTTGACACTGAAGATTGAAATCGGGCGGGCAGGCCTTCATCAAGCAAGACAGAAGACAACATTTTGCGCATTAAGGACATCATTCTTGAAAACAGGCGAGTGAAACTGTGAAATTGCACAAATAGCGAATGTGAGTAAGTCGACTGTTCATAATAGCCTTGGCTTTTGAAAGGTGTGCTGCCACTGAGTGCCCCAACAATTGTCAGAGGAGGATAAAGCAAAACGCATGGGGATGTGTCTGGAGAACCTGTTGTGATACAGCGATGGAGAGGATTTTCTCGCTTGCATAGTCACAGCAGACAAAATGTGGGTCCATCACTTTACCCTGGAGAGCAAACAAGGCTCCGTGACCTGGAAACATCCACAATCTTCTGTGCGCAAAAAATTCAAAACTGTTCCCAGTGTCCAAAAAGTCGTGGCCACAGTGTTCTGGGATTGCCAAGGCATTCTGTTGGTGGATTTCTTGCTGAAGGGAGGAGCAATCAGTGCACAGCTTTACTGTGCAACGTTGAAAAAACTGAAAGCCAACATTTGATGCAAGCGACCAGGACTCCTGACAAGAGGCGTGATTTTGTTGCACGACAGTGCAACTCCACACATTGCCCACACCACTTGAGTGGTTGCTCCTTAATCATTGGGAAACTCTGTCACATTCCCCCTACAGCCCAGACTTAGCACCTTCAGGCTTCCACTTGTTCGGCCCGCTGAAAAAACACCTTTCAGGAAAGCATTTCACCATGGATAAGGAAGTTCATCAGGCTGGGCGATGTTTGGTTACTGCATATGGGCACGGCCTTCTTCAGTGCTGGTATTGATAACCTGATCCATCGTTGGGACAAATGCATCAATAAAACGAGACTGTGGAGAAGTAGTGCATGTTCGCTTATTTCTTGATGTTTAATTTCAACTTCGTATTATTAAACATAATCGAGAGAAAAAATGTGTTGCCTTACTTTTCGGAAACCCCTCGTGTTATATGCATGTGTAAAAACAGTTCCTTACCACTAATGATACATTTTGCCAAATAGGATTTTATTTATTTTTTTATTTTATTTATTTATTTATTTTTTTTTTTTTTTGGCAGTTGACAGAAATATAACAGTAATATATAATATACATAAAAATCATAAGAAAACATTACAGAAAACTGGAATAGCATAAAGTCTGCATACAGTAATACCCCGACTTACGCTACCCCGACGTACGCGAACTCGGAGTTACGCGGTTCTTGATTTTTTCGTTTGGCAACGCTGCCGCCCACTATCTTCAAGGTCGTTTTTCATATGTTATCGATATACGGTGCGACGGCGGAGAATGAGAGCGAAAGATGAACAAAATTCAACTTGCTGCTTTTATGTTTTTTATATCAGTGAAGGGGAAACACATTTCACCATAATAACGTAAAAACCAACACAATTCCAGCTATGGGTATAATCGCAAATGCAATTAGATCGAGTTTACTACCAGTTTATAACAGATTTCACTAGCAGAAACGCAACTGGATTTTTATTGTTTTATGGTAGTAACCCCTAGAAATGTGAGGTGTTAATAGTGTATCTCTGCTTTTATGGTGTTGTTTATTCAGTTGCTACATGCGCGCAGCTTTGTTTATGCGTATCAAGCGTGCCTCCTCGTTTTGTAATTGTGCTTTATTCCCTAAAAATGAGTAAAATACTTAATTAAAAGGTGTGAAAAGGAAGCGTCCTGGTGAAGACACTGCAGATTCAGAGAGAAAAAGAAAAGCAATTATCGATAAACAGAGGCGGACTGGATCAAAAATTCTTACCCGGGAAAATTTATAGTGGCCTCATACTATGGTTTATGGCCAAAATCACACCGGCGCACCGGGGTTTCCCCGGTAAGGCTTATGGCCAGTCCGCCTCTGTCGATAGAGAAAAAAATATGAAATTGTGAAACGCTTTGAGCGAAATGAAAGACCATGTGATATTGCACGTGCTACAGGCGTAAATGAGGCAACGGCGAAAAGCATATGACAATTGCAAACTTGAATTGAAAAGTTATTGAATTGCAAACTTAGCTCAATTGAAAAGGGCTTAAAAATTTTAGAAAACATAGACTCCAACGAAGAACGCGTTATAGCTACAAAGCAAGGAATAAAAAAATTATTAGCTTGCTACGAAGAAATTCTGCGTGAAAAAAAGAAGGCGCTGTGTCGTCAGACGAATTTGTTAGATTTTATGAAGCCATCGACATCGAAATAACTTTTTTACGTAAGTCATTTGTTTTTTTAATACATATTTTGTATTAATATGTATAAAGAACTGCAATTTTATTAATATTTTTCTTCTAAACTAGTGTTTTTGTTAGTCCTTGGTCCCAATTAAGCAAAATTTATATGCAAAGTTGTACCCCGACTTACGCGATTTTCGTCGGACCCACCTATCGCGTAACTTCGGGGTATTACTGTATTTTAATTGGCAGGATATTTGAACAAGTTGAATCACATTTGCTGCCACTTATATTTGTAATGGTCCTTTATTTGTGCCTTTGGGGCTTCTCTTGGGGCACTGGACAAGTAGGTCCTGTGTTTTATTTAATGAATTTCATCTGTCAAGAATCATGACTTCAAGTAATGCCAGCATCTGTTGTTTGTAGTATTCTAACATCAACAGATGCATTTGAATGACATCACTTTAATATCTCTTACAATATCAGATGACATATTATAAAGAGCCAATTAAGTGTTATCAGCTTCGGCATACTGTCCATTCCCTTTCAATGCTGATGTCCCAGGCTTTGGCACCATTATATAACAACCCTTTACGGTAAAATTTTTTTGGAAAAATACTTTTTACACAAAATGTTATCAGTAGATTCACACTAAGGATGATGCCCCCCCCCCCCACACACACACAAACTAAAGAATTAAAATTCATCAAGCATAATCTTCAAAAATTTAAAAATTTTTTTTCTTGTGGAAAGTACTAAACTAGATAAAATAACTTCAACATAAGTGAAGAATATATGAAACTGTAAGCCAAGTATGCAGCTTTTGTAGTGCTCTCTAAACATTGTGATTGACGCTAAGCAAAATCCCAGCTGTAATGCAATAGCACATGGTTCAGTCAGTGTGCTGATATCATGCAGTTTTTCGTTTCATGTGCTTTTCCTTTTATAGTGCTCATTTATTGACTGCAATTGAATGGATGCATATTTCTGTTCAGGTACAAAAATTGCAGTTAATTTGAACACAAGTTTGCATTCAGGCTGCTAATGTGTTAAACAGACCTTCCGTTTTCTCATCAGGAGTCACAGTATATAATCAGGACTGTGTGACATACTTGACTGTATCGTGGCGAGGTAACATGGGTACAATTTTATTGTTACTGCCCATAATAAGGTCCATCCAGTGTACACTATTATAAAGGTATGAAATGTGTAAATGCAAGTGTGTGTGTGGTAATATCTGGAGTACCAGAAATGAATAAATAGAATTTCAGGAGACCACAGTGTCCGTGAAGTTTACAAGAGAGAGAGATCATGATTCAAAGAGCACTATGCATAGTTTTTTGTTGAGAAATTTCCATTGGTGTGTTACTTTGTGTTAAGCTGGACAACATAATTTGGATTATTGCACAGTTGGTGAATTGGTTCATGTAATATATGCATAAAACCCCTTTTCTTTCTATAAATCGCTCATTCTGAAGAATAGCCAGATATTTCGGAAGAGAATGATGAGAACATTACAGGTTCTGTGGAATTATAAGTCCAATTAAGCATCCAAAAAGGACTTAATTCACTGTCAGCTTTATGTTAATTTGAACCCTGAAGCTTGTGTAAGGAGAAGACCAAAACCTTTAAATATGGAAAATGCTTGACTGTATGTGTTAAAAAAAAAAAAAAAATGGAATTTCATACCCAACTAAATGTTCATAAATTATGTTCCCTGTGAATTCTTCATTGCACTGCTCATGGTTAATAAATCAATTTACAACTTTCTCAGTTTTTTTTTTTTTTTTTTTTTTTTAGAAATGACATTTTTCCATGTTTTCTTGTACTGTTGTAAGCATGAATAATTATTGTTACAAATAATAAATGTATTTTAACTTTTTCTTAAATGCAAGTAATTTTAAATTGCTTTAGCTGCCTTGGATTTTATATATTTATTTTAAAAAAAAAAAAAAATTTTTTTTTTTTTTTTGACATCCATTAGCTTGATCTGACTAGTTTCCAAGGTTCTTTGGTAGCCCAACATTTGCAAACTAGCTAAATCATGTCAAGCTCAGAGACTTCATTAAATTTGCTTTGGCAGTGGGCCAGTTCATTCTAATAAGTGAAATGGAATATATACACAGCAGTTGACTAGAATTTATGGCACAACCTATTGCCAAGTATCAGAATTCACATTTTGTCAATTTTTCAAATTATTTAATAGTTAAATATAATAGTTGAATTAACTTCTGTAACTTCTGTAATACATTGTAAATTAAAATTTTCTAACCTTTCTTAACACGTGTCAACCATATATGTCCGACACCATTACATTTTTCAGGCATATCATCGGACATATATTGCTGACACCCACTGTTTCAGTGGGAGCTGCGTCAGCTGTATAGCGCTGACGATTGTTGGAAATTTGCATTATTTTTGAAAAGCATGGCCTCTGATGTTACAGGATGAAATTTGCATGCCGCTATGAGAAAAAATAAGCGAGTAACTGGTCATTATTTAAAAATTCTTTATTATTACAAATTTTATAATTACAAAATCATAAAATTATAATTATTTATTTTGATTTATGGTGTTGTCCAAAACACTCCAAACACATGAAAGGCTGATTATAGTCTGGGAAAACTCTTTTCCCCTTTCTGCTAGCAACTGATCTTCCTTCTGACTCTCAGTTTTGCATAACAAAAAACGCACATCCTTCTAACTTTCTTGTTGTTTGCGTCAATTTTTGTCGTTAGTATATGAGTGTTACCACATTTTGGCTATTCACATTTCTCTTTCTGTTCTATATTTAGCAAATCCGTAACTACCTCTTCCCCGAAAGCTTCTTATTTTTATTTGTTTCAAGGTGTGGCCTGACCATTGCCTTATACAAGGGGATAATCATCACCTCATCCCTGCTAGAAAAATTCCTGTATATCATTGACAAAACACCATGAGCTACTCTCGCAGACTGTCTGCACTGCTCAGAAAACTTCATATCTGCCTGCACAATTACCCCCAGGTCCTTTTCATTCTCTACCACTGTCAGTGTGGTACCACAGAGTTGATATGTTACTCTGTGATTACTGCTTCCCATATGTAGTACTTTACATTTGTCAATGTTAAACTTCATTTGCCACCTCTCAGCCCATCTGCTCAACTTTTCTAGATCCTGTTGCAGCAGTGTACTGTCATTAGTGTCGTTAACAACCCTGCCAACCTTCGTATCGTCTGCAAGCTTGGACATTAAGCCTGATATACCATCATCAATATTATTTATAAATACAGAAAACAACTATGGACCCAACACTGAACCCTGAGGGACTCCACTAATAATAGTCCATGAAGAGCAGTGTCCATTGATTACCACTCTGTCTTCTCCCACTCAACCATCCCTTTATCCATAGCAGCAATTTGCCTCCAAGACCATACTGCTCCAATTTGTGCAGCAGTCTTCCATGTATAACAGTATCAAAGGCCTTTCTAAGATCCAAATATGAAAGTGATATGAAAGTTGTTATTCCCTGCATCCAGTTGCTTTGTGACTACATCATAGTATCCAATCAAATTAGTCAGACAAGACTTCCCCCCCCCCCCTTAACAAACCCATGCTGTGTCCGAGCTATAACTGAAGTCTTGTCTAGATGATCCTGCAATGCTTCTTTTACCAGTGCCTCCATTAATTTCTCTGGAACAGAAGTTAAACTAACAGTTGTGTAATTACCAGTGTCTCCCGTTGATCGTCCTTTGTGGATTGGGGTCACATTTGAACATCTCCAGTCCATGGGTACCTCCCCTAAGTCCAGGGAAGCTCTCATAATTATGGCTAAGGATTTGCTTACTTCCTTTGCTGCCTCCTTTAATATAACTGGATAGATTCCATCTATCCCAGGTGCCTTTTTTATATTTATCTTCAACAATTTCTCCTCCACTTTACTCTCAGTTATTACAAGATTATCTAGCTTACTGTCAGAGTTAAATACACCTGTGGCATTCCCCTCCCTGAATAACTCCTCATGTGTGAATGTAGATGCAAAATATTCATTTAGTGTGTTAGCTACCTGAGCAGGATCATCAACATCGATATCCAGTGGACCAATCTGATTCATCCCATTCTAGAGTTTACATAAGTAAAGAACTCTTTGCTGTTTTTCTATGCATTCTTTGCCAAAGATTTCTCGTAATCTGCCTTCGCCTGCCTAACCTCCTCTGTAACTTGGTTACAGACCAGCTTATATCTATCATAGGCTTCCATGTCACCCATTAATTTATTTGTATCCCATGCATTTTTTCCTTCTCTGTCACATGTCTAATTAGTTCATCTGACATCCATTTAGGCCTAAATCTTGAACAATATTTCTTTGTTGGTATGAAAAGCTTAGTAGCTTCCAAGATTAATTCTTAGAATGCTTCCCATTTTGAATTTGCAGTTGGTAACATCATCAGTTGGTCCCACCTTATAGAATTTAAATACAGTCGCAGACCACTGTAGTCACCTTTACAAAAGCAAAAACCCTTCCCTTTACCCTTGATGGTAGTTACCTCTTTGAGTAAATCGCACTTCAGCACGCTGTGATCACTGCCACCTAGTGGTTCCTTTATCTGCAGATTCTTGATGCATGAAGAATCACTACTGATAATGAGATCAAGAGTATTACTCCATCTAGTTGCCTCCCGAACAAGCTGATGTAGAAAACAATCATCCAATAAATCAACAAAAGCCTTGCTAATGTGTGAGTGACCAATCCACAAATTCCAGTCAATCTCTGGGAAATTAAAATCCCCCATTATAAGACAATCTGATTTACTGGTCCACTTGTTTCTCTGCACAATTGCTTATTATACTCATCAGATTCATTTGGCCTATAACACACACCTACTCTCATTTTTCCTTTTCCAGTGTTTATGTCACACCAAATACTCTCAACATTGCATTGTCCACCAACATCAATTGGATGCACTTCCTTAGATTTTGTGTTGATTAACTAACAGCATAACCCCTTCTCCCTTTCTGTCCTGTCTATCCTTTCTGTACATATTGTACTCCCCAAATTCCAGAATAACTGGAATTTGGGGAGTTCTGTACTGCTTATTTCTGTGTGACACCATGTCTCTGATACCCCAACAATATCTGCCTTTGATGTCTTCAAGCTCATTGAATTTATTAACTATACTCCTAGCATTGGTGTACATGCAAGTATACGTGCACCTGTTTCTACTCTTAGTTACCCTAACACAGCCCATGTATTTACTTGTTCCACTATGATGCCCAGCAGTCCTGGAAATCCCCATTGTCTTGCTTTCCAGGCTGCTGCTCAATTGAATTTCAATAGAAGTAGTGCAAGAATCACTTTTACCTCTGCTAGCGGCTACTGCTAATCTATTAGTCTGTGTATTCCCCCCCCCCCCAAGCTAGCAGTTTTCCGACCCATCTAACCAAGCCGCCTCTGTAGCCAGGTGGGAAGGAGCAGCAGTGCATAGCACACGCTTCTTGATTAGACCAGGGTTCGACCCCGTCACCACCAAATACGGAGGATGCGGAAAGGTCAGGGAATGACCACTGCATATCCCGCAGCAATGTGGCCTTAGTTGCTAATGTTCCTAAAACCCAAAAACAAAACAAAAAACGACAAACCCATCTAACTCTGCCTCGATAGCATCAGCAAATATTCTTGCACCCTTTCTATTTAAGTGTATCCCATCCCTGTAGAAGCAGTCTCTCTGTTAACAAGCACAGACCAGGCTGAGAAAAATTCTACTCCTTGAACCTTGCACAGTCTCTCCAGGGCCGAATTGATCGACAAGGCTCTCATCGTATACTCCCTCCTGTTGTGTCTGGCTAGAATTGCAGACACTTTCAAATTCAACTCTAACTCACGGCTTTTTTTCAGCATTGACTTGTACTTGTTAAGTAATTATGTAATTTCTCCTACTCTTAATATCATTAGTTCCAATGTGTAGAACAATATCACCCTTTGTGCTCCATCTTGTGCCCCATCTTGCCACTTTAGAACAATAATTCCATTTTTTTCCTTCCTTGGCGATTGTCTCCCCTTCATTTAGCTTTGAGTACGACTTCTTTGTGCATAAATTTTTTTATTCGCTCGTAACGTATACCAATAATGTGATTTTTTTTTTTTTTTTTTTTTTATGAAGAAATGATGACACCAGATGGTAGCTGGTATAAAAGTTGTCTACATACAAGGTGTGACCTTCATTTAGGAGTGCTTGCGATAACTCTTCGCAGACCTTTGCAGCTAAACCTATGGATTTTATATAATTTTCAGATTTACCTGAATAGACCTTGCTCATCCAGGTATATCCTTCAGTGGAACATAATTTGAACAGCTTGATTCCATATCTGTGCACTTTATTTGGAATATATTGGAATATCAGTCTGCCCCTCCAAGGAATAAGAGTTTCGTCAATGACGAAATCTTCACCGGGGAAAAATATTTTCTGATATTTCAGCTGCAAAACCTCTATCAAGTGTTGTATCTTACTGAGCCTGTCCACTGGAATAGTGGTTTCATTGTCTGAAAAGTGATTGAGGTGCAACAACAATTCAAGTCTGTTGCGAGACCATTTTTGTTACTAAATTATTTTTATAGATAAGTTTGGTTGACCAGTAGGATGCAGTACTGCCCAATCTTACTAGTCCCATCCACATAAGAAGCCAGAAAAACTTTCTCATCTCCTCAGCAGTTGATTGAACCCACTTTTTTAAACAACTCTGCCGTGAAGCTCGGGTACTCTGAATTTTCTGTTCAGCATATCTGTTTGTTTCCGTTACAATAACATTTATTACTTCATAAAAAAATAATGAAAATGCCTCAAGGTGAGTAATGTTTCTTGATACATTTATTTGTAGTCCCGATTTGCCTGTAAAATCAAATCTTTTTTGGCATCCTTCGTATTCAGTCCATTCAACAGCTTCATTTGTTTCAGTTGCTTCAATCTCAGATTCTTCGGTATTTTCAAATTTCTCATCCGTGTTTTCTTCCCTCCAGCCTGAAGCACTTCAATATTTTCTGCTGTTTCAGTATCTCCTTCATTTGAAGAAATATCCCAGTCAGGATCTCTTACCGAATCATCAGAGTTAATCTTTTTCATCTTCAGAACTACTACTAAGATTTTCAGCAATTTCTCTTAGTTCCTCTTATTTTAGTAATTTTCTTTTAGCCATTGCTGTTTAGATTTTATTTTTTTACAACACACTTCTACAAACTTGTGGAGAAACACAACACAATAATAATGGGGATAATACAGTGCGCTAATGAACTTGTTTTCACAAAATCTCTAACAATACTGACAAACTTATTGCGACGTTTGAGAGTTTATTTTATAGCGATTAGTTTTATTGCAGTATGCACCGCGCGTGCAATAAACTAATCACAAATGACCTTCATATGTATGCTGTAATAGCGTCACACTTATGTGGCCGACACATCATCTCAAGAAATAACCTTCTGGCCCACGTCGGCCACATATATGCGACACAAAAAAAAAGACTTTTTTGATATTTTAAGCAAAAAAAACTGCATAACATTGACATTTAAATATTTATTTTAGAATTACTGATCAAATTATTTACTAAATATTTTTTGACCCCTGGGGAATTTTTTTCTTAAACTAGCTTGGCAGTCAACGTGTTAAATTAAAATTTTACATAAATAATAGTTGTTCCAAGATCCACTTTCGATACATCATCGAAGGATGCCATGACTTGGACAGAAATGACTGCTGTCGTGTCCAGTGTGAGCCACTAGTTCTTCGCTTGTATAACCCATGGCATGTGTTCTAAGGTTTTTCTAGTAGACAAACCAAGCTTAACTGAATTCTTTTCTTTGCACCCATTGCAAGGAGTGTAGCGATCTAGCGATCTGAAAAGAAACTTGGTGTATTATGAGAATTTGAGTCGGTGAAGAAATGAGTGCCTGTCCTAAAAACAGATGTAACTGAGAACTTGTCACAGACTCAAGTGTCTTGCGACCTGCCAAGTGATACATCCCTTTTTGGATCCCAGAACAGGCAAGTACTGGTTGCTCTGATTAAAGGAGACTATTACCAGGCAAACAAGTAACTTTTTTTTGTACTAAAGATAGGTGGACCTGAACCAGGGTGCGTTTGTCAGGAGCGACAGTTGATGTTACCAACAGACTGTCAGATTTTAAGTGGTGTAAAAAAGACCACTAACGATATTAAATGAACATGACCTGGGGATTTGTTGGTTAAATATAGAACCATGCTGAAAAAATGCTGCAGGTAGGTCAGAATGTGTATGCATCTGGAATTCTGCCCAGACACAACAGGAAAGATTATATTTTTATAATATTTTTAAAGATAATATTTATATCAACATGGTCTGCACATGTAGGTAGGAGGAATCTGTTTTGTAGAACAATATTCGTTTGAACTAAGGTGGTGCAAGGGTTTTTACCAGTATCATTGAGGATACTTTGAGAGTCCAGGGAAACTTAGGGGGAGAAAGGTAATATAGACATGCATTTATCTGATGATATCGGTCAAAGTAATACTTGCACATATCTCAATAATTCTTTTTTGTTGCATGACAGCCAGTGTTGAGAAGATGAGGGTGGCAATGTTTCAGGTGGCTGAACCTCAAGGGGTGTGTCAGGGTAGTAAACTGTAGACGATTACGTGGTCTTAGATGTGTGTACAGTAATGTTGGGAGTGTTGTCAATAAAACATGTGAATTTGAACACCTGGTTATGACAATGCTGATGTAATAGGGTTAGCAGAAATGTAGTGCCACTTATAAATTGAGGATGACGAGTTCCACTATATTGTATAATGTATTTAGGAAGGATAAGAAAGAGAGGGAGTGGTGGGGTCATATCAAAAGGCAGCCTGAGTGCGAAAAGATTTTGCTGAGTCTACAGTTGTGCATGCCAACGTAAGAATCTGTGTGGCACGAGTTAGTTGGAAGCAAAGGTATAATGAGAGTGGGAGTAATCTACAGACTGGAAAATTGTGAAGTGTGTGATGAGAATTTCTACATGCAGTGGCAGGTAGTGATCACACAGTCATTGGTTAGAAGGTGAAGAAAGACATAATAAAACACGCCTGCGTGCTCTGGATTCATAATTTATTTTATTTTTGTTACACAGAGCATTAAAACTATGATAAATGAATTAGCTTTCGGCTGGGTGGCAGCCTTCATCAGATTAAAATACTTTGAATGGCAGTTAGAATAGAGATGCACTGCCAGGATGGTGCGTGAGGCACGTGGTTAATTGTTTGTTGATGTTTGTGGCTGTGACGTATGGTGGTGACGTGGCCAGCGTTTGTCTATGGACAGAATTACTGCTTCTGTGATGGGGTTAAGTTGACAACCACTGTTCCTGTTCAACGAGGTATCCGAGCATTTTATACTTAACGATTCCAACCAGGTGCGCCTTAGGTAATAGTGGGACTTGTCTACAACCACGACATCGCAGTGTGGGTCGATGTCGTGGTGGGTTGTCCAGACATGCTCGGCAATAGCTGAGTGTTCTACATCCGCCAAACGGATCGCCCTTTTATGTTCTGAGAGGCGTTTCTCGAGACGACGTCCAGTCTCTCCAAAGTAGCAGCTCGTGCAGTCACGGCAAGAGATGCGATAGACCACACCACTCTGTAGAAGGGTGGGGACAGGTGTTTTTATGTTGGAAAGGAGAGAACGCAGTTTCTTGCCTGGGAGTTGGATGCACTTTACCCCATGCGATCTTAGGATTCTACCGATCTGCTGTGACAGGTTGGGGTAGTATGGGATGAATGCCCTCGTGGAAGACTCGTCACTGTTGGCGTTGCTGTTGGTCGTCACGTCGCGTGCTTGTAGATCACATCTGTTAAGGACATCGATGGGGTAGCCACACCTCGTAAGGTCTACTTTGACTCTGGTGATCTCTTTGCGCCTTTCATCTGCAGAGCTGGAGTGTGTCCAGGCGCGAGTTAGCAAGGTTTGGGCGGTTGAGAGGAGGTGGCCCCGTGCGTGTGCTGACTGGAAGTTGGTAAATTGGCCAGCACACACAGGCTTACGATAAACTGTCGTCTTCAAGCATGTGTCTTCGCGCCGGACAAGTGTATCTAGGTATGGTATAGAGTTGTTCGACTCCAGCTCAATCGTGAATTTTATGAAGGGCGACAGTGAGTTGAGGTGGGTTAGGAGTCGCTGACCTGAGTCTCTAGGGATCACTATGAACACATCGTCTACGTAGCGACACCAAAAGGCGATGTGATCCGGTGCGTGTGTAAACGCACGTCCCTCTAACTCCTCCATCACGATGTTTGCTGTGACCGAGCTGACAGGGGAACCCATGGCTGTGCCATGTATCTGCTGGTGAAGAAAGGTGAAGAAAGATGTTGCAGATTTTCAAGAATTCTTTTTTATTGAACAACAGCCAGTGTTGGCAAGATGTTCTGAAGGTGGCAGTGTTGCAATTTCAGAAAGGGGAACTGGCAGTTTAGGGCTCTGCATGGCATCTATTAATTGGGTAGATTTATTTGAATATGGGGAGTACAACATATACTGAAGGGACAGATAGGAGAGGGGAGTGGTAACCCTCTTAAGAAGCACATAAAATCTAAGGCAGTGCAGCCAGTTGACATAAGTGACCAGTGCAATGTTGACTCAGTTTGGGTGACATAGAGGCCTATGGTAGATATAAACTAGTCTGTAATCAAGTGACAAATGAGGTATGGCATGTAAAGACAGATTACAAGAAATCTTTCAAAGGATGCAAAGAAAAACAGCAAAGACTCTTTTACTTAAGTAAACACTTAAAAGGAAGAGGATGAGTTAAAATGGTCCACTTGATATCGATGGTTTGACTGTTGATGATTCTGCTCAGGTTGCTGACAAACTGAATTTTGCATCTACATTCACACATGAAGAATTCTTTGGGGAAGGGAATGCCAAACATTTATCAAGCTCTAACGAGCAGATAAATGATTTTGTAATAACTGAAAAGAGAGTGGAAGAGAAATTGTTGAAGTTAAACATAAGAAAGGTGCCTGGGTGGATGGGGTCTATCTAGTTATATTAAGGGAGGCAGCGAAGGAAGTAAGCAAATGCTTAGCCATGATTATGAGAGCATCCTTAAATTCAGGGGAAGTCCCTGTGGACTGGAGATGTGCAAATGTATCCCTAATTCCCTTTGGAGGATCAAAGGGAAAAATGAGTAATTAAAGACCTGTTAGCTTAACTCAGTGGTCGCCAAAGTGGTCGATATAACATTGTTAGGGGTCGATAAAAAAAAAAATATATAAGACATTGTACGAGTAATATTTAATTCGGTTAACTTGGATTACCTCCATCCTGAATGACAACTAAGAGTGAATCGTGGAAACAGTGACATGAATAAGACCTGTAAGATGGAGCAAGGTCATGAAAATAGTTACGGAGGCCAATCAAGTAGGCCAAAATGACGTATTTACCAATAAATGGATGTCAGTGGTTCCCGCCCGGCTGGCGTGGTGGGAGCGAGATTGCAACACGTGCGCGGTTGCTTATTTACTTATACTTACATGTATTCAATCCCAGTCTTATTTTTGCGCATCGACGTACAAGTGAGTGTTAATGTTCTAAAATTTATCAACATACATATTATAATTCAATTGTTATTCATTCACGAACTAAACTTCTCTATGTTGAAGAGTTGAGCAGGGCTGGTAGTTTTGTACATCCTATAGAAATACTTGAGTAGGTATATTATTTAGACTTATTACTTTTGCTTACTGACTTCAATTTTAATTATTTTGTTACAACCCGTAACCCAATGGCAGCTTCTGATTTTAAAAAGAAATGCAGACAATATTCGTTAGAATATTTGAAACTTGGGTTTATTGCTTCATTAACAAACGAAACAAGGCCTATGTGTCTTCTTTGTGAAAAAACTTTTAGTAACGATGCAATGAAACTTTTTTAAAGAACTGAAAGAGAAATACACACATCGACCAACTATAAAATCATTTATGAAAGCACCTGCCAAAGCTGACAATAAACAAGGATTAACAGCCTCCTACAATATTTCTTTTAATATAGCAAAAAAAGGAAAACCATATACTATTGCAGAGGACATTGTTATACCCGCAATCAAAGGTAATCGAAACCATAATAAAAAAAAGATTCTGGCCCTGTTTTAAAAATTCTTGCCATTAAGTGCGAATACTGTGAAAAGGTGTATTGGTGAAATGGCTGAAGATGTAGAAAAAACTGTAGTATCAGAACTCAAAAATAGTAAGTTCTCCATCCAACTTGATGAATCTACATTTGATCTTCTTCTTCTTCTTTAATGCTGCCGAATGGCGTTTGCGACTTCGTTTTGATATTGTTCTCTGTCTAGCGCTGCGTGGAATTTGTGCTGTTGTCATGTGAAGCCAGGTGTTGATGTTATCTAGCCATGCCATTTTCGGTCTGCCTGGGCGTTTCTTGCCTTCGATCTTTCCCTCCAGGATGAGTGGTAGTAGGTGATATTTTTGTTGGTTCCTAGCGATGTGACCTAGGTATTTGCATTTCCTGCTGATGATGGTTTTGAGCAGGTCCCGTTCCGTGTGCATGTCCTGCAGGACCTGTGCGTTGGTTATCTTGGCTGTCCACGGAATTTTCAGCATTCTTCGGTAGAGCCACATTTCGAAGGCCTGGAGCTTTTTTGTAGTGGCTGATGTTAGAGTCCAGGTTTCTACACCGTAGAGCAGTATTGGCCAGATGTAGCATTTCAATGTGCGTAATTTGAGCACGATGTTCAAGCTTCTGTCGGTGAGGAGGGTTCTCCATTTGGTGAATGCCTGCCTGGCTTGTTCAATTCTGCTTTTGATTTCGGCCTCATGGTTCAGCTGGTCATCAATGAGCACTCCGAGATACTTGAAGCGGTGTATTTGCTCTAATTTTTCGTTGTTTAGTTTGATCGTGATTTTGCTTGCAGTCCTGCTGACCTTCATCACCTTTGTTTTCTTTTTGTTGATTCGTAGCCCCCATGCTTGGCTTTCTATGTCCACTTCGTTCAAGATGGTCTGTAAATCTTGTTCTGAATCCGCTATTAGTGCTGTGTCATCGGCATATCTTAAGTTATTGATGTAGTGTCCGTTAACTTTTATGCCGATGTTCTTGTCAGCCAGTGTTTGGTCGAAGATCATTTCCGAATAGATGTTAAAAAGAATGGGAGATAATGGACAGCCTTGCCGGACGCCTTTTTTTATTGGAATTGGGTCTGTCAGGTCGTTGTCATAGCGAAGCCGGGCTGTTTGATTCCAGTAGAGAGTTGTAATAAAGTTGATATCATTGTTTTCAAGCTCAAGTTTTCTCAGTCGGTCAATTAGGCGGTCGTGGTCTACTGAATCGAAGGCTTTCTCGTAGTCAATAAAACATATATACACGTCTTTTTGATGTTCATAGCACCTTTGTAGCAATATTTGTAAACAGAAAATTGCTTCTCTGGTGCCTAGTCCCCTGCAGAATCCGAACTGTGTGTTTCCTAGTGCACTTTCGCACTTACATCTTATCCTTTGCTGAATCACCTTGAGGAAGACTTTTAGCACCTGGCTCATTAGACTGATCAGCCTGAAGTCTTCGCATTTCCGGCTGGTAGCCTTTTTTGGTAGGGCCACAAAGATGGATTGGAGCCATTCGGATGGAATGTCGTTGTTGCTGTAGATTTGATTGAACCATTTCGTTAGTTGTTGGATGTTGCTGTAGTCTAGTTGTTTCAGCAGTTCCACATGAATCTGATCAGGTCCACAGGCCTTGCCTGGCTTTGTTATTCGGATGGCATGTTCCACTTCAGATGTTAATATGTGGAGATTGTCTTCCTGTGTTTGTTGTTGCGTTTCTGCCGGTTTTCTGTTGGTGCCGAACAGATTGTATATATAGCTCTTCCAGGTGTCGAGTTTGGCTTGTTTGCTTAGTATAGGTTGATTGTTGTCCGTATATAAACTTGGGATAGGAGCCGGTTTGTAGATGTTTCCAGCTTCTTTAAGCTTCTTGTGCAGGTTATAGTTGTCATTTTTCTTGATTAGGTCTTCGATTTCTGCACACTGATCTTCCATCCATTTTTCCTTCGCCTTCCGGATTTCCTGTTTGATCTTTTGTTGTATTTCTTTGTATTTTTCCCGGTTGTTGTTGTTTTTGAATATTCTCCGTTCATCCATTAGGTCTAGTATGTGCTGGGTCATCCACCGTTGTTTCTTTTTCGACGCCTGATGTCCTAGCAGGGTTTCTGCTGTTTCATTGATGCACTGTTTGAGTGAACGCCCGAATGCTTGCACGTCTGTTGTTACTGCTTCGATCGATTGGATTGTAGTGTTGAGATGAAGCTGTACTTGTCGTCTGTTGGCGACATTTGATAGTTCTTCTATTCTTATGGCTTATCTAAGATATAGTAAAACCAAACATCAAATTATTGACCAATTTTTCAGCGATTGGAGGAATATTTAAATACGTATAATATTCCGTTTACTAATATGTTTACACATTGCAGGTGCACAGATGGTGCATCTGCAATGGTGGGCCGTTATCGAGGTTTTGCTGCCTTTCTGAAAGAAAAAGTTCAAAGTGTATGTACTATTCACTGTGTGTTGCACCAAAACCATTTGGTGGCAAAAACTCTCAGTGACGAACTGCATGATACTCTAAGAGTGTGTATTAAATCTATTAATCAAATTAGAGCTCATCCTCTTAAATTGCAACTGTTTGCCAAACTTTGTGAAAAAAATGAAGTATCAAACCAATTACTCTTGCATACTGAAGTAAGATGGTTGTCTAGAGGTGCAAGTCTACAAAGATTTGTTGTTGTTCGACTCAACCCTAGAGTTTCTTACAGATGTTAATTTGTTTTTGAGCGATGAACTGAAGAGAAATAAGAATCATATTTTCTACTTGGCAGACTTATTTTCAAAATTTAATGACGTACAGACCCTTCTACAAGGGAAAGATGTCATGATTATTCAAGCTCGGACAATTCTTTTAGGCTTCCAGACTAAATTAGCCTTGTTTAAATCATCATTGTTACGAAAATATTTTCAGTACTTTTCGAATCTACGGCAATTGGAAGTAAAAGATGAAGACTTAGAAATATACACAAAACATCTTCAAAATTTGAGCGATGATTTTAAATTGCGCTTTGCAGATTTTGAAAACAGGCACATTCCAGATTGGATTATCACGCCATTTTCTGCAGATATTGAAAATATCGAATGTAACTTACAAGATGAACTTATTGAATTGTCAGTTGATCTTGAAGCTAAAATGCTTTTTTAAAAATAGGACCTTAAGTTACTTTTGGACGAATATAAATGTTGTAGAAAAATATCCAAATCTTTCTGAATTGGTACTCCCATTTTTGCTTGCATTTCCAAGCTCGTACATGGTTGAAGCTGATTTCAGCCATGTTAATTCCATTTTAACAAAGAAATAAGCTAATTATAGAATTCTGTGGCGATTTAAGGCTGAAACTTACTAATTTTGAACCCAACATTGCCAATCTTGTCAAGAGTCATGAAGCACACCCTTCACATTGACAACGTTAGTAAATTGTATACTAAGTTAATAAAAGTCTTATTTTCATATATATAAGGAAGATTGTATTATTGTTATTTTGTTATATAAATTAAATTTTATATTTTATATGTTATTTATCCCTCCTATCAAATATGTAATGTTAAGAAGGACGTCAAAAACAAACATATCCCTTTGACGTTAAGCCAATATAATAATATATACTATATTATACATACAGTAAACGCTGTAACTATAAAATAAACAATCTAAAAACTCAAGTTTCTTTTTTGCTTGTCCTATTATAATTACGTAATAATAAAATAGAGGGGATCAATAAAAAAGCCAAGAAACTCTTGCAGGGGTTGACAGTCAAAGAAGTTTGGCAACCCTTGGCTTAACTTCTGTTCCAGAGAAAATAATGAAGTCACTAGTTAAAGAAGTAATGCAGAACCATCTAGACGGAAGTGCATTCATACTTCAGTCACAGCATGTGCTTGTTGAGGAGAGATCTTATCTGTCCAATTTGATTGGATACTGTGATGCAGTTACAAATGAACTAGATGCAAAAAATAATTTTGATGTCATATACTTGAATTTCAGGAAAGCTTTTGATACTGTTGCACATAAAAGACTGCTGTAAACTGGAGCAGAGTGGCATTAAGGGCAAGTTGCTGCTATGGATAAAGGGATGGTTGAGTGGGAGAAGACGGTGGTAATCAATGGACATTGCTCTTCATGGACTAATGTTATTAGTAGATTCCCAGAGTTCAGTGTTGGGCGTATTGTTGTTTTCTATATTTATCAGTGATATTGATGAAGGCATATCAGGTTTAATGTCCAAGTCTGCAGATGATACAAAGGTCATATCAAAAGGCAGCCTGAGTGCAAAAAGAGATTTTGCTGAGTCTGCAGTTATGCATGCTGACATAAGAATCTGTGTGGCGCAAGTTAGTTGGAAGCAAAGGTATAATGAGAGTGGGAGTAATCTACAGATTGGAAGATTGTGAAGTGCGTGATGAGAATTTCTACATGCTAATGACAGTATGCTACTGCAGTGGGATCTAGAACAATTGGGCAGATGGGCTGAGAAGTGGCAATTTAAATTTAACATTGATAAATGCAAGGTACTTCAATATGGGTAGCAGTAACCCCAGAGTAACATAGATAAAGAGGTGATTATTCCATTGTATAAGGAAATTGTCAGGCAACATCTTGAGACTGTATACAGGTCCTGGAGGCCTCATTTTAGGAAGCATGTGGAGCTGCTGGAACGAGTACAGGGAAGGGCAATGAGATTGATGAACAGAACAAAGGGGTGCTCTTACCAAGAATGTCTTCAGTTATGCAAATTGCGGCGTCTGGAGCTAGGCAACTGCGAAGTAATCTGATTGAGGTATTTAAGGCTTTGTACAGATTGAGCAAGCTCAATGCTGATGAAATTCTTCCTCTAGCTCAAACATACATTTTGAGGGGGCACAAATTCAAATTGAGGAAGGAGAATTACAGAATAGATGTGCGAAAGTTTGCCTTTAGCAAACGGGTGGTTGATTGTTGGAACAAACTTCCATCTGTTATTGTGGTAGTTGATAGTTTAAATAAATTCAAGGAAGAACTAAAAGTATTTAAGGGAATGAATTGGTGAAGTGGGAGGTTTTTTTCTTCTTTTTCTCTTTTCTCTCTTTTCTTTGTTTTTTCTGGCTCATGCTGTTGTAAGCTTGCTTGCTTGCCTGCTCAGCTTGCATCATTTGCCACTACTAATGCTAATTTCACAGGATGGGTGAATACATTAGAATTATGGGATATATTTGAGAAGTTCTTTCATGTATGAGTAGAAAGAAGAAATGCATCAGATGGACCCTTTTGTACTGAGTTTGGGGAAGTCTTAGATAATTCAGTTGATGTTGCTGATGAATTGAATAGGTGTTTCACATTGACAAAAGACTGCAATGAGGCTGAGCAATATGGAATAATGATTTTGAAATTACAGATGACTGTTTATTAGAGCAGTGGTTTTCAACTGGGGTTCCACGGCCATCAGACCGCGAATGTCGCATTGACACTTGGCAGTCTGATGCTACAGTTGAAGCATTTAAGTTTAATTTTATTTAATACACAACTCATTAATTTTTAAACTTTTGTCCCCTGTTAGAATGTATTTAATAGTCTAAATTAATGGAAATAACACTATAAATAGTGTCTGCTCTTTAGTAAAAAAATTCTGATAGCGGCCAATGTCATATCAAGGAATGGGGATATTAGCCATGCTGTGCACTAGGTAATGTTCCAGTGCTGTCTTGAGGGAAGTTGGAACCAATCAAAAGAGTATTTGATGAGCTGGGTGTATCTTCAACAGCAGAGTCGTGGTTCAAACACCATGTGAAATTTCCTGCTCTATGGAGAAAAGCAAAACTTCTTTATATTGCCTTTTTATCTTGTCGAACGAGGATTTAGTAAAGTGAATTGCATACTAGTGAAGAATTGAAACCATTTGGATATTTTTAGTTGTGGTGAATAAAGACTAATACTATCCAAGTTTACTCCAGGTATTGTAAAGTTATCCAAAACTCATCAAGGATCACACTAGTATTTTATAATAAACCTCATTTTACACTGGGTGATAACTGAATTATGACCACCCTTATGAAAAGTGAATGCGACCCGTTGACCACATAAGGTACGAGAGTGTGCAGTTAGTCGATCTACGTAGCATAGATAAGGTGTCAATGGTTCAGTAGGTAGTGAAATTCCAAGCATGATGAGTAAAAGGAAGGTTTATCGGACTTTGATAAAAGTCATTGTGGGAGCTTGATAAGCTGTTGCCTCGATTTCCCAAATGGCTGAACTGGTAGGGTGTTCAAAAGCCGACATAGTTAAAGTGTATCAGGACTGGCATCAAAATGTTCAAACAACGACCCGACTGCAAAGGTCAGCGAAAGGTTGAAGTTAGAAGTGAGCGCCAGGTCCGACAACTTGAGCAGGTTCAGCACTGTTCAAGAGTTGACTACCCAATACAACTTGGGCCAACCCGGAACAATATTTGGCATGACCATGCGTCGCATGCTCACATATGGGCTATACCAGCAGACGACCCCTACGGCATCCTCTTCTAACCAAGGTTCATCAGTGTAAAGGACTCGCCTGTTAGAAGATTGGAAGGTGTGCTGGTCGGATGAGTCACGTTATTTACTGCACACCGTGGATGGTCGTGTACGGATTTGCCATCAACATGAGGCTCTTGATGCATCGTGCATGGTGTATTAAAAGTGCAGGCTGGTGGAGGTGGTTGTATGGTGTGGGGCATGTTTCACTGACAGGAACTTGACCCCTGGTCCATGTGGAACAATGTATCACTGGTCTCCGCTATTATCAACTGCTTGCTGACTGTACACCCCGATATGTTACACTTTTTCCCAAATGGCGATGGTGTATTCCAAGATGACAATGTGCCCAGCCACCGGGTACTTGTTGTGCAGGAATAGTTTGAGGAATGCGGTTCTGACTTCCAGCATATCGAATGGCCTCTGAACTCCCTCTATCAATCCCATAGAGCACTTGTGAGACAAGTGCTCTATGGGATTGATAGAGCACTTGTGAGGCAATATGGAAAGGCATATCAGGTGTCTGGATACACCAGTCACCTCCATACCTGCATTGCTGGCCGCATTACACACAGCTTGGTTGGCCACACCTCCAAATGCTTCCGACATCTTGTTGAATCAATGCCACATTGAATAGCTGCTGTACTGAGGGCAAAAGGAGGACCTATGAAGTATTAGGCAGGGTCGTCATAATTCAGTGATCACTGTGTATATACTTTTCTGTATGTATATTAATAAATCATACTAAGAATCAGTGTGTAATCTAAGTGCAATAAAAAGGCATGCTAAAAACAATCAGCAATAATCATTGAAAATACCCTTTTTATGCATTACTCAAATTTTAAGGGAAGAATAGGAAGCATTGGATCGAAAAAGGTTGGATGATGCTTGACTAGTGGGACCTGACACATGACACAAACATTCTCCAGGACTTGTTTTTTTATTCTTTATATAGAGGTATTAAATTTTAATGCCTCTATATAAGGAATAAAATTATTATATAAGTATATATAATTTGTATTATGAATTTTAATTTTATAATTATATTATAACAACAATCATATAACATTCTTTTTAATATTTTATATATATATATATATATATATATATACACAGGAATGGGTTCTGAATAGGTGAATTCACTGTGTACTGTATAAAAAATCTGAGCCATTGCCAAGACAGCTGTTTTAATCGGATCTAACAGGCAGAAAATTAAGTCTGGGTGCCATTATTAAAAAAAGTGTCAAACTACTGAAGAGCCTAAAAAAAAAAAACTGGAATTGATGGCATATACCCAGTAATTTTGAGGGTGTTGGCAAAATGTCTTGAACCATTGAAGTTAATTATGAGGGTATAATTGGACTTAGGAGAGATTCCTTTGTATTGGAGAAATGCCAATGTATTGTCAATGCATAAAGGTGATTCTAAGAGTGAAGTAGTAGTGGCATGTGATGCAAGAAAGCAAGTGTATGAGCTTATGCAGCATCAGCCAAAAAAAAAAAAAAAAAAAAATCACACCCCTCCAAATGCCTGTCCAGTTCCTCCTTAAATTTATTCAACCTATCAACTTCCACAACGACAGATGGAAGTTTGTTCCAGCAATTAACCACCCGCTGGCTAAAGGCAAATTTCCGCATATCTATTCTACATCTGTCTTTTCTTAATTTGAATTTGAAGTTGGTAACTACAGATCAGTTAGTCTCACTTCAGTGATAGGGAAGATCTTGGAGGGAATGAATAAGAGTGCAATCCAGGGACATTCAGATAGAAGTGGCATAAGGGCACACAGTATGGTTTTTTAAAGGGAAAATCACTTTTAACTAACTGATAAGCTATTTTGACAGCTACTTTTGTGCCCTTTTATCTGGCATGACCATGCGTCGCATGCTCACATATGGACTATACCAGCAGATGACCCTACGGCATCCTCTTCTAACCAAGATTCATCAGTGTAAAGGACTCGCCTGTTAGAAGATTGGAAGGTGTGCTTGGTCGGATGAGTCACGTTATTTACTCCACACCGTGGATGGTCGTGTACGGATTTGCCATCAACATGAAGCTCTTGATGCATCATGCATGGTGTACTGAGCAGACTACGTCGAAATTGTTCTCTAAATCCAAGGATTTAGAGAACAATTTCGACGTAGTTTATTTGGATTTTAGCAATGCATGTGACTCAGTCCCTAATGAAAGTTTACACTATAAGCTCGAACATTCTAGGATTACTGTAAAGATTCTAAGATAGTTGTAGGGTGGCGCAGGACAGAGGGCTGTGATTAATGGATATTTTTCAGATTGATGTATAATCAGAAGTGTGGTTCTCCAAGGATTAGTTCTTGGACCACTCTTGTTCCTAATTTTCATAAATGTTATCAACAAAGGAACAAAGGGTGTGATGTCAGAATTTTCAGATGACATAAAAGTTGGGAAAGTCGTTAATGATCAGTGCCAAGCAGTGCCCCTTCATGATGACTTGAACAGGCTTCAATGTCAGAAAGGTGGCAGCTATGTTTTAATGCAGCAAAATGCAAGGTCTTAGGGGAATAGAAAAATAACTTATACACTTGGTGAGGTTGAATTAAAAAAAAAAAAATCAGTCGAGGATTCTTCCTCTATCCTTTTCTAAGGATCTGGCAGTTATGATACTTGCAGATATGAAGTTTTCTGAAAAGTGTAAACAGACAACCAGGAAAGCCTGTGGTGTTCTTTCGATTTTTTTAGCAAACAGTATCCTATAGAGATAGAGTATAATCCCACTGTATAAGGCAATTGTAAGACCACATTTGAAATACTGAGTCCAAGTATGGAGACCTTACCTAAAAAAAAAAAAAGCATTGAGCTCTTGAAGGTGTCCAAAGGCAGGACCCTTTCACGTTACGTTTGGACCCTTCCTTTGGTTTGCATACCAAACCCAAAGGAAGGGTCGAAATGCCCTTCGTTCACATGGTGAGAATGGCAAAAGGGTGCCCTTACAAGGAAAGCCTTTGATTGTGTGGACTTACGAGGCTTGTCAACCAGGCACCTTAGAGGGAACTGATTGAAGTTTGTAGGACTCTGAGAGGGGTTAGTAAAAGGATTGAAGGTGGATTTTCACTTTTATAAAAAAATTCTAGAACTAAGGGCCATAAATTCAAATTAGAAGGGAAGCAGTTTAGACTACACTATAGCAGTTTTGTTTTAGCCAGTAAATCATTGATTACTGGAACAAAAAAAATTGCCTCCTGTAAATAGTTGAGGCTGGCAGTTTGAAGAAATTCAATAGTCAACTGGATAGTTAGCTACGTGAGGAAGGAAATGCATAATTTGTATTTTCTTATCTACTTTACTTACAGTAGAGCAAAAGTACAGCAAAGTTCCAGTACAGCAAAAGCCTGTGGCTTCCTTGCACTATATGGATAATACTGCATACATTGTCGTTTTATTTCTTGTTTGTCTGTTTCCCACAGATTCATGAGTGTGAAAACAACCACTTTGAATAAATATTGTTCTTCATAAACATTGTGTTTATGAAGTGTTCTATTTGTGATACATAATTAAACTTTTCCTTTGTTTGTTAGGATCCAACAGCTACTGGTGCATCGGTGCAGTCAAGCAAAAAAGGGAAAAGGAAAAGTAAAGATGAAAAAACCCCCAAAAAACAACAAAATGGAGATGATGCAGAGTCACATAGTCCACAACATGATTCTGATGTGGAAGTAGGTTCTGGTGACAAGGCAAGTGAAATCAATAATGTAGTATAGAAGTCTTAAAGCCTTTTTTTCATTTTAGTTTTTTTTTTAATATATAGGAATTTTGTTTACAATTTCTTTTAAATTCTCTAACAGAATCAAGTCTTTCATTTGTTTACTAAACCATATTAATAAAAGAATATTTGGTTAAGATTTTAAGAAAAGTATTAGTATTAAAATGATCAAACAGAAGTAGTCAATTGAGAAAAGCTTATTTTATAGTAACAATGGACAAAAAAAGAAAATACAAAGAATTTAAATGTTTCTTTAGGTCGGTATTGCTCTACAAGACTAGGTAGCAACTTGTTTTCCAATAGTTCACACTGGATGTGAAAAGGCTTTTTTCCCAGTCCCCCCCCCCCCATCCAGTCTAAAATTATCTTTCCTTAGAATTCCCTTTTCTTGCATCCTAGAAAGAGAGAATATCATCCCCCCATCATTAAGTTTGCCCAAACCTTTTTGAAACTTGCATAATTCAAGCAGATCCCTCACATGACTAGTTTTCAACTTACACACATGTATATGTATGAAATAAACCCTGTATTTCATCAACAGTAGTCTTGTGCCAATATTTGTTGGTTCCAGTTGTTAATCCTATTCACCTTAACATCATCAGCAATTCATTATTGCATTTCATGGCAATATGCATAATTTATTGTATGACATTCTGGAACATTTGGGAAATGCTGAAACACAGTTGCAGAAATGTTTCAGCTAAAGCCATGTCTTAATCTTCTGATTTTTGATTCCTGAAAGTGGGGAAGTATGCATAATTTATAAAAATTGGAAACAAGGGTAAGAGCCCTGTGTTACTTCACTCATAACACTAATCTGTTTGGAGCATTGACTATTTATAGCCATTACTGTGTTGTGTTGGTGTGTCAAAAGGATTACTTGAATTCAGTTCAAGTAATCCAAGTACTCCCCCCCCCCCCTGAATTCAAGGATTACTTGAATTCAGGGGGGGGAGCAGTTTTTGAACTTAGTGATAAAGTTTCTCAGCAACGGGCTAAATCAATTTAAAGAAAATCAGATGTTAGAATTTTAAAAATTTTATTTTTCAAAGTGATCACCTTTATGTGATCATCTATACACTTTACAAGACCACTGACAGAAACGTTTTTTTTTAAATGTATCTGAACTGACTGTCACCAATTCCTTTGTCACGTTTCTTTCATTGTCCTCTACATTGGCAAAAATTTATATTTGCCAATGTAGAGGACAAAATTCGATTTTAGTTTAAGGAACAAATAATAGTAGCCTGTGCAGATAAATTGGAAAAAAATCATTTATCTCCACAATCCTACTGTGCTAGGCACCTCTGTAGCCAGGTGGGCAGGAGCAGCAGTGCGTAGCACATGCTTCTTGATTATACCGGGGTTCGAGCCCGTGACCACCAAACACGGAGGATGCGGAAAGGTCAGGTGATGACCGCCGCATATCCCCGGAGCAATATGGCCTTAGTTGCTAATGCTCCTAAAAACCAAATAACAACAACTACTCTGCTAAAAACTTGATAATTAGTGCAGAATATAGCCTAACATTGTTGTGCAACAGGAACTATCCTCCTTTTCTCATAACCTTATTTTGAGGGTATTCGAAATCATTCCCCCGTTACTTATCCATCATTCTAGAAATTCACTACCAAGTTGAAAGTATACCAGTGTATACAGAGACACATTTCTTATTTTGAGAAACTGCATTCATTAACAATTTTAAACAATTGCTCAGTAAATGTATAATTGCTGCAAGATCATTTAATCCTCACCTCTCTACAGAAAGATGTTAATCTGCCAGTAATCAAACTGAGAATTGTCACTGACTCAGTAAACACATTTGTGACAATTCATGTAACTACTTAATTTGAGCATTGCTTCTTCATCTGGCCATATGATTACGTCCAGAAAATCACTGGCTTTGCTGTTCTTCTGGCAGTACCATTCACATGATGAACTGGATGGGCTACCTGAATTGCATACAGTAGTCAAGGTATAAAATGTTTGAATTACATGGTTATATGAATTGTCACAACTATGTTTACTGAGCCTATGATAATCCTCGCCTCATTAGATACCCCACAAGAGAAGAGAGCCATCTGTACTTGGTTACTGGTAGGTTAAAGACCCCATTTTCATAATACTCAAATCAGCTGAAATGCAGTTTTCAGGAGACTGTCTTGTTGATTCTTTTGGCAAGTGGTTGTATTCACTTCAAATGGCTTGGATGCTTTTGGTACTTCTTGATGTTCTTCTCCTCCCTTAACTGTATTAATGTCATGAATAGTTGCACATTATTCAGACTTCTTGGAGACATGTTATTGTTAGGTGCATTTGCTGCGTATTGACAGTCCCATATAACTGAACTGCTGTAATGTTCTTTCTTCCAGTATTTCATAATGCATTCCCTTTCTTCAAATATTTATTGATTGCTTTTCCTATGCAGTGAGTCACCTGTTAATATGCATCCTATTGAAAACTTAATTCAGAACTTAATTGTTTATTTTTGCTTTAAAATTAAAAACTTTTATTCGGATTGGTCATTCTATCTATAGAATGACTATTTAAAGTGTTTATATGTAATTCTGACTCATTCTCAGTTATATCAATATGTGAGGTGCTACTGCTAGCTATGTTCATGAAAGAGCCAATGCACTCTCTCTCTCTGACTTTGTGAAACACAACAACACAGAATACTGCTATGATAGCCTCAGCTTGCATCCTGGAATGCAAGAAAATTATGTTCACAAACTCAAAAGCAAGTACTGATTTTGGGAGTAGCTACAAATCAACTTTGGGGATATTGTTAACTGTCATAGCAGGATTCTGTGCTTCCCAAAGTGAGTACTGACTTTTGCTTGTAAGTTTTTTTTCCCCTCTTCTTTTGTGTTAATTGCTTAAACATAGATAACAATAGCACATTACAAACTCAACTTTTGCAGTTGCTTCAATTTCCTGTACACAGTATAATGGCATTTAACTTGGTTAATCTGTTATCAAATATTATTAAGGTTCTCCTAAAGCAGGGCTGTTCAACTTCAAACCACTGAGGGGCAGAATTGGTGTGTATTTGCAGGCCACGTTAATTCTCCCCCCCCCCCCCCCTCAATTTACCTATATTAATATCTACCTTGCATTGATTAGATCTATGAAGCACAAACACATGAATAAGAAGCAAGCTCAAATTTCAAAACCATTTATTTAAATTTTATTCTGAGAAAGTGATTTACTAGATGTCATATGAAATCAATTAAAAAATTACATTCAGTATTTAGTAAAGACTTCTTGTAAAGAGTTTTTAAAATGATTTATCCTACTTATTTATGATAAATCACTTGCAGTAGGATTCACAGCGGTTCCTGCACAAATTTATATATAAATTATATAAACTTGCAACTTAGTTGAAAAATAATGGTCATGTTAGAATAATTTTGAGTGTTATTCACTAGTAAATACCACAGTAAAAAATAAAACAATAAGTAGGATATGACAAATGCACCTGAGCATGCAAAGCAGCAGCATAGGATGCAAAAGTTTATATATGCAAGGTGGAATTAATAAGTCAGATAAGTGTGAAGATGGAGGTGTAAATTGCACAAAATGCCAAGAGCTAATAGGAAAAGGATAGCAGAAATAGGAGATATTCTAGGTGTGAAACAAAAAGAGTGTGAATATCCTATGTTGTAACGAATTAAACAAAATTATAGGCTGAATCAAATTCAGTTAGAGAGGAAGGACCTTTAAAGTAAAAAAAATTAAGTTAAATGATTAAATTAATAAAATGAATAGTAGCCAGCATCAGATATGGGTGGGCATATTTGGCAGTAAGTTGAAAAAATGGGGGTAGAGTGAATATTGCGATCAAATCTGATGTTGTTAGCAAAAGTAAATATTGATACATAATCAGGTATTTCATCAGGGAACTAAACCTGATCATGTATCAAGGACTACATTTCTATACTTATGTATGTTATGTAATAAAATAAATTAAGGTGAATTGATGTAGAAATAAAATTAAAAACTTGGTGTTTACAGTGTAGCCAAGATGCAAGGAAAAAAAAAAAAAAATTTAGAACAAATTAAAGGAGAATAAAATTTAGAAATTGGTTTGGTAAATAGAATTTAGGTAGAATATGTAAATAGAAATTAGTGTAAGCAAATGGTTATAAGGCTAAGGAAGGGATAAAAGTGTAGCTAAATAATGGCGAAGATAGCGAGAGATTAAGGATAGCAGGAACGTTCGTATCACCCTCATATTGCAGTAATAGCTTTACGAATGGGGAAAAAGCAGAAATAGAAAAAGTATAAAGATAAAAAGTTATTAAAAGTACTGGGTTAGCTGGGATTGTAAAGCCCTTCCTTTTAGTAAAGAACCTGTGTTCTTTACTAACACACACACACACACACACACACACAACATGTAACAGAAACTGAATGTCTGTGGGAGAGAGAGAGTTTGTAAGGAATGGCACCAATAAAAAAAAAAGGTTCAAAAGTGCAATAAAATTCAAGTTGCACCATGTAGGATTACAGTAATAAAGAAGTTGTTTGTTCTCTTGCTGTCTGTTTTTCTTTGAAACTTAACAGGTTATATAAATAATGTTAATCCTATAATAAAATTTAATTAAATTTTTTCCATTGTTTTAGGATACTAGAAATGACAACGATGACGATGGAGATTGGTGTGAAGATACTGGTGCTGATGCTGTAGCAAAAAGAATGGAAGCTCTTTCTACTGGTGCAAAAGGTTTAATGTTAAATGATGATTTGGAGAAATCTGTTCAGGAAAGACTGGATATGTTCTATAAATTTGTAAAGGTATGTTTAAAAATCATAATGTGTTTCAAAAGTTTTAGCGGTTTTTTTTTTTTTTTTAACTGCCCAGACATTCCTCATGATGATCATTAATGAACAGTCATTAACATTATTAACAAACACACCTTAACATCATTGATAGAAAAAGATTCATTTGATTTTTTTATTCAAATTTTTTTAATTTTTGTAGATTGTTATCTTCAGTAGAAGAGAGAAATGAAGAGTGGGTAAAAATTAGTTCGGTTACTTTCAATTTGAACAATGAATGGATGTTCAGACTAGTATATGTATTCAGGCTAGTTTAGTGGAAGAAAGGTAGAATTACAAATACCAGTTCAAAAGAAGAGAAGTGTCTGTGGAAATATCTATACAAAAGACATTCAGTAGAAATTGAATGACTTTTATAGAGTTTGTAAGAGATGGCTCAGATATGAGATTTGCATCATGCAGTGAACTTTAAAGCATAAGCGTTACTATCTTTCTGTGTGACTTATAAACTGTACAAGCCGGCACCAACCCTTACATAATAATTTCCATAATAATATGCTTAGTTTAGAGAAAATTAGATAGTCTGGTAATTCTCACAATCTATCTTGCAAGCTTCTCTGACCCTTTTTGTATTCATCACAGATTATGTACAGAAAATTTATTATTTATATCCAAAAGTGAGGAGAGAATGTTTATTCCTAGCAGTATAGTTTGTTTTAAAATTTAACCCTTTTTTTTAAAACTCAAAATTTGTAAATGGAGGAATGTCATTTTCCCATTGTTACCAAAAAATGTGCACATAAAGGGGCAAACATCACAATGAATTTTGTCATGGTTTAGTTATTGAAGGCATCCAAGTTTTCACAAGCTGGGTAGTTAATTAGCTTTGTTTCAACCAGTACAGCAGGCTCTTTCCAATCACAGGGTCTTCTCTCCTGAAGACAGCCATGAATGGCAGATCTGAAAATGGAACTGCTAAATGCTAAAAAGATTTTAGTATTAATAATAAAAAAGAAATGCAAAAAAACAAAAACCCAAGCTTAATTAGCATCAGCCGTAAAATGAAAAAAATAAATAAAACCAAATCATCACCTCTTATCCCATCATATCCTTATGCCTTTTCACATTTGATAATTTCTCTTCCCACTTATTTTCAGAGATCACACAGTTGCTTTTCATAACATCTGTGAGAGCCATGTGCCCCCGAGTCTCTTCGGCCGTGAGATCCTTCCAGCACAGCCTAGGCTCGAACATCAGTAGCATCATTAGCAGATTTACCACACACTTCTGACTAGATTGCTCACTTTCCCAACCTAAGGTGTAGGCCAAAGATTCCTCAGACCTCCAGTCTCTGCAGCCTCCCATTCTGCCATTCTCCCTTCCCCTCACTCCTTCCATGCCTGAAATTTTCCTTACTAGCACCAGGCATTAGCTTTTCTGCTGCACCTTAGATTCCAGTAAATATGAAACAAACTTGAAAGGCACATCACAACCAATCATTCTATGTCAGCTTCCTTGTATGGCTGGTAAATCAGAACTGGGAAACTTCTGTGATATATGGCTCTCCATAAAATCCAGAAAACAGTGGCCAATTGGTGTTCACGGGTAAGCCCTTACTCCTATATTAATTTGCCAGCGTAAGGTGTTATGCAGCTTGCCCTTTTTAATTTAAAATCCCCTCATGTCTACTGTCGAGGGCATGATATATCAGACATAATGTACAGTTCTCCCCCTAAGCTCTATCTATCTGTAGATCTCATGTAAAGTTTTATTAGTCTTCATTCATATTCTCCTCTGTTCTACCTTCCTTGTACAAATTTTAGGAGCAGTGTCTACCATACAGTTAAGAAGTTTTGTTACCTGCATGTGTAAGAATGACCTTCAATTCCTACATTATGCTGTTGGCTTCATCTGCAAAAATCATTTCATAGTCGGCTTTAGGATGTACTACAGCTTGATAACACATGCATTACATAATACATACTTGCCAATGTTTAGTGTTAGTGTTCCGCAATAATTTCAAGTGATTCATATAGTTGGAATGTGTCTTCTGTTTCCATTTGGTGTTTTTTGTTCTACACCATTTTTTTTTTTTTTTTTTTTGGGTCACCTCGAGTAATTCTTGAGCACTGCTAGCCATGGATTCATCATGGGCAGTTGTTATTTATGTTTGCCTCGGTTGAGCATCTTGTTTTTTTATAGAATGTGCATATAAAGGTGACTCGGATCCATTGGTAATGTTATTCTCTTTTCTTGCTGGTAGGTAACTGGGTGCTCTGTTTTGTATCTCTTATACTCATCAATTAAACCTCCTTTATGGTACCTAGTTACAAAGCTCTGTAACCTGTATATTCAAAATATTTTCTCATATTGTTGTCCTTTTGGCAATATCGCCAGGTGTATCCATCTTTGTATCTTTTAAAGAAGCTCACTGTCTTCTTTTAGGTGCAATTGCCATACTTGGATACATATTCCAAGTGCAGTCTTATGATTTCCTTGGTGCTCTGTAGCCAGGTGGGAAGGAGCAGCAGTGTGTAGCACATGCTTCTTGATTAGACTGGGGTTCGAGCTCGTCACCACCAAATACGGAGGATGCAGAAAGGTCAGAATGGCCATCGATATTCCCAGAGCAATATAGCCTTAGTTGCTAATGCTCCTAAAACCCAAATAACAATAACAACAATATGATTTCCTATCACAATTTCCTCTTTTTTTTTTTTTTTTTTACTTCTCCCCCCCCCCCCCACTCCTAAGTCAAAATAGCTAACCAGGTTGGTTAAACTTGATTTTTGTTTTATGGAACTTTAAATTTCATTTCTATCTAAATGATTCTATGCTGCATTCTTGATCATTACTTCCATGATTTTCGATATTACTGAAGTCACACTGACTGGTAAATAGTTACTCTACTCTTAAAACTACCTTTGTGTATTGGCAATACATTGGCACTTAGTCAGTCCAAGGGAATGACTTTGAAGAGCTTTCTATGAAATAAAGATTTAAAGAGAAAACTCAAAGAATGGGCTGTTTGTCATGTCACATGATTTTGTATTGCACTGGAAATTTAATGCTCAGGGCCATTAGATTGGGACAAATGATATCAATCATACTTAAGGATACCATTCCTATCGAGATAGTTCTGGATTGTATCCTTAATCAGACACTCCACGGCCCTACCCACCAATATACGTCGAACTGACTAGTTTGTAGTTTCTTCTCGCGTATTTCGCACCTCATTTGTGGACTGAGCAAACATTAGAGCTGCTCCAGTCAGGGGGAGCGTCCCGAAATCTAATGATTTACATGCAGCCTTATTTTAGTATAATGATGTATACCAGGGTGGCCAACAAGTTGATCACGGCTTTAATTTCGGTCGATCACGTCGAATTTTGTACATATATAAAAAAATAGATTAGTCAAAATCTATATGTTGTTATTATTATTATTATTATTATGCACCCCACTGCATACGCTTATTACAAATCCGTTGACCCACATGACCACTCTTGTCAGGTGCCTCCGTAGCCAGGTGGGAAGGAGCAGCAGTGCATAGCACACGCTTCTTGATTAGACCGGGGTTCAAGCCCATCACCACCAAATACGGAGGATGCGGAAAGGTCAGGGAATGACCACCGCATATCCCGGAGCAATATGGCCTTAGTTGCTAATGCTCCTAAAAACCAAATAACAACAACAACAATCTAGTATCTTGTCTTTCACTAGACCACAGAATACTACTCTGTGGTCTAGTGAAAATTCATGCTGTTATGTTGTGGAGAGCATAGTGTATGTGTCTGATTCTTATTTAGCTTACTTAATAAAAACCATTTCAATTTTTAAAAAAGTATGAAAACAAATATTAAGTCAAATCAATGCCATGTGGGTGCTCATGTTTCAATTAGAGAGACAACTAAGTTAGTTTAAAGAACTGTTACTGAGCTATGGGAATGAAGCCCTAGACTACACCATCCCCCAATTCATGGTTTTTGATCAAGCATCATAATTCTTGCCTCTTTGTACTAATGACACGTTTAAATTATCATACACTTTTTATTACAACTTGACAATATCTCTACTGCAAGAATTAAGAAACTGTTGCCACAATGAGATATAGGTTTGAACAAATTTTAGTGATTATTTAGATGAATTATATTAGCAGATATCAAATAGCAGACTGCAAAACAAATGTGGATTACCTTTATTATCCCGTGTAACAAAGTTTCAGAAAGGTTCTGTATATCTTCATTTTGTTGGTATTTCTTTTTTGGGTATGTCGGTTCTGAATAAGACCTTAGGGTTTGATTGGCATCAGTAGTTTGCTCACAAATGAAAGAAAAGAAATATTATTGTTTACTTGGGACAAAGAAATATTATTCTTTGTCCCAAGTAAACAATAAGTGTAAAAAAATTGCAAATTGAAAAGGAGAGACCACCTTTGTGTTTAAAAAATAAATAAACTTTAAAAATGTACATTTCAACTGCTGTCTTTTTGTGGTTGCAATAATCATCCCAAACCAAGAATCAGATATAGTTGCTTATCATAGCGTCTTCCCACCTCCCTTGGTACATCTTCTCCATTGACTATATGTCATGGTGGAATTTCTCCTTATGCTCTTCACTAACATCATCCAGATTTGGTCTGAAAAAATCCTGGTGAGAGTGCAAGTAATGTAGTTTTAGATTCTACATCCCTTTTTTCTGTAATTTCTATGGTGCTGAGCAAAATGCCTGGCACTGCCAGGCATTTTGCTCAGCACCATAGACGACAAAGCAACTGATGTCCTGTGTGTATACACATTTTTTGTTTGTTTTTGAATACATATGATTTTATTAATTATACAGCTATTATAAATTTTTTATTTATTTTTGTTATAGAAGCATAAAGAATCAAACACCCTGGATAACTCTCAAAAGGAAATTGTTGGTGAGGCAGAGAGATTGGATATCAAAGATAAAGCTCCACTTGTACTCTGTGAACTCCTGTTAAATGAAAACATTATTCACCAGTTGAAAATTTATAGAATTCTCTTTCTACGAGTAAGTTTTATTTGAATGAACATTGAAGAAAATGCCATAACTTTCAATAAATTTGCATTTTGATACCTCAGATATATTTCATTGGAATTTTTACATTCCTGTTATACATTAATAATTTTTATCTAGGATAACAGAAAACAATGCATTTTGGAATTCCCAAGTCAAACTATTCTAGAAACCAAATCATAATGTAATTTTTTTTGTAGGTGAGTAGCATTTATCCTCAAATAAAATTTGTATGCTTTACTGCATTTGATTTTTGATGGTGGGCATCATTCTGCTCCTACTCAAGACCCACTCTGAATACTCAGTGCAAACGCAGGGCCTTGTGTGCTCAACTTAAAGATGAGTATCACTGTCCACAGTTCTGCCTAAATTGCTAATGTTTTTTAATCACATAGCATCATGTGGCACTCTGGTCGGCATGATACAGTGGCATCTTGTCACTCACTTGGAGAGGTCTGGATTTAATTTTTGTTGACAGCTTTAGGAATTTTTAAAGTCCTCTTCTTTCAAGGTTGTAATTAGTTGATCTCAAGCAGAGGGTGTAGGGTTTTTCTTATGAGTTATTCCAGGTTTTTCAATGTGGACAACATGCAAATTGGCCCATGAACACACTTCTAGATGTATTATACTTAGTTATGGGTACACCCTTGGGGACTATTAATACAGTATTTTTAATATAGCATCACCCAAACAGGCAAAGCCGCCATGCATTTGAAATTATTAAAGTGCCAGAAAAGATCATATCATTTAGTGATCTGTTCTCCCTAAACAACTGAATCTTTCTCTGTTGTGTATCCTTGTTTTTTATATTCACCAAGCTGCATTGACAATGGATGCAAGGAAGAAACTTAAATGAATGTTAAAAACACTGATTCAAGAGTGCTGTTATACGTTAATTTTTTTTGTGCAGTGTAATATGAAGAAAATATTTTACAAAAAGCAAAAGGAATATATATGCTTAAAACAGATCTAGGAAAATTTGCCGAAAATGCAATATATTGATAAAACAGTTCACCCATAAATAAATTAGAATGAGTAACACAGTAATAATATTTATTTTTACTCTAGGGCCTGTTATATACAATTCATCGAGAAGACAGGAAAATAAATTTTATTGAAATAGATAATTATTATATAAAATTATTCACGTTCAAAATACAGGTGGTTCCCGACTTTACAAGTTAATTCGTTCCTAGCGTGCACTCATAAAGCAGGAATTTATTTTCCGTAGATGCTATGTTAAAAATAGGTCATGTTCTGAACACTGAAATTTGATCATAGTAATGTTAAATAAAGATCAACAAAACAGTAGTTTTTGCTTAAACAATTTTTTTTTTTTTGTCCGAAGAAATGAAAACAGCCTTTAAAATCAAGCAAATTATACTAATAAAGAAATTATTTATGTCATACAAATGTTTAAGGATGCTTATTCTTCATCATCTCTAAATGCACACTTGTTGATGGTTCATCACTCATTGTTGGCTTGGCACTAGTTGGTTTGGCCGAAGCACAAGGAGTTGTTGTCATCTTCTTCAGAAGTGCTTCAAGAGTTATTTGTTTCCAGGGCAGTCTTCTCTGTTCCATAAAAAAATTGGCATACATAAGCATTTTTTAAATCTGTAGCACCTTTTCTGGTGTGCTCGAAATTTGAACCTTGTGACTCGATAGCTTTTCTATGTGTTGGAAAGCTTCATCAAGCCCCTTGAGGGTGAAGGAATGAACAGGAATTTCAGCTATTAAACCTTCTTTTTCCTTAGCTGCTTCACATTTTGCCATTTCATGGAGGTCTTCATTTGTGAGCTTGAAGCAGATCAGTGTCAGTTGTAGAAACCTCAAGCTGCAATTAGTTAGCAATATTAACGACTGCTTCTGTTTCATTTTGTATGATCTCTGCTGTAGTACTGTATTGTATAGCTGCACACATTGTTGAAATGCTGTATTTATGAATGTTTATCATTTGTTTATTACAGTTATTGCAATTAATGTTCACATTTTTGATTTTGTTGATACTTTCAACTGGTTCATCACTGGACAGTTTCACCCAGTCCCGGTGTAGTGCCATACCCGCTTCGGACCCCAGCCCGACCGGCCCAGTCCTCAGTTATTTGAAAAAAAATAACTTGTAAACCCGGGAACTCATAGAGCTGGAACTGCCTGTACAAGGTTTTAAAGGGCAAGTCTTTCAATACAGTCTGCAGTTTTATAGAATTTTTATTATTAAGAACTGCTAAAACTATTTGATCTGGTCCCAAAGTTGGTCATATTTTAGTATATTTGACACAACAAACCTTCAGTTATTAGCACAGTCCCAGCACTGGTGTGCAGATGGTACGTTTAAAACTGTTCCCCCTCTTTTCTTTTCTCTACATGTTTCATAGTTTAAAAGATAATGATGTTATTCCTTTATTATTTGCATTATTACCTGACAAATATGAAAACATGTTTGGATGTTACAAGAATTAAGAAAATTAATTCCATCTGCATCACCAGAAACAATGACTGAATTTGAGACAGGATTTATAAATGCTGTAAAAAACTGAATTGCGAATGGTAAAACATAAGGTTCTTCTCTCCCTCTTCCCCCCCACCCACTTTGCCAATCTATATATATATCGGTATGTTCAGCAAAATGGATTAAAGCAAAAATTTAGTACTGATGCTGATTTTTACATTACACCTTAAAATGTTGTCGGCTTTAGCTTTCATTCCTCCAATATACGTTGAAAATAACTTTGAAATATTGTGTGATAGCAATGTATTGCCACCAGTGAATGTGACGAATATTTATATAATTTTTATATATTTCAATAAAAAAATTTTTGTCTCCTTCTCTGTGAATTATATATAACAGGCTCTAGAGTAAATTATCACTGATACTTATTCTAATTTATTTATCAGTGAACTGTGTTTTTGGTGAATTTTCTGGATACTGCTTAAAATGAAATACACAGCAAAATAAGAAATGTATATTTTTCTTTTTTTCAATGAAATTATTATTAATCCCTTTGGTCTAATTTTCATGTCTTCTCAGTTTTAACCATACTTGAATGAACTGGTAATAGTTGAACTGTAGTCTGAAAAGATGGTGTCAAAAACTTCTGTAAAGTTCAAAAGGGCTTAGTTGTACATATGCCACACTGAACAAATGTTATCATATGTTGTATTCAGTCCATATATAAAAATAAAGTGGGTATTTTGTGCTCTCCAAGTTTTAAAAAATTAATAAAGAAATGTAAATTAAATTAAATGCAGCAAAACATAATACAGTTTAACATGAGAATTCTGAATTACTCTATACAAGATTTCTCATGCTGCTTTCCCTAAAAGTTCCATCATGTAAAAATTGATTCCACTCTAATAAATGTGTTAGTTACAAAAATCAGCTACAGTTGCTGCACCACGTATTGAGATATTGAGAAGCACAGGATTCCTCGGGGCACATCACATTAAATCTACATTAAGAAAGTTATAATTTCAAAGTTCCCATTGTGACCTCCTGTCACTGTATGGGTGTTTTGAAAGAATCACTAAAAGAATCTGTTTATTAAGCATTTCTCTTAGAATGTTAATAATTATTAACACATTTTATCAAAATAAAAACATGTTGTAACTACAAATCGTCAAATTAATACGTACAGTACAAAGCCAGCACCTTTAGGACATGGAGGTTATCACTTTTGGTGTTTCTTCTGTTGCTGGACAGTATCATTTAGTCTAAACAAATGTTATCATACATTGTATTCAGTCCAGTAGATTCTTTATTCTGTATTACCAGTATTTTATTATTATAATCACATTCTCCATGCTCCAGATGTAATATCCACTGTTTTTTAGAGGGTGCCTCCTTAGCCAGGTGGGCAGGAGCAGCAGTGCGTAGCACACGCTTCTTGATTAGACTGGGGTTCAAGCCTGTGATCATCAAATACGTAGGGTGCGGAAAGGTCAGGGAATGACCACCGCATATCCCCGGAGCAGTATGTATGGCCTTAGTTGCTAATGCTCCTAAAAAAAAAAAAAAAAAAAAAAACCCAAACCGAAAGGACATAAAGAACAATGTTACTGTCGAACTGAACATCATCTCTTGGGGTGCTTTTGCAGTCCAGCTCTATCAACGAAACATGACTGTTTGAAATGTGATGTTCAAAAATTTATTTTCAAGTTTACATGAATTAATACATAAAACAGCATGAAAAAACATCACACACTACCTGCTGTTAGCTGTTGAATATAAACATTGATTTAGTGTTTCAGATTGCTTATATGAATTTCAAAAAATGGCAGTACACTGCAAAAACATTTCACAACTGGAAATGCTAATGGTTGTGCCTGTTGCGACATTAGAACTTAAAAGACATAAGAATTTAAAAAACCCCACTTCTTGCTGTTAACAATTGGATATAAGCAAAAAATTGTTTTTTGGATTCTTTATATGAATTATAAATGGATTGCAGTACAATAATTGAATCAGTACAGTGGGAAAATGTATTTCATGATTGGAAATGCTTAAGTTTTTAGCAGCACAACATCTGACTAAAAGAGGTCTAAAACAAAAAAAAAACTGCACTGCTTAATAATTGAATATAAACATCAGTACACATGGATTTAGATTTTCAGATTGTTTATATGTAATAATGTAAATAGATTGTAGTACAATAATTGCACCAGTACAGCTGGAAAATAAATTCCTCAGTCGGAAATGCCGATGGGTGTGCTGGACCTGACACTGGACTGGAAGGGGAATTTTGTGATTTTGGGCTGGTTTGAATTGGACTGCAATGGACTAAAAAATTGGATTACTTTTGTGTAAATTAATATCATCATGTTTATTTTATTTTCAAATAAGGATACTTATAATAGGCCAGTAACTTTACAAATAATCCTTGTATTGTGCACTTAGCTACAGGTTGCAACTTTTATTTTCAGTTTACCCATGACAACCCAAAAGCTCAACGGTATCTTCTTGGTGGATTTGAACAACTGGTTAAGCTATATTCAAACAATCTGATGTCTCGAGTACCTCGTATTTTGAAAGCATTCTATGATACAGACATTCTTGAAGAAGAAATTATTCTTGAATGGTCAAAAAAGGTAACTGTGCTTAATTTTATGAAAATTATAATGCTAGTGTTGGCTACCTTTCAAAATATTAGAATTTCATGTGCACATTAGTTATAGGGTTTTTGCATGACCAGCAAAAAATTTTAAAATTCATACGGTCTGAATAAGAAAACTATATACTGTTACTTTACATAAAGAAATAAGCATACACTAAGTAAATAAATTTATAAATTGCATACATAATGTAATTCTACAATTACATTACAGTAACACCTGTTTGACTTTGTAACTCTTCTAATGTGTCATTTGGAGAATTAAGTGAAATCATCTCTTGTTACACAGTGCCCATACATTGTTGACCACATGTAATATTTACAGTTGGACAAACTAGCATATTAAAAAGTTATTCAAAATTATCTCCCTAGTTTCATAATTTTCACTGGTGTTCAAGGAAAGTGCATCACCCCTTAAAATTGTAATTGTCATCCTAATAACAAGTATATGGCAATATTTCTTACAGATTGCATTAGCTGTTACTTTCAGCTATATAAGCATGCTCTGCAAGAGTTGCTGCCATTCCTTGCTTGTGTCAGGATGGCAAGTTACGTGCAGTTGACGCCACAATGAATGAGTGCCATTGTTGCTTTACATGAAGAAGGATGTTCTACCGTCATATTGCTTATAGAGTGTCTTGTAATCATCGACAGTGAGTAGATTTCTTTCCAAACTCAAGAATACTGTTTCTGCTGATAGGAATGAACCGAGCACATGACTGTGTTTTGGAGCGCTTGTGCCTTAAAAACTGCAAAGCTTCTTCGTCTGAGCTGAAAAGAGAATGGGAAGAACATACAGGAGTGGTAGCAAGTGCAGTAATAGTCAGAAGATGCCTCTGCAAAAATGGACTTGTAGCCCATTGTCCTAAGAAGAAGCCCCTCCTCACACAAAAAATGAAAAAGGCCCAATTAATTTGGTGTAAGGAGCATGTCAAATGAACCCCCCCCCCCCCCCAGCAGTGGAAGTCAGTTTTTTTTCTCTGGTGAGAAAAAATTCAACCTGCATGGCTCTGGTGGGAGACAAACAATTTGCCGTAGACGTGGAGAAGAATACTATCCAGCCTGTATGGTGTCTACGGTGAAATTCCCTACTAGCAAAATGATATCGTGGTGCATTTTGTATCGCAGAGTAGTACCCCCAAATGATATGGGGGTGCATTTTGTATCACCTGCAATTTTTTAAAAGGTTCCATAAATGCTAGTGGATACCTGGCTATATTGGAAGGCAAATTGCTGCCAGCCATTAGAGACCATTTCAACCTGCCAAGTAACTGCATCTTTCAGGACGACTCTGCTCCTTGTAATCAGGCGAAAAGTGTAAATAGGCACTTTCTGTAATTACTTTAGCTTCATTTCTGCATTAGAGGTTCGACATTAATGTGTTTATATGTGTGACAGGTGAAAAAATGGTTGGAAGAACGGTCCATTACAACTCTTAGCTCGCCAGGAATCAGCCTGGACCTGAATCCTATAGAGAACTGTTGGCATCATGTGGAATCTGCAGTTGCCAGAACGAAACCAGTGACCCTTTGTGAACTTCAGGAAGCCATAATTCATGTTTGGAACCACAAACTATCAGTTGATTATCTTCAGAAATTGATCTGGTCAATGCCTTGACTGTGTGCTGCTGTCATCAGAGCCAGAAGCGGTTCAACTAAATATTAGTTTGCAACTGGTGAACTTTTCATTTTATTTTCATTTAACTGAAGTAAATCGAGGGCTTCTGATAACATTTCACCCATAATTGTAGTGTTTACCAAAACTGTTGTATAAAAGGTTGCAAATGCTCATTTTGGAATATTTTGAGAGCACCTGTCAAATATTACTTAGCTTTGCCTTAGCTATTAATAAATATCTAACATACCATCACGAAAGAAGGTTAGAAATGTAAAATTCCTAGGTGATGCACTTTTTTTGAACACCAGTGTATATTCTTCCAAATAATTATCTTAATTCCTCTTTCATAAGCATACATCCCAAATTGTCTGATTTTTACAAAAAGGTTTTTTGGATAGCAGGCAGGTTTGTTCTCATATGTGAATCTGTTAAATTTAGTGATATAGGCGTAAAAAGCATTTGATAGCTGCTGTTAGTAACAAAATGCAAAAGGAGCATCAACAAGAAAATTATAGGAGGAATAGATACTAATTGAAAAATTGGCAGACCATAAGATGGGAGCTTGCTTAGACCAAACATAACCTTAGAAATGCCAGGTGTTAGATAGCTGTGCTCTGTCAGCTCATATTGAGCAGAGAACAGTGTCTACAGAGCCTCTCGAGACTGACTCACTTAATATATGCCGAGTCCCTTCATTTCAATTTGTGTTTTGAGCAGTAGGGGCATCTCCTTGTTTTATGATTTGTTTGTTCCCTTATATACTATCTTATATTCCCTTATATTCTATCCATCCAGTTCCTAAAAGGGACAGGGTGACAGATCACTCCCTTCCAATTATCACTTCATCTCTAGTCTATTTCCAAAGAAATGGAGAAATCCATCTTCTGCCAACTCTTGAACTATCTCAACATTCCATCTGATCCATGATCAGTGTGGATCCCATCAGTTGTGGTATTGGCTTATGTTACTCATCTTTGGAAAAATTCAATAGAAAAATTTGGTGAAACTTAAGCAGTTGCCCTTGGCATTTCTCAGGTTATGTTTGGTCTAAGCAAGCTCTTACCTTATGATCTGCCAACTGTTTTTTTTTTTTTTTTTTCAATTGGTATCTATTCCTCCTCTAATTTTCTTTCTGAATACTCCTTTTGCATTTTGTTACTAACAACAGCCATCAAATGCTTTTTAAGTTACTACAGAACTTGTTGAACTATGTCAAGATCAAGTGTGGAATGATCCTTCCAGTTAGCAATAGCCATTTTACTTTCTCCTTTAAGTTGTGCAGTCATCAAACTCTGCATTTGAAATCTTTCCTCATATTGTTGTCCATTTGCTTGATCTTACCATGCATGTTGCCCATCTTTGGAACCTTTAAAGAAGCTTGTGTTTTTTTTTTTTTTTTTTTTTAATTCATTCTTGAACACAGTGTACACAATTGCCTTATACCATGGTTATGACCTCTGTATTGCTACAAGCAAATGTTCAATAAATCATCAATAGGCCCCAATGGATGTTCCTTGCTGCTTACCTTCACTGCTTGGAAAACTTCATATCCAACCATATCATAATTCCCAGTTTCCTTTCTTCCTGTATCATCTTGAATTCAGTCCCACCAAGTGTATGTTATTTTGGGGTTACTATTCCCCAAATGTAAAACCCTGTATTTTGCTGTATTGAAACATAACTGCCAATTTTCTGCCACTTCTCCATCTCTGAGGTCAAAGTCCTTCTGAAGAAGGACTGTTCTACTGATCTTGACATCATATGCAAATTTTAACATTACACCCTGTATACCTTTGTTGATGTCATTTAAGATAATCAAGAATAGCAGTGTTCCAGTGCCAATCCTTGATATACCTTGGTAATAATAGTAATGTTCCAGCTTATGCAGTAGCCTCTCATGTAGGACTGAGTCAACTGCTTTGATTAGATCCAAGTAAACAGTGTCGAAATTATTTCCTGCCTTTAGTTCATGAGTGACTCTGTCAAGGTAGCTAACTAGGTTGGTTAAATATGATTTTCCCTTTACAAAATGATGCTGTTTCATTCTGAATTCCATTTCTATTTAAATGATCCTATATTGCACTCTTGATCATTGCCTCCATGAGTTTTCATACCACTGAAATTCTACTGACCTGCCCTTAGCTACCCACTTCACTTAAGAAACCACTTTTATGTATTGGCAATACATTGTCACTTCTCCAATCCAAAGGAATCTCTTCTGAGTCCAGTGATGCCTTCTCATATTAATCTTAATTGTTCCATGCGCTCTTGCCACTCTCCCCGTATTCACTGAGTTTATTTATGCCATCAACTCCAGAAGCCTTAGTTGCCGTTAAGCTTGAATGTTTTCCCATAGCTGCCAAATCTCTGGATTTCAGACTGAGAATCTATCATTTTTACTTGATTTAAACCCCATTTCCTTCTCGACGTATAATATAGTTGTTGATGGGATTTCTTCCAGTTTTTCTCCATCTTTTAGTAAAACTACATTAAAATTGGAATTAAAAAATTGCAAATTTCTGCTTATTTTTGTTAACTAATTGGCACTAGTGTATATTTTAAAATAGAAACACATGATATTGTTCTGTAATGTGATATCATTTCATAATACTTGTATGGTGCAAACCTGATTAACAATGTCTTTCAATAAGATTCCAAAGAAATATGACATTTTTAAATTTTAGTTTATTTTCCACTTGTTGCCAAATCTGAAAAGGTAAGCTTATGTACTATATGTAGATATGATTTTTAAATTTCAAGCAACAGGAAATACAATGTAATCAGATATTTGCAAAAAAAAAAAAAAAATTAGATGCAGAATTTCATAGTGGTGGATGTCATATGTGCTGAATGTTTATATGCATCTTTTGTCATAGAACATTATCTTCTGAGTTGTGCTGATAATGCAGGCTCGTCGTTCAGAAATGTATCCTTGATAATAAAAAAGGTGTGTGTGTGTGTGTACAATTGTAGAAGTAGTGTGATGACCCTGAAAAATGGGTCATTTTTGATTGCTATAGAAAACCATCAGATCTATAGAATACAACACTGGGCATCCTGAACAACCTGAAATTATGTGGGATTCTTTAAGAAACTGTCTGGCATTTATTGTTGATAATACACCTGTTATGGTAGGCCAAAAGACTGGAATAGCAAGGGTATTAAAAGGACAGTTTGAGAACTTAGTGGTAATAGGCTGTCCATGTCATCTTATGTGTACTGAAAAGGGAGCTGCATGTGGGCCAATTTTTTAACCAGATTTTTACCATTAGCTCTCTTTGGTTAAATGTGTAACTAGCTTGGCAGAATAGTGGCAGCCTTTGACAAGTTGATTTAAGGAAGTGGTTGGAAGGTTTGGGAAAAGCCACATGAGCACTTTGCAGACTTACTAAATTGAAAAGTACAACAAGGGCCCCTGGCACCTCCGTAGCCAGGTGGGAAGGAGCAGCAGTGCGTAGCACACGCTTCTTGATTAGACCGGGGTTCGAGCCCGTCACCACCAAATACGGAGGATGCAGTAAGGTCAGGGAATGACCACCGCATATCCCGGAGCAATATGGACTTAGTTGCTAATGCTCCTAAAAACCAAATAACTAACTAACTAACAACAAGGGATCACTAGTGAATGGCACTGACTCATCTAAATCCAGTTCATGATCCAAAAGAAATTTTGAAAGACAAATTAACAAACTCTCCAGGAAAAAGAACTTCTGAATTGCAAACTTCCATTAAAAACAATCCTAGACAGGCCAAGCAAGCTGTCACACCCATTTTGGAAGTTGATAGCAGATTAAACAAGGGTGATCTTACTTATTCATATGCTTTTCTGCTGCAATACTTGTGGAAGAGTCTAAAACAAGAGAAGATTCTTATATTTTATTCAGTGAGGAAGTACTTTATTGCTGCACAAGTTCCACTGGAAAATATTCTTTTAAGTCTAGGCAGCACAAATTTCATCAGTTGGCAGTGTGTCATTTTCAGATTTTAAATTTTTTGTGGACAAGTCTCCAGTACTTCTTGGTAAAGAAGCACTGGAGACTTGTCTTGGTAAATTAGTACTGGAAACTTATTAAAGAACTGCTGGAAGGACTTATTAAAGATAAAGAAATAGGTGAAGCAATAGATGTTTTGCAGGATCAGTTCTGTCAGTTTCATTTTGAGAAACTACCAGATGCTATTATGAAAGAAAAAAGAAAACTTTGACTCAGTATTACTGAAGAGGTGCAAAGTCTATATTAATATCTTTCTCTAAGGAGTCATAATCAGTTGTTGTCTAACGGACAATACAAACAATGGGTTCTGACAGAGAAATCCTAGGTAAGTTAATGTTTGAAAGCATACTGTACTTTAAACAGTCTTATGGCTGTATTTTAATATGAAGTGTGTATTTTTTCAGTCAAATTTAATTTCTAATGCAGTTTGCACTTTACAAAAACCTGCTTTTTCTGAAAAATCTACTGTTTCGCAACAATTCTTGTTTTCTTCTTACTTTACAACTGCCTTATGATTACAGTTATGTCAGAATGTGTACATGTACAGCAGGCCCTTGTTATAATGCGGTTCACTCTAATGCTGTCACAACTCACTATAACGCTCTTTTACCAGCATACAGATAGAATTCTTGGCATGTTTAACGAAAACGTTTCATCTGATGTAGTTGATAGCTTGAAAACGAATAGCAGTTTCCTGCACTCAGTGAAATTTTCTCCCACGCTAATTTAATTACACTGTGGTGACTTGTTACATAGTTCCGAGATCAGCATTTTAAAAAATGATCAAGTATATTGCTTGTAATATTTGTGTTATATGCATTTATTCGAAGCCTAGTCATCACTCGGTACAGTGTTGGACATCATCCGTAATGGACAGTTTACTCGAACATTGTATCATAATTAATGCAACACAGTTACATTTTCGAAGATTAATAATGGCGGATAAGAATTAAAAAGGAACGATGTCTGGACGTGGTACGAAGCCTACTAAAGTAAGAAAAATACTGAATTTGAAAATTAAATTATACATTTTGAAGCGAATTGATTCCGTTCAACGACAAGTGGATGTGTGCAATAATTTAGGACTGGCCGGTTCAGCTGTGTAAGAACAATTATAAATAATTAATTTTAGCAGCAGGAAAGACAGCTGTTCCACTGCAAGCAACTAGGCTGGCTATTATAATTGAAATGGAGAGACATCTAAATAATTTTATTGAAGATAATATCCAATGCACAATTCCATTAAATTAAATATTATTGAAGAAAAAGCAATTAGCCTATATGATGATCTGAAGAAAGCTCACCTTTGAAAAAAATGTGGAACCATTTAAAGCTAGTAAAGGATGTGGGAACGAGAGTAGCCTTGTGCAGGCGAAGTCTTTACGGCTCAGGAAAATAGAGAAGTTTTTTTCTGTTTTATTAACTTAAATTGGCATATTAACTTATTTTCTAGAGTAGCTTTATATTCCTAGTTACGATACTTAGTTTAAATTTTAACTTTGAGATTTTGTAGGTTATTACTTGGTATCGGTAAGGGTATCCAATCCATGTTTTACAAATTTTGCAGAGCCGGTGAATGGGAAGTTTTTTTTTTAGCTATATTTAGCCGCTTTATTGACTAATTGTTATATTAAATTATTTTCAAGAAGTAGCTTATAGACCTAGTCAAGATCCTTGGTTTATTCTGAATTGAGACAGCGAGATTTTGGAACATAATTAATACTTAAGTGTCCGTAGATTTACCGTTCGTAACTTGCCGTCATTGTTATACAATACAACGTTATATCCCAAACTAGATAGCGTTAGCTTAGTACAGTATAGGATATAATATTATCAATTAATTGGTAAAATTTATTAATCTTGTTGAACTTAATTGTCAATTAAATTGTACTTTTTTACTAAATACATATAACAATTTAGATTTTACAAACATAACATAATTAATTAATACATAACTTTATACGGAAGTTATATAAAGAAACTCAAAGATAATACTTGATACTGAAAAAAAATATATAGTTATATAGTGTTACAACTGCGTTGGGATACAAGTTTAGAGTTATAATTTTGTATTGAAATTGAATCGAAATCATGACTCAGACCAGAGCAGCAAAGCAAAAGGCTCAAGCTAAATGGAGTGCTCTGGCTCAGGGGAGAACTGAGGGGGGCAGTTGCCCTCTGAATCACAGCCTTTTAAAATGCACTGCTTGCTTGATGTTTGTGGAGCAATCAGGTACGGGACATGAAATTGCCAAGGGAGATTTCTTTCTGTGTGCACGATGTAAGGAGTGGGAACAAATTAGGCAACAACTCAGCGTTGTTATGAGCCTATATGAGAGCTTGAAGGACAGGGTGGATGCCCTCGAACAATCTAAATTGAGGAGCCGATCAAGCTTGCACTTGATCATCACACAACACAGCGGCAACTCCCAAGGCAGATTGTGCTGGTCCCACAGGAACTAATAGTTGTTGATGACTCTATTGTCAGGGAAAAACGGCGAACATGCTAAGTAAAAAGGATAGGTGGAACAGGACCAGGGTATGTCTGCCAGGGGCAAAGGTTGATGACGTTGTAGAGCGGATATCATCTTTTAAGGGCACAAAAGATGATATTGTTGTACACGTTGGCACTAATGATATTAAGAGTAGGAGACAAGCAGAATTATTTAACAAGTACAGGTGGCTCTGTTGTAAAAAACCAGTGAATTAAGGTTGAATTTGAAAGTGTCTGCAATTCTGCCCAGACACGATAGGAGAGAGTATATGATGAAAGCCTTGTCAATCAATTCAGCTCTGGAAAGATTGTACAAGACTCAAGGGGTAGAATTTTTTTCAGCCTGGTCTGTACTTATTAACAAGAGACTGCTTCTACAGGGATGGGATACACTTAAATAGAAAGAGTGCAAGAATTTTTGCTGATGCTATTGAGGCAGTGTTTGGTGGGTTGGAAAACTGCTAGCTTGGGGGGGGATACACGGACTAATAGAGTAACAGTAGCGACTGACAGAGGTGAAAGTAATTCTTGCACTGCTTCTATTGGAATGAGCAGCAGCCTGGAAAACAAGATGCAGGGTATTTCATAGACTGCTGGAAGTCATTGCGGTAAAGGTAAACACGTGGGTTGTGTTAGGGTAGCTAAGAATAGGAACAGGTGCACGTACACCAATGCTAGGAGTTTGGTAAATAAATTTGATGAATTTGAGGTATTGCTCAAAACATCAAAGGCAGATATTGTTGGAATATCAGAGATGTGGTGTCACACATATAAGGAATGCAGAACTGGAATTTGAGGAGTACAATGTGTACAGGAAGGATAGACAGGATAGGAAGGGAGGAGGGGTTATGCTATTAGTTAAGAAACACAAAATCCAAGGAAGTGAATCCAGTCGACATTGCTGGACAGTGCAGTGTAGAGTCAGCTTGGTGTGACATAAGCATTGGGAGATCAAAATTGAGAGTAGGAGTGTGTTATAGGCCTAATGACTCTAATTAGTATAATAAGAAACTGTACAGGGAAATAATGGGCCAGTAAATCAGTGTCTTATAATGGGGATTTTAATTTCCCAGATATTGACTGGAATTTATAGGTTGGTCACTCACACACTAGCAAAGCTTTTGTGGATTTCTTGGATGATTGTTTTCTACATCAGCATGTTTGTGAGGCAACTAGAGTGAGTAATACTCTTGATCTCATTATCAGTAGTGATTCTTCATGCATTAAGAATCTGCAGATAAAGGAACCACTAGGTGGCAGTGATCACAGTGTGCTGAAGTGGGATTTACTCAGAGCTAACTACTGTCAGGGGTAAGGGGAAGGGTTTTTGCTTTCGTAAAGGCGACTACAGTGTGCTGAGACAGTATTTAAATTCTGTATGGTGGGACCAACTGATGTTACCAACAGCAAATTCAAAATGGGAAGCATTCAAAGAATTTATCTTGGAAGCTACTAGGCTTTACATACCAACTAAGAAATATTGTTCAAGGTTTAGGCCCAAATGGATGTCAGATGAACTAATGAGACATATGGCAGAGAGAAAAATGCATGGGATACATATAAATTAATGGGTGACATGGAAGCCTATGATAGATATAAGCTGGTCTGTAACCAAGTTACAAAGGAGGTTAGGCAGGCGAAGGCAGATTATGAGAAATCTTTGGCAAAGGATGCAAAGAAAAACAGCAATGAGTTCTTTACTTATGTAAACTTTAGAAGGAAGGGGATGAATCAGATTGGTCCACTGGATATTGGTGGTTCAACTGTTGATGATCCTGCTCAGGTAGCTAACAAACTAAATGAGTATTTTGCATCTATATATATATATATATTTTTTTTTTTTTTTTTTTTTTTTTTTTATGAAAACCCCAAACACGAAAGGTATCAAAAACTATAGTATTTAGTACCGTGCATTGGTTGAAGGAGAAGTATGGGGGGTAGGGGGGGGATATGCCGGAAACTTTGCTCTAGAGACTAAACATGGTTTTCACCACTTCAAGCCTCCAATAAGCAAAGTGGTCGTATTTCACCAGTTGATGAAAGTCATCCACCATCTAACGATTCACCCATGAGGAGTTATTCAGGGAGGGGAATGCCAGAGGTGAGTTAAACTCTGGCAGTGAGTTAGATGATTTCGTAATAACTGAGAGGAAAGTGGAGGAGAAATTGTTGAAGATAAACATAAAAGAAGCACCCGGGGTGGATGGGATCTATCCAGTTATATTAAAGGAGACAGGAAGTAAGCAAACCCTTAGCTATAATTACGAGAGCTTCTTTGGACTCGGGAGGTACCCATGGACTGGAGATGTGCAAATGTGACCGCAATTCACAAAGGTGGATCAAAGGGTGACACAAGTAATTATAGACCTGTTAGTTTAACTTCTGTTCCAGGAAAATTAACGTAGGCACTGGTTAAAGAAGCACTGCAGGATTAACTAGACAAGACTTCAGTTATAGCTCGGACACAGCATGATTTTGTTAAGGGAAAGTCTTGCCTGACCAATTTGATTGGATACTATGATGTGGTCACAAAGGAACTGGATGCAGGGAATAACTTTGATATCATATATTTGGATCTTAGGAAGGCTTTTGATACTGTTGCACGTGGAAGACTGCTGAACAAATTGGTGTAGTGTGGCATTGGAGGCCAATTGCTGCTATAGATAAAGGGATTGTTGAATGGAAGAAGACAGAGTGGTAATCAATGGACGCTGCTCATCGTGGACTAATGTTATTAGTGGAGGCCTTCAGGGTTCAGTGTTTTGTCCATTGTTGTTTTCTGTATTTATAAATGATATTGATGATGGTATATCAAGCTTCATGTCCAAGTTTGCAGACGATATGAAGGTTGGCAGGGTTGTTAATGACACTAATGACAGTACACTGCTGCAACAGGATCTAGAAAAGTTGAGCAGATGGGCTGAGAGGTGGCAAATGAAGTTTAATATTGACAAATGTAAAGTACTACATATGGGAAGCAGTAATCCCGGAGTAGCGTATCAGCTCTGTGGTACCACACTGATAGTGGTAGAGAATGAAAAGGATCTGGGGGTAATTGTGCAGGCAGATATGAAGTTTTCTGAGCAGTGCAGACAGTCTGCAAGAGTAGCTCATGGTGTCTTGTCAATGATATACATGAATTTTTCTAGCAGGGATAAGGTTGTGATTATTCCCTTGTATAAGGCAATGGTCAGGCCACACCTTGAGTACTGTATACAGGTCTGGAGGCCTCATTTTAAGAAGGATGTAGAGCTGTTGGAACGAGTACAGAGAAGGGCAACAAGATTAGTGAATGGAACAAAGGGTTGCTGTTATGAAGAAAGCCTTAAATTTTGCAAATTACAGTGTCTGGAGACTAGGCATCTGCGAGGTAATCTGATTGAGGTGTATAAAGCCTTGAATGGATTGAGCATGCTCAATGCTGATGGGATCCTTCCTCTTGCTCAGAATAATCACCTGAGAGTGCATAAATTCAAATTGTGGAAAGACAGATGTAGGATAGATGTGCGGAAGTTTGCCTTTAGCCAGTGTGTAGTTGGTTGCTGGAACAGACTTCCATCCTTTGTTGTGGAAGTTGATAGCCTAAATAAATTTAAGGCTGAGCTGGACAGGTATTTGGAACGAACGGAGGTGTGAAATGCAAGCGGGTTTTTTTTTTTTTTTTTTGCTAATGCTGCATAAGCTTGCTTTCGTGCATCATGCCTCTACATAATGCTAATGCTAAAAGATGGATTTAAAATCCAGGAAGAAGCCACAATTTTAGATCAAGGAGCCGAAACTTTCAAGGAAGAACTTCTAAAAATTATTGAAGAGCGGTGTTAAACTTCTCAAGTTTTTAACATAGATGAAACAGGACTTTTTTGGAAATGAATTCCTAAAAGTTTCATATGGAAAGATGAAAAAAAAACATGCCTGGCTTCAAAGTGGCAAAGGATCGGTTGACTTTATTGTTGAGTGGTAACGCTGTAGGGGTTTAAAGTAAAACCCCTTTTAGTTTACTAGGAAGACAGCCAAAGTACAACCCAAAATCGACCAGAGTTTACGAAAACTCGGCAGCCCAGGGCCATCGGATTAATAAATTCATGATTTTAATTGGCATTTTAAGTCTAATTTTGATGCGTAATGTAGTTACTTACCATAATTATATACATATGTGATGGAGAATATTTTATATGTACAAATTTTTAATATTAAATATTTTGACTGATATTTGTGCATATTTTTGCTACTGTTTATTATTGATTAGGAAATATCCTATGGCATAGACCGCAACTCAGAATTGCATATGTTACTTTACAGGAATAGAGTTCTGTTTTTCGGGAACGAATTATCAACATTAAGCGGGGTGACGTTTTATTAATGTCATTTAGTCCCCCACACAAATAATAATGCTCCCTTTTCTTCCCTTAAAATCTGACAATCTGTTGGTGACATCATTAATTGTTGTTCTAATCAGGCACACTCTGGTTTTAGTCCATCTGTCCTTTTTTACAAAAAATATTACCCATTTCTCTGACAATGGAGTTTTCCACTGAAACTAAGCCATCTTCAGTCAGCCTGAATTGATATGCACTTGATTATTCTGTTATGATGCCCAAATTGGGTGCATTACCTTGCAGGTCCCTAGATACTAGAGTCCCCAATTCTGTTCATCTCTATTGCAAGCATCCATTTATCCAGTAGCTTTAATTGATCTAGCAATGCACTATACTATGATTTTTAGTGTTTTCCACCAACCATGGAATAAAACGAAAGACGAAAAACCCAAATTTTTTAAAATATTTAATATTTACAATAAATTATTTACAAACAAAATATTACTGATAGTAATTTTAAAATAAAACAACTGTGATATACAGGATAATAATAAAATGCCGAATTTAAAATGCAATAAAATATACTGGGTTAAAAGCGCTAAAATACTAACTGAAGCTTTCAAAGGCTTCTGCCTTCTTTCTCAACAGTGTAATTTCTGTTCTGCGGTGCATCATTAAATATCAGCAGGTTCACGGTGCATCTCACGTGAACGCGTACTGTTCCCGTCAGAACCGGAAGTGGCTCGGGAGCGTTTTAGGCAAAAACGTTCATCCCCTCCAAGGATTACCGCCTCAAAGAGGGGATGAATGCGTGTGCCCCTATCTCTATTTATATTTTTCTCAGTAGAACTAATTCGCAAGCTCTCGAGCCACTTGCGGTCCCAAAATCTATGCGCCCGATCAATGATGACCGCTTCATCAGGGGAGAATGCGATAAGAAATGCAGACTATGGCAAATCCGTCATAGCTGAACATTTCTGGGAGAAGCAACATCAAATCTCCCTGATGAAGCGGTCATCACTGATCGGGCGCATAGATTTTGGGACCGCAAGTGGCTCGAGAGCTTGCGAATTAGTTTTACTGAGAAAAATATAAATAGAGATAGGGGCACACGCATTCATCCCCTCTTTGAGGCGGTAATCCTTGGAGGGGATGAACGTTTTTGCCTGAAACGCTCCCGAGCCACTTCCGGTTCTGACGGGAACAGTACGCGTTCACGTGAGATGCACCGTGAACCTGCTGATATTTAATGATGCACCGCAGAACAGAAATTACACTGTTGAGAAAGAAGGCAGAAGCCTTTGAAAGCTTCAGTTAGTATTTTAGCGCTTTTAACCCAGTATATTTTATTGCATTTTAAATTCAGCATTTTATTATTATCCTGTATATCACAGTTGTTTTATTTTAAAATTACTATCAGTAATATTTTGTTTGTAAATAATTTATTGTAAATATTAAATATTTTAAAAAATTTGGGTTTTTCGTCTTTTGTTTTATTCCATGGTTGGTGGAAAACACTAAAAATCATAGTATGAGTATACCCAACCCCAGAGGCCTATTTGAAAAACTAGCAATGCACTGTTTTAATTTGATATTGGTACACTCCTTATATCAGGAACAGAGAAAAGAATTGTCATTTGAGCCATAACTGCTAACTATACTGACCTTTTAGTAATCTCAATTTGCTCTAGTTTATATAACCCTGAAGTTCAGGTAAATATTGTTATTGTTTCTTCCCCCCAATTGTTTTATGACTTTGTCATAGCACCCTACTATATCAGCATTGGTTAACCTGATTAAAAGCTCAAATCAATTCAATTTATTTACAAAATTCCTAGCATTGCAAAAATTGAAAGGACAGTGAAATAGAACCACAACCACCATAAGCTTGCAATTGAAATAATAAGTGTTACAATGTGCTTGTACATTTCTTGTGATATGTACAAGCACTATGACAATCCGTACAAGTACCTTGTATGGAGTGTCATGCCATCTGTATAGTGCCCCATAATTTTCCTATTTTTGAAAGCAGCAGATCTACGTGTCTTACACCCCGTTCAGTCGCATCCTGAAGATGTTCAATGGGGTTTGGGTCTGCAGAATTGGGGGGGTCACTGGAGGAGGGTGAAGTTATTTGAGTGTTTAGCAAGTGAATGCTCAAGTGGCATGTTGCATTGTCCTTCGAGAAATTATGTTAGTTGAAAATTACTAGTTAATGAACATAGGTCTCACTTGCTAGCATGTTTAGTGTTTTCAGTTCTGTTATTTGTCAAGTAAGAATTACATTTATTATAAGTTCTGTTACTTAAATACTAAAGATTGATAATTTATTATGAGGCTGCAGAAAACTGGATGTGAAAAATGATTGACATAAGTTTGGACTTCATCAAGGTTTTTGATTTAGTCCCACATAATGTTTTGTATAATTGGAACAATGTGGTTGAATTAAATTATTGAAGATGATGGTTAGAAATGGATATTGCTCTGAGTGGAATCCCAGTTCATTATTGGATCTCTTGTTTATTATTTGTGAATGATATTGATGAAGCCACAGTATGTTGGATGTTCAAGTTTTTTGGGCACACAATGGTTGGTGAGCTGGTAAATAATAGTAACCAAGTTATGCTACTTCAACAAGATGAATGACTGGATGACTGATTAAGTCTGTAAAATGGCAGTTAAAGTGAGTCATTGAGAAAAGATGCAACAGTTTTAAATTCCCATATTTTTATATGTATGTATTGTGCTATTATTGGTGAGTCTTGTATCATTAAACACATAAGATGTGGGAGTTGTGCAAAGCCCATTTTTAGCTACTGTGCTGGGAAATTGGCTGCAATAAAACAGTTACAACTGAAGTTCTTTCTTCTGGCCTCTTGGGGTTTTCTTGATAATTTACATAGATTATCAAGAGACCCCCCCCCCTTGTTTTGTAAATATAATAACATTCGTGTTTTATTGGTGATCATTCTTTTGGTTCTCACATAAAACACGGATTGATTGAAATTGTGATAGAACAATTTCAATCAATCCATGTGATACAACAACATGAGTTCTAATTTGGTAGCACAGCCACTGTCATTTATAATTGTATGATGATCTAGGTGAATTGCTAGAAAGGTCAGTGAATAGATGCACATGCACACTAGTAAAATCCCATATCAGTGAATTTAATTTGTTACCATCTAACCTTGGAGGAGAATTTTTAAAACAGGGATGATAAATGATCATGTAAGTGGTATTTTGTTTGAAGATAATCTTTTTTTTTTATTTGGAGAATAAGAATGTTACAAAAAAAAAAAAAGAAAAAAGCAGCTTATTTCTATTACATTTATACCAAAATAAATGTTTTTAATAAATTGATTCATTAAGTCCAACAGAAGTGACTATTTTTCTTTAACAGATTTCTAAAAAGTATGTTAGTAAGGAAATTGCTCAGGAGATTCACGAAAAAGCTCAACCTTTCATAACATGGTTGAAAGAGGCAGAGGAAGAAGAATCTAGTGATGAAGAGGATGAGGAGGAAGAAGAGACTATTGAGGTATATATATTGTTTAAATTGTATATATTGAAGTAATGAAATTAAATCCTAACTAAATTATTATTATAGTGTCCACACATTATATTATAATATGTATGGATACAGGTACATGCATTGCAAAATTGATCCTGTAGTTGTCGCAGAAAAATGCAGTCTATATTGTTATCGGTTGCTCTGGTATACACAGGATGTTTCGGTTAAAAGGCACCAGGAGTCGGTCTATCCCACTTATTTTTAAGTGTAGGCTTTTAGGCTATTTGTTGTCTGGACATTTTTATGTATATATAGGGGGTAAAAGTTTTGGATTTGGTGTTAAAATTGGAATGAGTATTTCCATTTTGATTTCAGAATTAAAATTTTGCCTAATCAACTGCTTTTTTTTTTTTCTGAATAGTCAAGTTTTTTTTTTTTTTTTTTTTTTCCATTAGTTTAATCTAATCAACTCTGCTTTTGAAACAAATGTAAACTGATTTTATTTGAAATAAAAACAAATACAACAACATAAAGTTTTTCTAATGCTTATAAACTTTGAGATGTGAATTAATAATTTGAGTTTTCTGAACCATTCGGGTTCCCCCCCCCCCCCTGAAAACAGTGCATATACCCCATACTGTGCTGTTGGCAAATTATCCTTGCTGGACATGCTGAGGAATGGCAAGTCCAGTAGTAACCTTTTTCAGAAATTTAAATGGATGTAGTCCTGTATAGGGTAGTGTTGGTTTTGATGCACTAGGACAGTTTATATGAGGGGCATTTGAAAAGTTCATAGCCTAAATATGAAAGGGTAGTGGAACAGTGTTAAAAGTTTGTGCACTTAATGTATAACACCTCTAATAGTAACCCAAGTTGCATGCATTTTAAACAAGATTTTTTTTTTAATTATAGTTCCTGAAGTAAACAGAGTTGTGTGAATGAGAAAAGATGGACAAAATCAGTCACAATGTAGCCATCCACTATTTGAGATAAAAAGGATTAGCATCAAAGGAAATTTATGATGATATGGTTATGACATTCAGGGAGGATGACCCACACTATAGAAAACCTGTAACATCCATCATTCTAGAAGTTGACAGTGTGCATGATTTGGTGATGAGTGACAGTTCAGTAAATTTCTAGTGTCTTGGGCATTACGTCTGAATATGTGTATCATATATTAACAGAGGTTGTTATGAAAAAGATGTCAGCATAACAGGTTCCACAGTTGTTGACAGCAGATCAAAAACTCAGCAATTGTCGGCACCTCCATAGCCAGATGGGAAGGAGCAGCAGTGCATAGCACACGCTTCTTGATTAGATCGGGGTTCGAGCCCGTCACCACCAAATACGGATGATGCGGAAAGATCAGGGAATGACCACCGCATATTTCCAGAGCAATATGGCCTTAGTTGCTAATGCTCCTAAAAACCAAATAACAAACAAACAGCAGTTGTCAAGTGAATGTTTGCATAATTTTTAAGGAGATGCAGCAAGTTTCCTTCTAAGGTTTGTGACCATGGATGAAATGTGGGTCCATCACTCTCAGCCAGAGACCAAAGAACAGTCCAAATAGTGCAATTGCAGCTCCTCTGCCCTCCAAAGAAAGCCAAGTCAATTCCTTCTGCTGCAAAGTGATTGTATCATTTTTTGAGATGCTGATGGAATGTTGCTTATAGATTACATTAAAAAGGCCAGATAGTCACAGAGATAGTGAGGCATTTCCATGAAACATCACAAACACCAAGAAAAACTCAGCAAAGAAGTCTTGTTCTACTGTGACAATTCATCTGCTCACAGGTCTGTCATTGCCATGGCCACACTGCACAAGTGTGGCTTTGAAATCACAGGCCATTCATTGGATTTAACACCATTGGACTTTTAAAACTTTTTTCCTAATTTGAAAAAATACATGACTGGCACCCATTTTCCCATTGACAGTGACATCATTGTTACACTGGATACAATCCTGGAGAACCAAGAGAAAACTTTCTTTACAGCTGGAATCAGTATTACAGCATTAGTAGCAAAAGAGTATTGATTCCAAAGGGAACTATGTTGAAAAGTACCTGATTCCTCAAATAAACCCTTCATGCTCAGGCCACAAACTTTTCAAAACACCCCTTGTAAAAAAATTCCCAATAATTACAGCCTATCTTTACTAAATAATGGCTCACTTTTTTCCACTCCCAACTTGTTCTTAATCAGTTTTAGTAATCATTATCCAGTGATAAACATACTATTTACAGAAACCTCTTACAAACTAAACAGAATCCCTTACTCACACTGTAATTTCCAGTGACAGTGAGAGAAGCAGGCATGATATAATAACATACCTAGTTTTGATTTAGAAGTCATTTATAATGGATTAATAAATACTTTAGTGAAGCATGTCATAGAATCTTATATAAAGTACTTGAAAGACTAATGCACATTTTATGCGATACTTGTATGGGTATGATATACTAACGTGAACATGCAATGTGGCTTAAAAAAGGTCAAACTATACTTGTTTAATCTGTTCAAGATGGAAACAGGTGTTCAAGGTGCATTCTTAAAATCAGAATGTCTCAGTATTTATCAATACAATAAAAGAATATGGCACAACATGGAGTTGTGTAGTTTAAGTAGACCTGCGTATAGAATGCCGTTCTATTTTTATTAAACTTTTCTGATTTCAGGTATGAACTTTCCAATCCAAAATCTTGTGTAAGGAAGGAGTTGCACAGGAATCAGTATAAAGTGCTACTTTCTTTACGTTAAGAATAAATTCTAATTACAAAGTAATTACTACCACTAGTGTCCCATGCCGTATAGTTCTATGAACTTGGTATTTTCTGTCATTCTTGCAATATCAGAATAAATGTAAATACAACTTAAATTCTAAAAATGAAGTTAGTGAATGATATCAAAAAAATTAGTTTTTTTTTTTTTTCTTTCAGCCAAAAAAAGTGAGAAAAATGTCTGGAGTAGGATTCATAGATAATTCTTGAACACCTTTGACCATCATTGATATGAATTCATTGCACTAAAAATATGCAAATAAAATTATATGCAAAAATATTGGGTAAAAGCAATAAAAATATACTGTGATAGAAAATTAATGATAATATAAAAATCACAGTAGATTTTGGTATCTGTAAATATCTTCTATCAGCCAAGTGATTACAGAAAGCTCTAAAACATCAGTATGCTAACTGAGCCAGGGAAGACATGGAGGGTGGGGGGTATATTTGGAAAGAAAACAAAGTTAAAAGATGGTTGAGAGGTGATAACTAGGCAAGGAAGGAATAAAGTCATCTTTAAAAAGAAAAAAGATGAGAAGAGAAGAGGGGAAGAGAAAAGGAAAGTGTGCAGTCATCCTCTTGGTTGCATAAACTCTGAAAATTCCTTTGTTAGGCTGAGTATGCCCACATCCCCATAGCAACAGTAGAGACTTTTGGACTCACAAGCAGTGAGTCCAAATTTGGTGCGTTATTAATTATGCATGCAGTGAGTGCATTATTAATTATGCATGAGTTCTAAAGACTCATGCATAATTAATAATGCATTATGCTTTTGTAGGATAATTTGTAATCATTCTCTGCCATTTCCTTCTCTGCTACTAAGCTCATCAATTCACCTGACACCTGTTTTAGTCTAAACTGTAAACAGTATCTTGTAGTTGGTATAAAAAGCTTAGTAGCTTCTATGTTTATAGAAGCTACTAAGCTTTTTACTACCCCATTTATATATCAGTTTGTGCCACTGAAAATAATTTAATTTTCTAAGACAATTTTCCTTAGAATTCATTTATTTCATTTATTGAAAGAAATGAACAGTATTCATTTCTTTCAATAAATCCTGACATAAACATACTTCAGTCTCTGTTTCCTAGTACATTGATATCTGTGAAGTTAATGTATTCCATGAAAAAGGCATTCTGATTTGCTGACCCACTCTGTATTTGTTATACTCATCGCAGTTATTTATCTTATAACATACCACTATTACAATTTTTATTTGTTTTTTCCATTATTTGCATTAGAACAGACCGCCAACTTGGTTGAGTGTATTGCTTTAGAATCTGGCTCTTAACCAGAAGCATAATTCACCTCCCCCTCCACCAACCATGCTTTCTGTATGCCTTATGCTGTTTTACCTTGTAAATCTGGCAACTCTTTGAATTTCATATTTATACTACAACTTATTGTATATAGTAATATACAAGTAAAGTTTTTTTTTTTTTTTTTTTGTTATTGTTGAGAGAAAGGTGTAACATACCCTACATGGATAAGTTCAGTAAACATTGCATGGTATAGTAAAAATGAATGGCATATTTTAGAAGTGGAAATAATTGTTCACTGTTGCCTATATACTGTAATGTAACTGGGATTTTTGGCTCATATTGTTAAACATCAGAATGCACTTTTGATTTTTCATTAATCAGTACAAAATTTCTTAAATTTTCTGTGTAAAACTACTGTATTGTGTGTGATATATTTTAGAAAGGAAAAAGTGGATAGTTTCACACATTCGTGAAACTGTTCTCTATTGGTGTTGAGCATCATTCATTTAAAAAAAAAATAAAAAAAAATTCCCGGCAGTCAAGATGTTAGTAAATACTTGTTTCAGGCTAATATTTTGTGCACAAATCATGAAAGTCAGAAACTTAGCATCAGCATATTCAGGTCTTCTTCATGAATAGCATTTCAGCCAATCTCACATCCTGATAAAATTCTCCACGTTGCTTGGGTGCTGTAAAGAACTTTTTTAGCTCTGACATGAAATCCTGATCTTACACAATCAGTTCTGACATGCTGCTGTGGCGAGTAGCCAAACTGAGTATTAATTTGTAGATTCTCAGGTAGTTCTCCAGATTCTCCAATTTTCTTGAACATTCCAGATATTTCCTGGAACATATGGGTTCATAATCCTACTCAGGTTGCTGACAAACTGAATAAGTATTTTTGCATCTCATTCACACATGAATTCTTTAGTGAAGTGTATGCCAGTAATTTATCAAACTGTTAACCGATAACTAAATGATTTTGTAATAACTGAAGAGGAAAGTGGGAGAGAAATTGTTGAAGTTATACAGAAAGGCACCTGGGGTGGTGAGATCTATCCAATTATATTAAGGGAGACAGCAAAGGAGGTAAGCAAACCCTTGGCTATAATTATGAGAGCATTCTTAAGATTCAGGAGAAGTCTGCATTTACTGGAGGTGTGCAAATATATTCCCAGTTCACAAGGGGTGGGAATCAAAGGGTGATAAGAATAATTACAGAACTCTTTGCTTACCTTCTGTTCCAGGGGAAAATAATGGAGGCACTGGTTAAAGAATTCATGCAGGACCAACTAGACTAAGAAACTGGATGCAAAAAAATAATTTTAGTATCATGTACTTGGATTTAAAGAAAATTTTTGATACTGTTGCACATAATAAACTGCTATATAAATTGGAGCAGTGGCATTAAGGGCAAGTTGTTACTATGAGGTTGAGTGGGAGAAGACAGAGTGGTTATCACTGGACACTGCTCTTTGTCGGCTAATGTTATTAGTGGTGTCCCCCAGGGTTGGGTGCTGGGCCCATTGTTGTTTTTTGTATTTAGTAGTGATATTGATGAAGGTATATTGGCCTTCCTCTGTATCATCAGCAAACTTAATGTCTTAGTTTGCAGATGATACAGAGATTGGCAGGTTGGTTAATGATAGTATGCTACTGCAACAAGATCTATAAATATTAGACAGGTGGGCTGAGAAATAGCAATTGAAGTTTGACATTGACAAAAGCAAAGTACTTTCTCCTGCTCGTGCTGTGCACCTGGGGGAGTGCTAAATTGAGAAAGGATGGTTGCAGAATAGATGTACAGAAGTTTTCTTTTAGCTAGCAGGTGGTTGATTGTTGGAACAAACTTCCATCTGTTGTTGTGGAAGTGGATAGATTGAATAAATTCCAGGAAGAACAAGCAAATATTGGAGGAGGGTGGATAGGTGAAATGGCAAGGTACCTTCCCCCTTTTAGCTGATGCTTTATAAGCTTACTTTCTTGCATCATTTGCCACTACTAATACTGATAACCGGAAACTGGTTGTGCCAGATTTTGGAGGTTCAAGTGTACTCACTGTAGTCAAATTCTGTATCCCCTTGTGTATCCTGACTTTTGTGTTTGTTTTTTTTTTTTTTTTTTTCTCCTCTCTCTCAAAAAACCCCCAGTCAGGATTGAATCATCTGACTGTGAAATAATGCCTTGAATTGTCTGGTTAATATTTAATATCATGAGCACCTACATTTTTAACAGTATTGTCTTGTTGCACCCTTTAAAAATAACTTCTAACTTATCAGTAACTTTTGTCCATATTTGGATATACACTGGTCCTATTTCACCTGCCCTTGTTTCCTAATAACTTGTTTCTCTGACAGTGCTTGGCACATTGTGTCCTTAGATGCATTTGTGCCACTAATATTTAAAGAGAGCAACTTACTTTTCCTAACAATTGAATCATCAAAACTAACTACTTCCTCGGGAACTAGCACCTTCTCCTCTTGATTCTGCTATACAGCCAGATAGATAGATATTATTGAGTTTGATGGCTGGGCACCTATTGGTCCCAATAGATTTAATTCCTTCAATTAATTTTTTTTTTTTTTTTTTTTTATATTTTCTGATTTGTCCATTAGAATGACATTGTTGCATAATTTCTTCACTTCCTTTGCACCTAACACACACAAATGCATCTCCTGTGGCACTATTATGTTCAGCTAGTGAACTCGACATTCTGCACACACACACAGGCACATATGCACAGTGCTTTGGCACAAAAACAACTTGTAACTCAAAGGATATGTCATCAATAAGATAATGTTACACTATCGTATGACTCGCTTCCAAAGTTAAATTGCTGTTTTAATTGCCTCATTGCAATGAAGTTGTGTGCCACAGAACGTCTAACACAAGTTTTTTTTTTTTTTTAATACTAATATTTTACTTAAATCTGCCAATAGTAGATTTCAGCATTTGAACCTCATAATTTAGGCTCCATAATTAAAAGCTAACACTTATTAATTTTTGGTAAATTTCACAGTTAATTCATTAAAAAAATATTCTAGTTACATTTTGTGAAAGTAATTATTCATTTTTATGCCATGTGGACCCCAAAAAGAGGATTCTGATCTGCTTTTGTGCTTGTGTATTTTTTGTATCTGTAAAATGCCAAGACATTTTACTGTGCGTGCACTTTTTATTTATATATATATATTTATATATATATATATATTTTTTTTTTTTTTTTCAGTTGTTTATACAGCCAGCTGAGATACTTTCAGAAACCTTTGATAATACAGTAATGTTGATCATGTTTGCAACTATAATGAAATTTTTTCCATATTAATCAAATATGAGGTACTGTTTTCTTTATTTTTAGGTTGTTTATTCTGATCGACATACAAGCTCAACTTTTAAGGAGGTAAAAGAAGCTCCACCAAAACCCACTTCTGCTAGTCCAGATGAGGATGACATTGATATTGATGCCATATAAATTTTTGTCTTGTAGTCTTCTACATATTATAATTCTCCTTGTTAAATGTGATATTAAAACCTGCAGTATTATCTGCTGATAATCTTTTTCTCAGTAGCTTCAAGTGGCTACAAGTTTTATCCCAGACATAGTTTTATCTGTGCTTATTTGCTTGATATATTTAAACAGTATAAAGGGGAAGTAATCTGATAAAATAAGTGATCATGAACAGTTTCCTGTAGAGTTGTGTTAAAAGGCCTATTGTAAGAAATTGATTTTGAATGTATTTTTCAATTTATTTAAGAAAAAAATAAAACTTATAATGCAGTTTTTGTAGTCAGTATTGTTTTTGATTGACAACTTTCATAGACAAATTTGTAATTCTTGAAGATCACAAATTATTAATTATTCAGGGAATGGAGATGGTAAAAGCAGTTAATAGTGAATAATCACAAAAATATTAAACTTAAACCATATACGGACATTTAACTTACAACGTACTTGAGGTTGTCCTTTCACTCAGTTTCACTATCTAATTTTATTATTTTGTTAGCCTGAATGAAATTGCTATGTATAAAGACACTGTCCTTTTAGCCTGTCTGTTTATATTCATATTAGTTTTTCATAGTGGTTGTTGTTGTGGTGTTTTAGGTGTCAGCAACTAAGACCATATTGCACCCACTGTATTATGTCTACATGTGTGTTTATAGGCTGATACTATAGTATACAATACTGCTGTACAAATTTGATCAATGTGGAATTTCACCACTGTGGATAAAGAAATTCAGTTGGTGACAACAGTAAGTGGTTATCAATGTTCACTGCTTGTATTTCGTTAATATTATGCTTATAAGACTTACCATATGTCTCTAGATGATACAAAGGTTGGCAGGGTGGGTAATGACAGTAATCAGGGTATTCTACTGGGGAAAAAAAATCTAGAAAAATTAGCTGATGGCCTGAGAATTGTAGTTCAACATTAACAAATGCATGGTACATCATAAGTAACACTAATCTCAGACTAAGGTAAGAACTGTGCACTATACTCCAATATACGCACCTTTGTAAATTGGCTGTCAGAATGGGGGAAAGAAGTGATTGACAGGTTTTGACTCTGCCCACTGACTGCATCCCTCTCTTCGTTTGGGTGGACGTCACTGGAGCACTGAATGCGAAATTCGTTGCATAGACTACTTTCATTTGGATGCTGGTTTCTGTTATGTTCGGTGCTTTGCTGTTGTTAATGTTATTTGCCACATTGTCCTGAGTTTGTGTTATCCCGTTCCATCCTGCAGGTAGACTGTTTCTTTGTTCTTTGCTGCCGTGTGTTGTCGTTACATTTTCTTATTATTTTTTTTTTATTTCTTAGGTTCTTTGTTTTTTGTCTGTTTTGTGTTTTTTTTTCCTTTGTTCAGTCCCAAGGGAGCGAGAATGTTGCATATTAACCTAGTATTGTGCGAAAAAAAATTCTATGTTGCTGTTTTGTTATGCAAAAAGCAATTTTATTGTTCGTTGCACGTGTTAACTGACTTTCGTTTCTGTTTAGCGAAAAAAGGTTAGGTTTTTATGACCGGCAAGGATTCAAGCTAAAATTGGTTGTTGGATGAGAAACAATTATAACAGGCGTCATGTTTTTAATGGACTTTCATTTATTAGTGGTTTAGAAAAATGGTTAGGTTTTTAGGTTGTTTTTATGCGACTTCGGGAGGGATTCAAGCGAAACTGGTCATTGGACAAAAAAATATATAATGGGTGTCATTTTTCATTGACTTTCATTTGTGTTTAGTGAAAAATGGTTAGGTTTTTAGGTTACCTTTTTACACGACTCCTGGAGTTTAGTGAAAATTGGTCATTTACTGCGTCTCATTAGTTTGTTTCGTTTTGAAAAAAAAATAAAAAATTACTGTATTTTTATGTATAATTATTTTAGTTGCTGCTCTGAAAATTGCCGTATTGCTGTTAATTTCGTTTTTCAGCTTCGACATACTGTTATGTCGCATGACATTTGCCATGTGCAGTCGTTGAGAAGAAGAGGGGGAATGCAGTGAGTGTGCGGAGTTACGAACCGTGCGTCACTGCTTTCCCCGTCTTCTCGACGTGATTTTCAAAGGGGCACTGTTCTGGAGTATTACCAAACTATGTGGTACCACACTCAGGTTAGTGTAGAATGAAAACACCCGGGGGTTATTAGTATTACAATTAGTTGTGGCAAATGATGAAATAAAGCTAGCTCATACAGCATCAGCCAAAAAAGCTGCACTTTCCTGTCCATCTCCAATAAATTTGTCAAGTAGTTTGGAATAAATTCCTTGAATTTATTCCAAACTACCCACTTCCACAACAGATGGAAATTTGTTCCAACAATCAGCCATCCACTAGCTGAAGGCAAACACACCTATCCATCAATTTGAATTTATCCCCTCCCATGTATGTAGTCTGAGAAAGAGGAAGAATGCTATATCACCATGCGGGTGCCTAGATTCCAGATGCAATTTGCAGAACGAGCCATCCTTGATAAGAGTATCCCTTTTTTTCCCTCCCTCATTAATCCTTTTATTCTTCAATGCATGTGTTTGAGCAGATCTACTTCCTTCTTAAGATGAGCCTTCCAGACCTGTATACCATACATAATTGAACCCCCCCCCCAAATATAATTTTTTTTTTTGGATAAATATAAAACTGTGCTGAAAAAATGGTGCGGTTGGATCATAATGTACACGAGTGAAATTTTGCCAGACTAGGAGGGATTGTGTGCTGTAAAAGCCTTGACTCAAGACTTGCAGGAATCTGCAAGGCTTGAAATTTTTATTACTGTGTAGATAAAATACATCTTTTGTACATGTTTTCTGTTTACAGGTGAGTAATGAATAATTTTATTAATTTGACCAAAGGTGTGAAAATTTTTGCCATTATCATGGAGGAAGAGTTCAGAGAAACTGCCAATTTGGGGGAGAAGGGTGATATAAACTCATTTATCTGATAATATTGGTAACAGTAATGCTTTTAACACACCTTGAAATTCTTGTTTGTTGCTGCAACAGCCTATATCAGCAAGATGTTCTTAGGGTGCAATGTTTCAAATGAGTGGAAAGATAAAATTGGGGAGAACAAACCTAAAATACTTCAAATGGTGTGTTACAATAGAAACTAGAATATTTGGTCTTAACTGTCTACGGTAATGTCAGGAGTGTTGTCAATAAAATCGGCGAATTCAAACGTGGTTAGGACAACAAATGTAATAGGGCTAAACGGAATGGCCAGAAATTTGGGGTTGGCTAGTTTCACTATAGTATGCATAATGTTTTTAGGGAAAGTAGAAGGGATGCTGTGGTCATACTTATGGAATGCAGTCTAAAGAAAAGAGCTTTTGCTGAGTCAAGTTGTCTTCCAGCATAGAATGTGCCATTGTGGGCAGCATGGTAGAAGTGCTGTTCTTCTGCTTCTGGGTGGAAAAGGCCTGGATTCTAATCTCATCAATGATGCTAGGAATTTTTATGGGCCTACAATGTGGCTGAGTTACTTGGTCACAGACGAGGACAACATGGTTTGTCTCAAAAATTCAGGTTTTTCCTTCAGCAAATAGAACATAATTTTTCAGACAATATGTATGACATGTGGCCTAAAGTTACTATTAAATCAGCGATATCGAAACTACATATGACTGTTCTTTGGGGAAAAAAACGTTCAAACCTAGAAGGAAATAGGGCTCCTGGAGTTGGCATATACCCAGTAATTTTGAGGGAGGCAGCCAGAGAATGTTTTGAACCACAGGTTAATTATGAAAGCATGGTTGGACTCAGGAGAGGTTCCTGTGAATTGGAGAATTCTCAACGTATCGCAAATACATAAATTGGGTCTAAGAGTGAAATCAAGAACTACTGACCAGTTAGTCCAACTTCAGTAGTAAGGAAAATAATACAAGCAATGATCAAAGGCAATTCAGAAACATTTAGATAAAAATGGGACTATGGAGGATACAAAACGCATTTTAGAAAAATCATGTTTAACCTAGTAAGCTATCAGTTACTGATGATAGGGAACAATTCTACATAGTTTATTTGGACTCTTTAACAAGGCATTTGACTCAGTCACTCATGAAAAGTTATTATATAAGTTGGAATTATTGGGAATATTTCCAGTAATCCCAACTTTATTTATTGCTTTAAAGCTATAAGTGAATTTTAAGACCGCATTTGGGACACTATTCAAGTGTGGAGACCTCATCTGAAAAAAGACATTAAGCTTCTTGAAATGGTCCAAAGGAGGGAAACTCGAATGGTTGAGATCTGCAAACTGTATGAGCAGACACTTCGATTGTGTGGGCTATGTAGCTTTGCAACCAAGCACCTTAGAGAAACCTGATTGAGGTTTCTAAAGCTCTTAGAGGAGGAAATGAATGATAGCGAAATTTTCACTTTTACAGTGAGTTACAGAACAAATAGCCATAAATTCAAATTACAGGCTTATATTAGATTGTATGAAGTTTTAGCCAGAGAAACATTGATTACTGCAAAAAGTTGCATTTGCAATTAGTTAAGGCTGAGAGTTTGAAGAAATTTAATGGTCAACTGTGCAGTTATGTGAGGATGGAAAGAGCATAACTTTTTTTTTTTTTTTTGGCTACTGCAGCAAAAGCCTGTTACTTCCTTGCACTATATGGCTAATCGATTTTTAGTCCAGAAAATTAGCACATAGACTAATTAGCTGTGGTGTGGCCCTCGTATCACAGTTTGTTTTTTGTCCTCTCTGTACTTGTCTTTGTGGTAGCACTGGTTATAATCACTGCCGTTCTGACACTTAATAAAAAAGGCCAATTGCGAAACCTGTCAATCACGCGAAGACCTTTCAAATGTACTTCTTTTTTTAATCCATTGTTGATTTAGCCTCTCCCAGGCATAGATTGCAACCTCCCCCCCCGTCACTTGGGGATTTTATTCTTCCAAAATAGGCAAATCGGAATTTTCACTGTACAGAGAGGACAGAAATAAGGGCCATAAATTCAAATTCTAGGATTAGACTAGATTGTATGAAATTTTCTTTTAGCCAGAGAAACTTTGATTACTGGAAAATTCCTTTTCCACGCGGTGTGGGGAGGATGGTACTTATATATACTGTGCCACCCACGAGATCCAATATTTATGCAAAAATATGTATTTCTTCTAGTAGTCACATGGTGTGCGACATGTGCAGGGTAGCCTTAGAAATTCTTGCGACCCAATTACACTGCTCGACAAAATTAACAGAACAAGTAGTAAACGTGATTAACTCGTAAAGCTTGCGATGTTGCGGTACACAATTTGGAATGATGGTGTATCATAGAATAATGGCGAAATGAGAAGACAGTGAAAACCTTCAGCAGGTATAAGGGACATTTATAGGGGTTGTGTAAAAATTGCCAAAAAGGTCATATAACGCAAGTCGATACAAGATGCCTGCAAATATGATCAAGTGACATCAGTACCACTTATGATCCCCACCAACAGCTAAACAGACCTATTATTGCAATTATACCTATATTCGCTTCCGGTGAAACGTCACAATAAAATGTTTATGAAAAACGTACTGTTAATTTGGCAAATGGTGTAGTACGCTAATCCGTTACTGGTCAATGTGAAACCCAGGATCATAGAAATTCCAAAGAGGTATTCTTTCGTTCGAAGTTAGGATTTGCTGTAACACCTACTAAACTCGTATTAGTTGAATGTTCAAAGACTCGACAAGGCTTCTCTTATGAATTGATAACATATTATTCGAGTTTTGCTAAATAGAAAATGCTCGGAAAACACGATTAAAAAAAATTTCGTGTTCATGGTTCCCTCCAGCGAAGTCCATACAGCCAGGATTTCATGTTTCGCTACATAAAAAATCAGTTTCCTCCGAGGCAAGACATGATATTCTCGCCGGAGACTGACTAACTCGATCACAGAATGAAACGAATCAAATAAAAATTCTTTGTAATCTTTTATGGAATTTGATCCCAAGCATTGCCCACACGGTGTGAAAAGAGCTGCTTCGTTCTAACCATTATTGCACAGTACAGGGTCCCTCCTCGCAAAACATTGAAATATAATAAAAGCAAACTGAATTTGTAAGATGCTGGATCAATGTACCAGATACTGGAGCAGATTAAGTGAACCGGTTTCGAACAATTAACTTTTGCTTTTGATGGATTTGACCTGCACCTTGTGATGAAACCACAAAGATTACACTGCAAAAGTGGGAGTCCTTAGCAGAAACTACTAATTTGTTATACCAAAAGAAACTACGACTGCACCCGAGGACAATAAAGTTTCAATGCAGAAAAAATGAAAGAGAATCGTATTGTTTGACAAGTCCTCATTTGTTCTTCATCACTGATGGCAAAAATGCTCAATATATAGGAGACGACTGAAAGCATTGTAATCATCCTCTTTGATACTGATAGTACATGCTGCTGGTATAATCGACTGGGGTGTTTTTGTGGGATTTCTTTGTTTTGTTTTCCCTAAAAATCTATTCCTATATGGTGGACATCGTGTGCGTTTTTAGGAGGTTCCTGCAGTTCCCACAGATTCACATAAATACTCTGATGCTGCACATCTTTGAAAACCACTTGGTGGGTAGTGTAGACGTAGGGTTTTGCCTGTGTTGTTCGACGTAACTTAATTACCAGGGAGCCCAATCAGGAAAGGACCTTCCAGGTTCCGATCGCGGCATCGGGGGAGGATGGGTGCGGACCACGCATGGAAAATAGGAATACTTGATAGACAGAACTCTGAGGGCCCCCAACCATCTGGCCAGAGATAGTGGGGAAGGCATAAGGGAAAAAGCAATTGGGTATAGCCTAAGGGTTGGAAAACAGGGAAAGTCATTGGGGGAGATATTACAGAAGGCATACTCAGGCAAAATGAAGCAAAGACACTAAAGAAGGACAAATCACTCTAGGAGGGCACAATGCTCATTATTGAGTGAAATATTGTATAGAGAACGTACGCTGATGAGCCAAAACATGACCAGCGAGTCCTGATGCAAATCGAAGCGACTACGGCGCAGGTCGGGATACGATATAAAAAACGCTTGACACTGAGCTCTGTTAATCAGTGTTACTCTTGTTCTTCAGATGGGAAAGGCAGCGGACTTAAGTGAGTTTGACAAAGGCCAAATTGTAATGGCCAGACGACTGGATCAGAGCATACCCGGAACGACCCGGCTGGTGGGGATGCTCACGGTCAGCTGAAGTTAGTACCTACAGAAAGTGGTCCAAGGAGGGGAACCCCACGAACCGCCGGCAAGGTGTTACACGACCACGGATCATCAATGCTTGAGATGAGCAAAGGCTCTCCCGGATGGTACGTGGCAACAGAAGGCCGACTGTGGCGCAACTCTCCTGTAATTGGAATGCTGTTGATGGGCGTAATGTTTCACAACACAGTACATCGATATGCCAACTCAACAAAAATAATCGGACTGTTACGTTTTGCTGGATACCGAGCCACGTTGGAAATCCAGGAAATGAGCGTGCAGACGAAGCAGCAAAACACCCCACTTGCTTCGATTCCACCCCTGTTCCTTTTTCTGACTACAAACCAGTCATACGGCGGATATGTACTGAGATGTGGTCTGAAATGTGGCATAATCAAACCGGTAACAAACTTCTTGAAATAAAACACAATCCACAGCTGTGGAGATCCAGTTCCCGATCAAACAGGCAGGAAGAGGTCGTGCTGGCAAGAGCACGAATTGGCCATACACATCTTACACACCTATTTCTACTGCTAGGAGAAGATCCTCCACTTTGCCCGCATTGTAGTTCCATACTTACTGTAAAACATATTATCATTGAGTGTACACATTACCGTTTAGCTAGAATCGCATGTTTCAAATCCTTAATTAGCTCACAAGAACCTCTGCAACTAAGCCATATACTTGGAAATGATGCCACTTTATCAGAACTGTTCACCTTTCTAAAAATGATTAACGCATACAATCACTTCTAGAATAGTCTCCTTTCCTATATTGACCAACACTCCAAAGTAACGGTATAGGCGCAATATGGTCATAGCAGCCCTTGCGCCAATAAATCCCACTCCAACAACAACAACAACAGTACATCGAACCCTGCTGAAAATGGGGCTTCGTAGCCGCAGGCCGCTCCAAGTGCGCATGCTAATCACGGTTCACTGGCGACAGCGCCTATAATGAGCACGCGAGCATCGAAACTGGACCTTGAGGGATTGGAAGAAGGTCGCCTGGTCCATTGAATCACGTTTCTTGTTGCACCAGTGGACGGCCAGGTACATGTGCGTCGTTTACCTGGGGAAGTGATGGCACCTGGCTGCACCGTGGGACGAAAACAAGCCAATGGCACTGGTGTCATGCTTTGGGCAATGTTCCACTGGGATGCCCTGGGTCCAGTCATCCATGTGCCGGGCACTCTGACGTCTACAACCTACATAAACATCATTTCCGTGGCTGACTTAGTCAGTCTCAGGCGTAGATAGCAAGGTTTCCCCCCCCCCCCCCAGAAACTGTGGTTTTTTCGTCCAACAAACAGGCAAATCGACCAGAGAACACACGCAAGTTACAGACAAATAAATACATTGGTAGATGTAATCATTTACGGGGGACCCTAATATCATAATATGATATGCAAAAAAATGCACCACGCCGCCCGGATTGTTCGAGACTGGTTCGCGGAACATGAGGAAGACTTCCAGGTATTGCCCTAGCCTCCAAATTCCTCAGACATCAATCCCATGGAGCATCTGTGGTTTGTGTTGGAACAGCGACTCCGATCTGCGTCTCAACCACGGACCTTACAGGAGTTAAAAGATCTGCTGGTTATGTGTTGGTACCAGATACCACAAGACACATTTAGAAATAGGTGGTCATAATATTTTGGCTCATCGGTGTAAGTGTTAATCAAGGAGGATATGAAGTTATATTCACTCGATGTGACTTCACTATACACTAACGTAAATGTACTCTACGCCTTAGACATAGTCTGGGCCTACTTAAACGATGATAACACAAAAATTAATAACACCAGACTCCCCAAAGACAGAATATTCGAACTAACAAAACTATTAGTAAGTGCAAATTACATTCTATTCCAAGAAAAAATATATAGACAGATTTTTGGCCTCCCAATGGGCCTAAACATTAGTGGACTCATTGCCGAACTATACTTAGACAAATTAGAAAAGATCCACCTTGATCCATTTATACCACAGATCACATATTACGGAAGATATCTGGATGACATCCTAATCATCACAGATCACTTGACCATAAACAATATTCTACAGGTTTTTAATAACATCCATCAGAGACTAAAATTTGAATTAGAAACTGAAGCAGAATCCCACTCCATAAATTTCCTTAATTTTACCATACGCAGATTAGACCAAAGACTAAATTTCAGCATATATAGAAAACCCACTAATAAAGGGATGCTTCTGCACTTCTACAGTTACCATCCCCAACCATACAAAAAATCGGTCATGCTGAACCAATTTCTAAATGCCTTTAAATATTCTTCCACCCAGATTTCTCTAACCACTGAAATAAATGAACTAACTAGAAGATTCTCAAATAGGGGTTACCCACTAACCTATATAAACAAAGTCAAAACAATAGCCCGTGATAAAATAAATAACAACAACCTCGCAACAAACATTGCAAAAAAATCCGACAAGACCAAAATATATTTCATCACCATTCCATATATCGAGCACTGGTACAATAAACTTAACCAAATATGCAAGGGAACCGACATGAAAATCATAGCAAAACCCATGAACAAATTATACACATTCTTCAGAAATCGACCTTCAAATACCACATTCCAATCACAGCATGACCCTAGTATACAGAATACCATGCAAAAATTGTGACGCTGTCTACATAGGATCCACCATGGGAGTGGCACAGCTTCGAGCAAAACAACACGAAGCTTCAGTGCGGACGGGTCGTTCAAATGCATCGGAACTTTCGTTCCACGCCATAAATGAACGACATACATTCGGCTTTAATGAAACTAAAATTATAAATATTCAACACAACTACTACAAACTACTTATTGCAGAAACCTTAGAGATGAAACTACATGCAACTACAATCAATATCCGTAGGCCATTCCTATTGTCCGACGATTGGTCACTTATACGCATGCGTGAAGAACAAACATTTAAAGCTCAACTGGACAGGTATTTCGAACGAACGGAGGGGTGAAATGGGAGTGGGTTTTCTTTTTTTTTTTTTTTGTTTTTTTTGGCTGATGCTGAATAAGCTTGCTTTCTTGCATCATATGCCTCTGCTAATGCTAATGCTAATGCTAATGCTAACACTACAACATAAGACAAAAGTTTCGGATTAATTGTGAGTAGCCCTCTTCCTGTGAACATGACACCCCGAAAAGTTCTAGTCCGACTTAAGGAATGTAGAGAATAACCCCCACCCCCATATCCAATTATTATACCCCTAAATTTAACTCAAAATTCCTGCCACAGCACCAAAAAGAAAAAATCGATCCTTAATTATTAGCCAGTTTAGACCTCCAAAATCTAACTTTATGACAATGTCTTGCAAAATTGATATCGCCTTCCCCATGAATTATTAGCGAGTTGGACAAGGAGAGTTGGAAAAGAAGCTTCCTATATCAAAAATAAAGGTAAGCCCTGTTGATTCATAATATAATAGAATATAGGAAATATCGAGCACTTAATAGCTCTCTAGTATCAAAAAGTATTAAAGAATGGGAATATAGTATTAAAATCTAATACTATGTTCTATTAGGTATAATGGACATTTAATGATAAGTTGTCTTACCATAAGTTGGATTTGACAGTTACTGTATAGTGGAGGGTCATCCCTTCAGAGTGGGTATTTGTGAATTAGAGTGGTATGTCCAATGTGTAATCTAGCAAGTATAACTTCTTTCTTTCCATTCCTTCATCAGCCTGATAGCCATTGTTTGTGATCATTCTTATTCTGAAAGAGTTTATATTTGTGTTCTCCTGCCAAATAATTAATCATTTTTCTCTACAGGTACATTATAGAATGAATTTATAATCAGTGTAAAGTATCTGGAGGAATGGTGAGATCAGACTGGAAGAAGTCTAATCAGCAGACTCCACTCATTCATTTCTAGGAATTCCAACATGCTAGGAATCCAGCAGAAATTATTTGTAAACTTTGTATGAAGCTGTACTAAACTCTATTTAAACTTGTTGTAGCAAGGGATGATTGAAGAGTTTACACTAAAGAGCAAACAGTGCTTAAAGAATCAATATTTATATTGCACATTTAGAAAATGTGTAATAATTAACAGATTTCTGGAATTTTCAATGAAGAAATAAAAGAAAACATTTTCAAGCTCAGCTATTAGAAGTTTCAGCTGTGTGGATGGTGTAGATAAATCACAAATTATTGAAATATTGTCTGGGGCCTCATTGACTCTGTGTGAATGACTCAGGGTTAAGCATTTAACCTAATGCCATATGGTTTATTGCAGGGGTGGGAAATCTTTTTAAATGGCAGGCCAAATAAAATGTTTGTGAGGTACACGCTGGGCAAATTTTATTTATTTATTTTTTTTTTTGGCTTTCTACAATTTTTAGTATTAAAATGGTATATAATGAAAAAACTGTCAAACAGTTTTATGTTATTTATTGTAATATTTACACATACCAGTACATATAATTAATTTTATTAATGAGAAAAATGATATACAGATTTAAGATAAAATTACAAAAATATAATTATAGTATTCAATTATAAAAAAATTAAATTGAAAATTATTATAATTTCAAAGATTTTATAAAACCTTAATAATCTTAGATTTTCAATTATGCACTGCAATAGGTTTCAATAAATACCTCCATAAAAATAAAATGGTAACTCCCCCCCCCCACACCAAATTAATTAATTTTATCCTTTTGACTATTCACTGATATTTGCTGTTCAAACACATGATATACTTGCACTGCAATCACATTACGCAAAGTCGAGAGTCCAGGAACCACTACTAACTGCATGCAAGCCTATGCCTGGATACCAGAGGCTATGCTTGCTTACCGTTTGGCAACACTGCTGCTTACTCGAGTTGGGATGTATGGCACAGATTCAAATGATTCATCAGACGTTGTGTAATCAAAATGTTACAAACAATTAAATAACAGCAAATATAATAAAAATTACAATAAACATAATTTCATGATATATATTCTTCAGCAGACCATTTACACTATACAGGGTGTTTCAGTTAAACGTTTCAGAACTTCTAAGAGGGGGTAGGGTACATCCTGACAACTCGAAATCATATAGCAATGTGGGGTCGGAAATGCTTTCCTGAAGCGGTGTTGTACACAGAAGCACCATAAAGAAAAGAGACCGTAAGTGAGAAATCGTTTTAATAATACATGAAAAGAAGCAAAAGGTACATGGATTAAAGTAAGTGTTCGAAGTTTCTTCCACGGGCTACAATGCACGCCTCACATCTCCGACGCATGGACATCGGAACATTCTGGAATACTCCAGGCGAATTTCGAATTTCTTCGGCAGCTACTGCGATTCTTGCAACCAGCTCCTCAGCATTGTCAACAGGGGTGTCATAAACTAGCGATTTCATATGACCCCAGAAATAAAAATCAAGACATGATAGGTCGGGTGACCGAGCAGGCCAACGCACGGGACCACCACGTCCGATCCACTGTTGACCAAATGTGACATCCAGGTAGTTACGAACATCTCCGCTATAATGGGCACGGGCTCCATCGTGTTGGAACCACATTGTCTGTTGCGTCGATGCAGAAATCTGTTCATCTCGCAAAAGTTGTGGCAATACTTGCTGCAGAAAGATCAAGTAGATAGGTCCGGATAGACGACACGGTAACAGGTAAGGTCCGATGAGGTGATCTCCCATAATACCGGCCCAGATGGGGAAACCCCGACTGCGTTTGCTAGACTTCGTGTACTCGTTCTTGGATTCCCCTGTACATGCTGCAACACATTCTGTTCGACGGCTGGAGTCCGTGCTGTTCTTACCCTGTCCCTGTCAGCTCTTTCAAATGAACCTCTCTCAGCTAACCTCTGGTGCAGTCTTGCAAAGAAATTATGACTGGGAATACGCCTCGTCGGATATCGTTCCGCGTACAAACGCTGTGCGGCTGGCCCACTACAATTTGCAGCCCCGTACGCCAAATGCATATCGGCTAACTCTGCGTTCGTGTAATCATCCATCCTACTAACTTGGCGTTCTTGTGCGAAATTAAGATTCCCTGCACTAAAGCTCGGAATTTTCGATTCTGCCCATTGGTATATGATTTCGAGTTGTCAGGATGTAACCTACCAGATAAAGATCCTACTCTACCCAAATCTTACCGCCCCATTGCTCTTCTCCCGGTCTTGGGAAAGGTAATGGAGCGGCTGCTTCAATCCAGATTATCCACCTACTACCAGACAGCCAACTTAGACTCTCCAAAGCAGTATGGCTTTAAGCCAGGATGCTCCACTGAAGATGCTATGAACAATCTGCTCAACACAGCAAACTCAACCACAGAAAAATATCTACTGGCTATTTCCATTGACTTTGCTGGTGCCTTCGATTCCATCTGGTGGCCCAGCATTGTCAGGAGATTACGTCAAATCAATATTCCACTCAACCTCTACCGCTGTCTCCAGAACTACCTCTTCAACCGCTCAGTCACTGTTCAAACAAATTTTCAGAAAACCTCCCGACCAGTTGTTAGAGGGTGTCCACAGGGCTCGGTTCTTGGGCCCTACTTCTAGAACTTGATACTAGATGAATTTCTTCTTATGGATTTGGGTCCTGTGGACTGCATGGCCTATGCAGATGACCTCATCCTCCTTATCAAAGCTGATTCTAGAACTCAGCTTGAGCAAATTGCCTCCCCTGCCTTAACGATCCTCCAAAATTGGGCAAACAACCACAAGTTAGTCATCTCTGGGGAAAAAACGAAGACAATCCTCCTCAAAGGATCCTTGGACATAAGAAGACCACCCCAAATTAAAATCTCTGGGCAGACATTGCAACTCAAAACTGAACTAAAATATCTAGGAGTAACCTTTGACTCCCGATTAACATTCTTACCTCATCTTAATTACCTCTCCAATAAAATACGTCGTTATACTGCCATGATCGTAAGAATTAGCAGAGCAGACTGGGGTTTGAAGAGGAGGACTCTCATGCTACTTTATAAAACCATCTTCTTACCAGCTGTGTGCTATGGTGCAGCCATATGGTTCCCTCGTGCCATCATTGCACGTAATAAAGCAAAGCTACATACAATTCAACGCAATATCCTACTCACTGTGACTAGAGCATGCCGCACAGTCAGTAATCCTGCCCTTCAGGTCTTAGCAGGCACTCTTCCTCTGGACCTGGAGGTTATTCGTCGCGGCCTTGCATACCGCATAAAGAGAGGAATTGCCACCACCATTCTGGATATAACACTCGATCTAGCTAATGATCCAAAAAACGAAATGAAACAGATTTACTCTAAGCTCTTCCAGCATTGGCAAAGATCTTGGGAGCAAACAACCAAAGGTGAAACAACTAAAAGATTTCTTCCACAAGTTATGATAACTGCACCAAAACCTCCTCCGTGGTACTCACCAGGCCTTCACGTCTCGTTCTTCCTCACTGGTCATGGATCGTTTCGGGCCAAGCTGCATGCCCTGGGTCTCACCGATTCTCCTCTCTGCACATGCGGTGACAATGAAGACTGGATTCACCTCATGTATAATTGCCCTCTTTATGATTTACCCAGAAGTCTCCTAATTACCAAAACTGGAAATATACCCAGTGGGCAGGAACACCTCTACATAATTGACGAAACCAACTACAAAGCCTTCACTACTTTTGCCCAGACTGTATTTGAAATGCGTCAAATTCACCTACAGCAAACTGTTCAACGCACCCCCATCTTATAATGAACCCAAAACTCAATTCACAGAACATATCCTGAATGGAATCAAAGAAAACACAAACAGAATATTGATCTTTGTCATGACCTAACAGGAATCTCTCGACGTTCACAAAGGAAGCTATCTGACAAACCCACGAACCCAAAAAGGACTTTTCTACAATAGCCACAAGAACTCCAAGCAATCCTTGAGTTTCATGAATCCATGTGCCTCCTCTCATCCCCTAAGAGAAGATTATCCAAGTCCCAGTGTGGGACACTGCTCATTGCCTACAAGTCACCCTTGGATGAAGAAGATTAAATTGTTGACCCTGGGCCCCTTGCCCATTGTGGGACCCACTCACTTGCTGGCACCTCTTCTCTTCAAGGTGTATGACAATATCTGATTTTCCTACTTGTGCAGGAACTCATATAAATACTCCTCTGGGAGTGGGGCTGGCATTTGACTTTCAAATGCAGGATCATGCTATTAGGCAATCTGACTTTGTGGGTCACTTGACCTCACAACCTTTTCTCTTCTTCCTGAGGTAGGGTGGGCTCCCCCCAGGGGGGAGCCCACCCTACCTCAGGAAGAAGAGATTTTTTTATTTTTATTTTTTTTTTTATTTATTTTATTTTATTTATTTTTTTTTTTATTTATTTTTTTATTATTATTTTTTTTTATTAATTTTTTTTATTATTATTATTTTTATTTTTTTATATTATTTATTATTTATTATTTTTATTTTTATTTTATTTTATTATTATTCTTTTTTATTTTATTTTATTATTATTTTTATTTTTTTATATTATTTATTATTTATTATTTTTATTTTTATTTTATTTTATTATTATTTTTTTTTTTCTCGGCCCTCCCTGGGAAGCTCAGGCTAACCCCAGGGTCGGCCAGCCAGAGTTCTCTTTCCACATACCTGGTCCGGCTCCCAGTGCCAGTGACGGTAACTAGCAGTCTGTGGTGTTCCACAGACCCTAGGCTAAGCGGCCAGATGAACAACATAACCCGCACTAAGCAAACATGAACATACACTAACATATGATATCTGGCCTTGACAGTACTGTACTGTCTTACTTCACAAGAGATTCAAATGCGGAGTTGTGCGAAAGCACCGGTGCCGCTTGTCAAAAAACACTATGTCACTATGTCACTATGTACCCTACCCCTCTTAGAAGTTCTGAAACGTTTAACTGAAACACCCTGTATATACATACCAGGTCATAATGATCGGCTAGAAAATAATAGATTTCTTTAGAACATCTGGCAATTCTTGTTTTATGGAGGACGCTCTACCACCAGGCAGTGTCGCATGGCTTTTAGAAATCGCTGAAAATGGCACGAATGACAAGAACGTCTGTGGCCTTCGAGCTGTCCACCACTTGGAAGAAGAAGAACCATGGAATAACATATCAACTTTGTGGAAGTACACTCAGCCTAATGGAGAATGAAAGATACCTTGGGATTTTGTGCAGTCAGGTATAAAGTTTTCTAAGCAGTGCAACAGTCTGAGAGAGTAGCTCGTAGTGTCTTAGCATCAGAATTAGTAGAGGCATACGATGCAAGAAAGCAAGCTTATGCTGCATCAGCCAAAAAAAAAAAAAAAAAAAAACCCTCCCATTTCATCCCTCCATTCGTTCCAAATGCCCATCCAGCCTTAAGTTTATTTAGACTATCAACTTCCACAACAAAAGATGAAAGATTTTTCCACCAATCAACTACCCGCTGGCTAAAGCCAAATTTCTGCACATCTATTCTACAGCTGTCTTTCCTCCATTTGAATATGTGTCCCCTCAGTTCTTAATCTGAGCAAGAGGATGAATCCCATCAGCATTCAACTTGCTGAAACCGTTCAAGGCGTTATACACTTCAATCAGATCACCTCGCAAGCGACTACTCTCCAGGCTCTGCAATTGGCAGAACTTAAGCCTTTCTTGGTAAGAGCACCCCTTTGTTCCCCTCACCAATCTTGTTGCCTTTCTTTGTACTCGTTCTAGCAACTCTACATCATTCCTAAAATGAGGACTCCAGACCTGTACACAGTACTCTAGGTATAGCCCGACCATTGCCTTGTATAACAGGATAATCACCTCCCTGTCCCTGCTAGCAATATCCTATGTATCATTGACAACACTCCATGACCTGCCCTGGCAGCCCGTCTGCACCGCTCAGTGAATTTCATATTCGACTACACAATTACCCCCAAGGTATTTTTCACTTTCCACTTCCCTGAGTACCACACAGTTGGTACTTTTCTCTTCAGTTATTGCTACCCATATGCACTACTTTGCATTTTACCATGTTAAACTTCACTTAACACTTCTCAGCCCATTTGCCCAACTTATCTATATCTAGTTGGAGCAGTATACTGTCTTTACTGTCGTTAACAACCCTGCCAACCTTTGTATCGTCTGCAAACTTGATATACCTTCATCAATATCATTGATAAATATACAAAACAACAATGGTTCCAACACCGAACCTGGGGAACTCCACTAATAACATTTGTCCACAAAGAGCAGTGTCCATTGATTACCACTCTCTGTCGTCTCCCACTCAACCATCCCTTTATCCATTGTAGCAACTTATCATTAATGCCATATCTCTCAAATTTGTACAGCAGTCTTCCATGTGCAACAGTATCAAAAGCTTTCCTGAAATCCAAGTATATGATATTAACATTATTTTTGGCATTCAGTTACTATAGTTACTTATGACACCTTTTGAATCCCCTTTGTGAATTGTTGATACATTTGCACGCCTCCAGTCCATGGGGACCGCCCCTGAGTGCAAGGAAGCTCTCATAATTATGGCTAAAGGTTTGCTTACTTCCTTTGCTGCCTCCTTTAATATAACTGGATAGATCCCATCTACCCCAGGTGCCTTTTTTATGTTTAACTTCAACAATTTCTACTCCACTTTGCTCTCAGTTATTACAAATTTACTTAGTTCCCTGTTAGAATTTGATAAACTTCTGGCACTCCCCTCATTGAATAACTCCTCATGTGTGAATGTAGATGCAGAATACTCATTCAGTTTATCAGCTAGCTGACCATGATCATCAATAGTCAAACCATATATGTTAAGTGGTGCAATCTGATTCATCCCTTTGCTTTTAGAGTTTACGTAAGTAAAGAACTCTTTGCTGTTTTTCTTTGCATCCTTTGCCAAGGATTTCTCGTAATTTCCATTCGCCTGTCTAATCTATCCTTTGTGACTTCATTGCAGACTAGTTTATATCTGCTATAGGCGTCTGTGGTGTCTTCTCAACACCAGGGGCTCACATCTGGTGAGTATGGGCTTGGCACACCCAGAGTCCTGAGCTGGACATCATCATTCTTCTCTTTCTTGGTGATTCTTTCTACTTCTCTCTCTCTCAAGGTAACCCGGGAATTTTTTTTATTTTTTTTGGCTGGTGCAGCATAAGTCTCAGGCTTCCTTGCACCATATAGTTATAATAATAATAATAATAATAATAATAATAATATACAGGTCGTTTTCTAGCAGAGATTTTTCTAGCTGTAGAGCTGCAGGACCTAGTGCAGAGAAGAGTAACGAGCACGGTGAGGGGAACAGAGGGTTGCTCTTACGAAGAAAGGCTTAAGCCTGCAAATTGCAGCGTCTGGAGACTAGGCACCTGGAAGGTGATCTGATTGAGGTGTATAAGAACTTGAATGGTTTGAGCAAGCTCAATGCTGATGGGATTCTTACTCTTGTCCAGAATAATCACGTGAGGGGACATAAATTGAAACTTGTCTTTAGCCAGCGAGTGGTTGATTGCTGGAATAAACTTCCATCTGTCGTTGTAGAAGTTGACAGCTTAAATAAATTCAGTGCAGAGCCAGACAACCATTTGGAATGAATAATTGGATGAAATGGGAAGGTTTTTTTTTTCGGCTGATTTTGTATAAGCTTGATTTTTTGCCTCATATGCCTCTACTATTATTAATGCTAATGTTGAATAATGCATGAGTAGTGGAACTGCCATGCTTGAAGCCAAAGTGAAGGGGCATTCAGACCTTTGCATCATATAGGTATACCATAGACTAGTCAGGCGCACGGGTGCATAAGTACACCTGCCTTTAGTGTAGTAGTAGAAGTAGTGGCATGTGATGCAAGAAAGCAAGTGTATGCAGCATCAGCCAAAAAAAAAAAAAAAAAAAAAAATCACACCATTCCCTCCAAATGCTTGTCCAGTTCCCCCTTAAATTTATTTAACCTATCAACTTCCACAACGACAGATGGAAGTTTGTTCCAGCAATTAACCACCCGCTAGCTAAAGGCAAATTTCCACACATCTATTCTACGTCTGTCTTTTCTTAATTTAAATTTATGCCCCCTTTAAGTTTGTAATCTGAACAAGTGGAAGGATCCCATCAGTATTCAACGTGCTCAACCCATTCAAGGCCGGGGTTCAAGTCCGTGACTGCTGAATACGGTGCTGTTTCTTGTATTCTGTCTATCTTGTGAACTCCTCTGACCGTTTGGTCGTCCCGGAGTATAAACGAAAATTTATTTATTTATTTATGGGTTGGAGTAAGGATAACAGCATTGTGCCCAAAAAAATCTTCAGACCAATCTACAGACGCCTCCAAAGCTTATCTGGCGATAAGCTTTGGAGGCGTCTGTAGATTGGTCTTGGACCTTAGGCATGCCAGAGGTTTGCGTGTGAGCCAACGGTGCCTTCACTCCAGCAGGTGTTAAATAGTTTGACCAAGGTGTCGAACAAAGTCACTTAAATAGCTTCAACCTCAATCAGATCAATGTGAGTCGCCTTGCTATTCTTGCTGTTTGTTCTCTTCTGCTATCTCATTCTGGGATAAGAGATCACCTGAAGTTGTGGGTTGATATCTGGAGTTCTCTGTTATGATGACCTTGTGAATGTCAGAATCAGAGTGCGGGTCGTTCTGGTTGAGAAGTGTCTCCAGAATGCAGTTCATGGAATCTACTCAGGAAGAAGTTCCCTGGATTCAATTCAGAATCAAATCCAAATGGAGTTGATGATGTTCCTCAATCCCATCTGACGGCATGTTCTACCTACCCGCACTGGTATAACAGCGAATTAATACATAAAATTAAATCCAAAGAATTCTACAGAAATAAGAATAAGCAATCAGGTGACAGTCGATACTACGAAATATTCAGCCAACTCCGCAAAGAAGTGAAAACCCTCATATTAAAATCTTTCAACTTGTATACAGAATCAATTCAGGACAGTCTACTTACTCACAGAGATATTAAACCATTCTGAAATTTAATGAAGCATAAGAATATAACCAGTAGAAAGTTACAACTCCATAACGCAGATGGAATTCTCTTATCGGACGAATTCAATATTGCTCAAGAGTTTGTCAAACATTTTTTCAGAATCCAAACAAACCATATATTGACACTTGACTCATTTCCTGACTTCACACCTGTTTAAGATGATAGATCACAGATGGAGATTTAAAGTCAGCATTAAAATGCACGAGAAATCGCTATACCAGAGGTCCAGATAACATTCCTGGCTTATTTTGGAAAATGACTGTCGCTACCTTATGCCCCCTTTAAGTTTTTAATATTCAACTTGTCTCTCAGGCAGGGGAAGTATCTTAAGCACTTTAAGCAGATCAATATAGTTCCAATTTTCAAGAATGGTGATAAAAATGATGTAACTGATTACAGACCCATATCGTTGCAAAACAGTGTGGCCAAACTCTTCGATACAGCAGTAAACAAACATCTCTTCGAATTCTTCAGGCCTTTCATTGATCAGAACCAACATGGTTTCTGCAGTGTCAAGTCTATAGTCACAAATTTGCTTCCTTACGCATCGTTCGTCGAGCGTTATCGTCAATCAAGTAAACTCGGACCATTTTATACCACTAAGGGGAGTACCTCAAGGCTCTCCCCTAGGTCCTCTTCTTTTCGCTGTTTTCATAAGTGATCTTCCTTCTTTTATATGCACCTCCAATATCCAAGTTGCTTTCTATGCAGATGATCTTAAGATCTATTCAGCAATGAAGGAGATAACAGATTCTCAACAGCTTCAGTGCGCCCTCAATAAATTTTCTCTGTGGCTATCTCTGAATGGATTGTCTGCTAACCCCTCGAAGTGCAAAGTAATCTTTCTTGTCATGCAGATCTCCACAACTAATAAATACGGAGTACACTATTAACTCTGTGATCATCGAAAGGTGTGACCAAGTTAACCACTTGGGGATTCTCTTCTCCAGCAGTGCTAAATTTGATTCACATGTCCTTAAAATCACCAGCAAAGCATTCAAAACACTGGGATTTATCAAACGGAACACGTACAAGTTCAAAAACTACAGATATGCTATCATCCTTTATAAAACTATAGTTCTCCCAATCCTGGAATTCAGCTCACCCATCTGGAACACTCACACGAAAACTCTAATTAACAAAATTGAAGCAGTCCAAAATTTTTTTTCCTGTTACCTTACGTTCCGTAATCCTCTGTTTTATCACGCGGTGTACTATGAATCGCTGATTACTTTCTTCTGAGGCCTCTGCACACTAGAAGATTTACTACTGACATCACCCTTCTAGCTGAAGTAATCCCTCTAACTTATGACGCATCTGATATCCTCACTAAAATAGACTTCAATGCTCCTTGTAAAGAAGTCAGGAACTTTACACCATTTCGCCTTGACTCTGCCACCACTGACTTTATGAAGTTCAGTCCACTGAACAGAATCTACAAATCAGCAAATGACTCTCTCTCTCTCTCATTGACTTCTTTGACAACTCCTAATCACTGATGAACTCTATCCACAAGTTTGCCTCTTCTCTTAAACTGCAAAGTGACTAGCTCTCATCTAATTATTGTAGTTTATTATTATTATGTGTTTTATTATTTTTCTATTCTCTAACTAATTAATTTATTCTTTGTTTTACCGGTAACTTAGTGCAATCCTCTTTTGTACATACGATTTTAATTTTAAATCTATATCAGTGTTTATCTTCCTGTTGGATTTCATATTTTTGTTATCAATTGTGTTCATTGTTCTGCTCTCAGATACACTGCTAATGGTTACCTGTTGTGTATCTTGCTTTAAAAAAAAAAAAAAATGTGGAGATGATGTGAAGATGGATTTCGACGATAATAATACGAATGAGGAATAAAAAGTAAAAAAACAAACAAACAAACAAACAAACAGAATGCCTGCTTCATCTACTTTACAGAAAGGGGCTCATCAAAGGAAAATGGAAAATTCTGTATATAATGTACAATGAGTCAGATATTATTCTCCCAAGTTTTATTAGTACTTCAGAATGAGCATTAGCAGCTAAGTGAATTATGAAACCAACCATTACGTACAAAGACATTAAGGTAAGTAAACAAAATATATTAGAACGAATTCTTTTAATTTTCTAATAATTATTATGTGCTTTAAAACGCGTAAAGAACATTTTTCGATAATGTATAAAAATGCCATTACAAAGTTACAAAAAATAAATTATTAGAGATTCAGAAGAATTGAATCATGAGAACAACTGATGGAAGGAGAAAAACGGTTCCGGTTTGTCAGATTGTTTGTCTTGTTTAGAGCTTTCTTTTTTTGTTTCTTGAGGTTTTCTATTGTTCCTTTACAAAAATACAATCAAAAATACAGTCATGACTAACTCAGTTGCGGTATGGGGAAAAACAACGAAACAAGCAATAAAAGTTCTTCCTGTCTGATAAATATTATGAGATAGCAAGAATGATAGTACTGTATTTATCAGACAGGAAAGCCTGCCACTGGCATTAGGTGTGGTGTGGATGAACAATAGTCGGAGCCACTGTGGCTTTTTTTTTTTTTTAACTTCAAAAATAACGGCGATTTGAAATGTGGAGCTTACGTCCCATTTAAAACTACCTGTTATATTAATATTAAAACAAAACATATACTTTTTAGTGACACCTAGTGGTTTATGTTATAACTAATACAAATCAGGTCCTATAGCGTGATTGGACAAGAGAGAGGATATTGTTACAATCGTTTCTATCGTGTGGTTAGTTTTTCACTGCTTCTGTAGGATATCGCAATGAGATATGTTTTGATGTGTACCGTTCAGCTGGTGTAATTTTTCTTTTTTTTTTTTTTCCTCACCCATATTGGATATAGATGGAAATAAATCGTTTTCAGACGAAATGTTTCTAGTCTCTAAGGAAATAACTTTATGGGTTTATCATAATAGCATAGTTTATCGACCGGTAGGTCAAAAATGGAATTGATGGGACACTGAAGTAACGTGTTTCGCTGTTACACTGTAATAACACCATTCCTGTAAGGGTGGTGCCCTAATAATTGGATCATAAATATTTCTGTACAGGCTTTTGTTTTTTTAACAACAACAACAAAAAAACATTAAGCTGCTGTACCACAAACAGCTGTAAAGATAACATTCCTCTTAACAATACGATATCTACCGCCATCGAAAACTGAACTAATTTCAATTTAGCTGTGATCGGCGGCGAACATTCCCATTAATAGACCGAGTGTATTTCGAAGTGGAAAAGAAAATAGCTGATTGCATTCTGTGCATCTCCTTCATCTTGAAAGTAAGTTTCCCCATTGTACTTTTTAGTTTCATATTTATATGTTGGTGATATCCATTGACTATCAAAATTTAAGCTCCCCATTTTTATAAACGAGAAATAAAAATTATAGATTTTTAAAATTTATTTCTCAAAGCAGCACTTATGAACCAAATAATTGCTGCAGTTTTTCTCCGCGTATGAATGTTAAGGGATGGCATTTCAAATATCATTGTGATAATCACAAAAGAAACGTACATCCTTCTGGTGCTACGTGCATTGATAAGAAAATATAGCTAAAGCACTAGAAAATTTTGCTTTCCGACAGCGGTTCTCAAGTTAAAGGTTAGGAACCCCTGCTAAATGACTTTCTTTGTGATGTTTTGCTGTCTGGTTATGCGCACATACACACTCAAGCATTTTTAGAAATAACTACGGTTGTCAGTGATTAATGATCAGATTGGACCATCCGATCTACTACTAGTATAACTAACTTTAATATCTTAATAGTTTGCTGATTACTGAATTGTAACAGTTTTAGAGTTAATAATGGTTGAAATATGTGATTTTCTGTTTCTTTGACATTCGCATTATTACTTGTGTAGTATTCTGCAGCGTTGTTTCCCCCTCTCCCCTCAAATATGACTATGAAACTTACCTGTGGTTTTGAGTAACATCAAGATCATGTTGCAAACTCTTCATCATTTAGCTTCTTTATTAGAACACATCATACATTCCAAGATAAATATATAATCACATTATCAGAGACAACATGGGTGTGGATGCCACTCCAGTGCAGACATTACCAGGCCCACTCCCACTTTTTATAACTTGGAAAATAAAGTTGTTTCCTATTAAAGGCTATATCAGTGGGGGATGGTTTTGAAATACATTGGATAATTTAGTTAAATTATAATTTTTCAGCAAAATAATTTATATCATAGAGTATATAAATTTTTGCCTTTAAATAATAGCTTTTTAAACAAGAGCCAGGTCCTTACATGGTATATGGACCCAGGAATGTTGATCTCTCTGCTCATCCCTCCTTATGCTACTGCACATTATAGATATCTCTCCACTCAATTGCCAGTTTTGTGTGTATTGCAAGTGTTAGTCCATTGCTAATTATTTTGAAATTATCACTTTCCATAAAATATGGTCAGAATAATAACATTTTTGTATAACTGCCAGGATCTTAAGTGATAACTGCCAGTGGGATAATTGCATAGATTGATTTCAGCTTAGGACTTATGATACCTAACATAATAGTAACTTGCATATTTCAAGCTATATTTTGCATTTGTGGTTTGGCTTAAACAGATTTTGGCAAAAAAAAAAAAAAAAATCAGTCATATATTACTAATGAACAAAATAATAGCAACTAATGGAATTTTTTTTTTTTAAAGTTTTATTACTTGTCTGAAAACCGTAATTAATATGTATTTTTGAATACTTTAATAGCTTACATAACTTTATATTTAGGCATGCAGCATGAGATTTTTAATGTTTCTTATGGTATTTCATAGTACCATATTTTAATTACTGCTTCCATCAATCATTTCTTATGAAGGATTTTTTTTTTTTTTTTAACTGCATCCTCAGATTTTCTTTGGAGTTCAAATTCAGTAAATCATCAGGTTAAGATATAATGTTTTAAACATTTTTGGATAAAAAGGTCTTAGTACTCTTTGCTCAGTAACAGGACAGAGTTATCTTGAAAGATAAATTGCCCATTGTTGACTTTCTCACTGAGGGTCTTGTATGAGAAGAAAAAACATCTTTGTACATTGTGACATTTGTAGTGCTATCAAAGAATTTTAATCTTCCTGTGCCATTAGTTGAAAAGCTTCTCCAGATCATAACATTGTTGGGAAACTTTATGGTTTTGATCATACATAAAGCATTCAGAGATTCACTGCAACTGCAAAATACTCTACAGCAGTTACTGCCACAAATTAATTTTTGTTTCAACACTAAGCAAAACTTTCTGCTATTCTTCTTCAGACCAATGCTGAAGCTGTTTTAGCCCACATATCGTGGGCCTCTTTATTTTAGTGAACATTAGATGACACAGTTTCACACCCATTTTTTCAGTTTTTTTTCCTTACAGCTCTGAAATTAGATTTCAAGTAAATCTGTCTTGAGGGCAGATAGGAAAAAGGTGGTTACCTCCTCATGGAGTTGACATTTTTTCTTCTATGTTTAATACTATTCTAATGTGAGCTTCTCCCAGTTTTGCCATCTTCTTTTAATTGCAACCGTACACAATTTCTTTTTGTACACTAACAGTTTTAATGATTTCATTGTTTGTTTTTCCACATTCCTTCAGATTGTTAATTTTAGTAGCCTTTCTAGGAGTAATGTCAGGTTTTTGCCTCCCCCATCTTTACTTTTGAAAAACTAAATCTACCACAACAGTAAAATCACAGATAGTTCTTGGAAACAGAACTGCAATGGCTTATAACAGGGGGTTCTCAAACTGGGATTGTAACTGCAGGGAGGGTTGCAAGCAACTTGGGGAGGGGATTGATCCCAAAATTTTTAAAATTTTCCCTCAGGCATAGGAGTCAGGATTAGACTTTTGTGTATTACTAAAATTATGAATCATTTTCCACTTGCTTACTTTTCTTAGCAGAGGCATAAGAGTTTCATAAACTGCCAAGGAATATTGTATTCTTGAAATTATTAATGTTACAGAATGTTATTTTGAAAACTTTTTTTCCTTGTATATCTCTTTATTTTAAAAAAATGTTTAAATTAGTGATGCATAATCAAAATAATCAAATGATATCCAATTATGTAATTAATTATACTGTATAATTCGAATGATGTAATTTTATTACATTATTTGAATGATTACTAGTAGTTACTACCTGCTAATCATTCCATTATGGAATATTCATATGATATTAGTATTATTGAATGAATTGTCATAAATGATTTTCCATAATTGAGCAAATCATTCAAATGAAGAGTTAAAATCTGTTATGTCAAAAATAATGATAAAGTTTTGTAATTTGCCTTGATTAAAGAGTAATCACTGTAATCAAAAGTAAGTGGTATATTTATTTCGAAACAAATGTAATGAATTTTGGGGGGGGATTGCAAAGTTGGAGAACCCTTTTCTTAGTGCATGCTGCCTTCAAGATGTGCATGTGCAGAGAATTTAGTTGAAATGCAATTAACTCCCAATATTCTCTCCATATGTCCCTTCAGGGCCTTAAATAAATTCCAAATAGTTAACAGCAGTTGTTGCTAATATTTTGTCTCCATCAATAAAGTATATCCGAATTTGTTTATTTGTTTATAGATGTTGAAAATTTCTCCAGTCAGTATCATTATAAAAATATGAATTTTGTAGTGGCACAGCATTTTTGTTCATAAAAACATTTAAATATGCATTTTTGAGAAAAAAATAGATTGAAATGGACAAGTTGTTCTGTTAAGCTGCAGTGTATGTAAAACAGATTTTATTGATTAAATGTTTAAGCAACTGCACTGTTTAATATCATATTTAGTTTTTTATATATATATATATATATATATATATATATATATATGCAAACAGAAGCCTGATATATATATATATATATATATATATATATATATATATATATATATATATATATATAAAGCATTCATATTATATAAAAATTTTATTTTATATAATAATAATTCTTTACCTAAATTGTCAGGCTTCTGTTTACATATGTACTAGTGAAGATAAATATTTGCTGCAGTGTTATCATTTAGTCTTTGACCTACTGTTATCAGGACTTCTTTTTTGTTCTGTATACAAATGCTGTTTGGATGATAAAGTAGATTAAATTTAAGCAGTTTCCATTTGGGGTGTATGCAGTGTTACTCCTCTGTACAGGATATACCATTGGGTTTTATACTGTTAAATTCAGCATTGAATAGACATCCACAATGCATAACAATTCTCTAGATGCCATTCCTGAAGAGTTTCAGTCAGCAAGACTTCAAGTACTGGCATCAAAGCATTCAAACTTGCAAAGTATTTTAAGTAGTCATGAGAATCAGCGATTAAGAACTTCAAGTTCATCAAGTATAGTTTCAGTACCTTTATTCAGTTTCTATAGCTTTAGCCTAGATTATCCCGAAGATGAAGTTGATTGTTTTCAAGATGAGGAACATAGGTAGAATAGATTTGTTACTTTTAAGTTGTATCTTTTTCATTTTATCGTATTTTATCTTTGATAATATGATATGTATATATGTCTTTTCCTCACAGTATACCTTTTGTTTTAGCTAATGTTTTGTTCAGATTTCTTTAAGCTTGAGATCCTTTAATTACATTGTGTTTTTTTAGGTGCATTTGCAATATGTAAAGCACCTATTTGTTTTAGCATCTGTCTGTGATCCATCCACACAACTATCATTGTACAATTAGTTGAAGTGTTGGAAATTATTTGTGACTGTGTGTTCAGATTTGTCACAGAATGGGTAATATGGCAGATGCACAGGAAAGAAATTCTCATCTCAATTACTGCAGGCTACTTCAAAAAAGCAGCAATAACTGTCCTTGGAAGAGTTTAAATATATAGATGGCTAATTATTACTGTTTATTCTGATAATCACAAAAGATCTGTGAAATGTTTTGCATTTAAATTTTTATTAACATCCACATGAAAATAATTAAATTCCATTACACAAAGTTAATAAAAAATTGAGGTAAGGACAGGTATATTGATTCACTGGCAAAAAAGTGTGTGGGTGTTGGAAAAGGGAAGAAAGAAAATTATTTATTGCTAGTCATATGTACAATATAACCCTATGATGTACAGCAATTTGACTATTCATGGTCATGAAGCAAGGGGTTTTACAGGAGTTGACATACGTGATTAGCATAGGATGGAGTCCAACGTCAGTTAAAAGGGACCCATGTCACAAGTAAAAAAGAGAAAATTAGCAATAAAGTGCTGATATATTTGCTTTTCATTTAGAAAGTAAAGTAATATTTACTAAGCTTGACTATGAACCCCGGGGGCTCACATCTGGTGAGTATGGGCTTGGCAAACCCAGGGTCCTGAGCTGGATATCATCATTCTTCTCTTTCTTGGTGATTCCTTTCTACTTCTCTCTCTCTCTCTCTCTCTCAGGGTAACTCGGGAATTTTTTTTTTTTTTTTTTTTTTGGCTGGTGCAGCATAAGCCTCAGGCTTCCTTGTACCATGTGGCTAATAATAATAATAATAATAAATGAACAGTTAGTTTGTAAAAACTCAGTTAAAATTACACGGAATGATATCCAGTTAAATAAGTTAGAGTTCTATCTTACTGAAGTTCAGAGATGACGATAGTGTTATAACTGATGACAGCTTGTGATCACAAAGGATTCAGTTGAAGGAAGGCTTGGCTGAGAATATGTTTTCTTTATGCTTTTCTGTAAACATGATCAGCATCCAGCTCCTGGACAAATGAAAGCATCTGATTTGATGGGAACAATGAGAAAGGTGAAAGTGGATTTAGTGTGAGCACAGCTTAGGAGTTGCCCTAAGAGCTGCTGGCAGAATTCTCCAGTAACATGTATTCTAGTAGAATGGTGTGGAAATTTGGCAGATAATTTAGTCAAATTTTCACACCACTTAACTGTAGTGATGAGTCGGTGCATGTTGATGATCATTGGTAGCGTACGTATTTGTAGGGCTTGAGTAATTGCTTTTGTTTTACAATTTGTGGGGTGGGGGAATCAGTGTTTATGAATAGCCAATTTGAGGAGCGAGAATTATAATGTGAAGATTGGTTTAATTGTTGGTTGGAATGGCCTTTGACTAAACTTCAGTTGTATGTAAAATAGTTGGGTAGATATTGAATGTAGTTAATTGTGGTTGCTCTTTTTATCATTGTACTGTAGTTGCTGTCTAGCAATCCATCTAAGATAAACAGCATGGGTGAGGAGAAGCTCAAGGTAGCTATTGAACTGTAACTTGGGGTTAAACATGATACCCAAGTCAGTATGGCCAGAGACCATAGGTATGGAGGTTCTATAGAGAGTAGACTGGATGATGGTAGGAACCTGCTTCATTGAGAGGAGCATGATATATATGGTAAATGTCAAAGAGAACTCTATTGATTGTTTCTGTTGTCTGGATAGAAACATTATTAGCTGCAACTGGAGTATCATGATGTCGTTAGCATAACTGATGAGATACAGGAATAGGAGTTGCAAGAAATGCTCCCTGTGATACTGCTGTGATGTGTGTAGAATGTCCCTCCAGCAAGGAGCTTGATTGTCCTATTATGAAATGAGGAGAGAAGGAGTAGAACATCACCACTGACAGGGTGACTTTTTGAGAGTTGGAGCAAAGCAGCATTTGTGTCGATATAGATGACTACAAGATTAGTGGACATTTTGAAAGTGGTAAGGATAATGTTTATGGTAGCAGGGCAGTTGGTGACAGTATATCTGTTTGGAATGGAATAATAGATCTCTGATGCTGCTCCTGGCGCACACACTTTGCTATTTCTATCTTTTTACCACTTTGTTTCATTGTTACTGGTGATGAATAGTGAGTGTAGCTATGCTCCAGTCCTCGCAGCGGAAGACTGTCTTTTCCAATTCCCAAAAAAGAGTAGTGTTGGACAATCTCGGTAAAATATGAAGATCATGCTTATTGTATTTTTTACCCACATTTATAATGAATGATGTCTTGTGATCATTGTTCATTATAAATTTGTCTTGTATGGTCAGTGAAAAAGGAATACTGCAAAATAATTATACAGTGATTGCACAATGTTGTTTGGAGAAGAACTGCTGGAAAAGTAGGCCTAAGGGAGTTATTGGCACTTGCATCATTACAATGCCCATGTGCACTTGGTGCTTTCCATTCAAGAATTTCTTGTGAAGCATTCCATTACTTGCCTTCTTCCACACTCATCAGATTTAGCTCCCTGCGATTTTTTTTTTTCCAGGCTTAAAGCACCCTTGAAAGGGGGCTCATTTGCAACAATTAAGAAAATTATTCTGAATGTGACACACTATTGGCAATTCTAAAAGAGGTCTATTGAGAATGCTTCCATAAGTTGCAGAAGCATTAGAATTGGGGCATAGCGTCAAGGAGGCTGTTTTGAAGGAGGTTCATCCAAACAGCTAGTCAACTTAATTTCCAGAATATTAGTTCAGCTGAACATTTTGATCACACCATAGTCAGTATGGAATAATGGCACATTTATTCTTTTAATCCCATCCTTTGGTTTCAACCTCATAGCAGCTAATCATATTGGTCAAGATGCATTATTTCTTTAATTATTAATGCCATTATTTTAACTGGCGAAATTAAACTTACAGGTCTCTAATTACTCAGCAATTGCCCACAAAGCTTCTTCAATAACCGAACTTTTTTGATCACACCTTGTAAATTTAAATTACAGTAAATCTTTTGATACTGTTCCACATGAATTATTGCTGTACATATTGGAGCAGCACAGCATTTGAAGCATTTGAGGAATCTGTGGATAAAGGGATAGCTGAATGGGAGGAGACAGAGTGGTTATTAATGGACACTGCTTTTAATGGACTATGTTATGAGTGGCCTCAGTTTTGGATCCCTTACAGTTTTTAATATTTATTGTTTTTATTGATGTAGGCATAGTTTTATTGTCCAAGTTTGCTGAGGATACAAAAGTGACAGGATGGTTAATGACATTAACCAGAGTATGCTACTTCAAGATATAAATAAATATAAATAGGCAGATGGGCTGTAAAATAACAGTCGAGGTTTAACATTGATAAATTCAAGTACTAATTAGCAGTAATTCCAAAATAATATGGCATGGCCACAAAGCCCCATGTGGGGCTTTGTGGCCATGTGCCCCACATATATAAATAATTAGCCAGTATCAAATATACTATATGTATTCACCTAAGATTAAATATTTTTATTTTCTTTTACAATCAGCTAGTATTGGATATTTTATATTTTCAGATTTAACAATGGCTGACTAGAATAATTACACTATTGAAGAATGTGTTGTCATTTTTTGGGTGCATGAAGAGGAAAGACTAAAGAGGCAGTGAAAGAGCTGCGAGCTGATTTCCAACGGCAATTTCAATGAGATCCTCTATCAAAACAAACAATTTTGCAGTGGTAGAAGAAACTCTTTAGCACAAGAAGTGTAAAGGATAAACCAAGAAGTGGCAGACCTTTGACAAGAGGGAAACAGTGCAGACAAGTTGAGCAGTCTGTTGTGGGATCACTATGAAATCCATATGTGAAAGAGCATAGGAACTTGGAATCCCCCAGTCAATAATGCAAAAGCATATGAAAATTGAATTAAAATTGCATCTATATTGTCTATATTTGTTCAACGATTATCTCACTTAATTTGTAGGAAAGAGGCATGTTTCGGATTACTTCAAACTTTCAACAATTCCAAAGTAAAGTCATTTTTAGTAGTGAATGTGGCATATATCAGAGTTATTGGTTATAAAATATGAAGTTTGGTTGCATTCTTATTCGTCACACTTTTATGAAGAATGAGAACACAACCCACTTCATGTCACGATGTGGGCCAGCATGGACAGCAAATGGTTGTTCAGGCCTTACTTTTTGATTGTGCAGTTAATCATGAATGATATCTGGACATGTTAAGGAACTGGTTTATATCCCTCTCAAATAATCTTGGAATCAAAGAAGAATGCTGGTTTCAACGTGATGGAGTGCAGCACATTATGCCATTGCAGTACAGAAATATCTCGATGAGGTATTACCAAGACGCTGGATCGGCTGTGGGTCACCTGTGTTGCCAGCTCCCCTTGAATGGCCACCTCGAAGCCCTGACCTATAAATGTGCAACATTTCATTATGGAGATTCATTAAGGATATTGTTGCACAAGTGTTATAATACTACTGATGAGCTCAAAGAAGCCGTATGATTCACTTTCAAACGTTGCATTCCCTAAATAATATAAAGAATGCCCCAAAGAACCTGCAGGCAAATTATCCTCTGTTATGAAAATGATGGGAAACATACTGATTCATTGGATTATTAAATCTCTTGTTGTATATTTATTTGTTTGTATTTCTATTAATAAATCTTATGCCACAGGAGTGCCAATTGATTTGTATTTATCAATTTCAAATAGGGCTAATGGGACTTTGTGGCCACCCTGTACAGTCTGAGATGAAATTCTCTTGGCAAAATGCACACAACTTGCTAGAATGGCCCATAGGGTTTTAATATGATTTTTTGTAATCATATTATTGTAATATGATTTTTCAGCAGTGACAAACAAAGAGGTGATTATCCTTTTGTATAGGATAGTTAAGCTGCGTCTTGAGTACACCATACAGCAGCGGTTTTTGACCTTTTTTTAATAACAGCACCCCTAAGTAATTTATTTTATTTTGTGGCACCCCTACTTAATTTTCTGCATGTTAGATCCAATTCTCTCTCGGTGTGTGTGTGTGTGTGTATATATATATATATATATATATATATATATACACACACACACACATACATTAAAAAAGTTTTCCTCCTAGTGATATTTATTCTAGACAGTGAGAGAAGAGAGCGAGGCAATTACATCACTACAAATACGATTAATTATTGACAATAGCCTCCATAATATTCACCAACCTCATGCTTCACTGTCTAATATTCGAAGTTACATTGTAACATTTTTATATATTAATGAATATTGTATATTTGTAAATACAGTAGTTTAGTATTTTGTAAATATTTTAAATATTTGTATAGTTTGTAAATATTTCAGTTAAATATTTTAGTCCTGCTCTTTGGGATGCAACAATATTCCTCATGCATTATAAAATCCGAAGCAAAAGGCCTTTTCCTAAGTGACCTATGTAAACACAGGTAAATAATTACATAGTGATTGAATGCCATGCACTACAAATGCACAGGTAAATAATTACACAGATTATTTCCTGATTAGATATCAATCATAGTGACAGTGTTTTTTGTCTGGTGTCTTCCAGGGGTCTTCCCCAACTCAGTGTTTTTACTGTGTAGACTACAATACTCTGCATAAGGTGTGAGTTTTGTGAAGTATTAGTGTGGGTTATGTTGTACCTCTGGCCACTTAACCTGAGGGCCTGTGCAGAGCCAATTTCCATCACTGCCCTGGGGAGGCAAGCCAGAACATATTAGGAGAGAAGAAAGCTCTGGTGGGGTAAACACTGGTGTTGTAGCCTAGGCATCCAAGACAGCCCAAAAAAAAGAAAATTATTGGAAAGGAGATAATGGAGAGATAGGAAGAGGGTGGGATAAAAGTGGAAGGGAACAAAGGGGGAGGGAGTTGAGGCACTTGCTTGATTTGAAAGGGGAGACAGTAAGGGGACCCCCTGGTACAGGATGCCCATCCTGGTCCAGAGGGTGGGAGTTGAAAGTGGTTGGTGGGGTGGGCCACCATGCAAAAGGGGCTAGGAGCCACCCAGGGTAGGGGAAGGACACTCAATTACCCCAGGTGGTAGGAATAAAAGAACATAGGGAAAGAGATTCCTATGGTGGAGTGTGCTTTTTGCAGCTCCATCCCACACTGGCCTGGTGGTTACCCTAATAGCCAGATCATACACCATACCAGCTAGGAAAAGCTAGAGCATGGTGTCAGCTTGGATACCATGAAGCCCCTGAGGGCCTTCATAGCCATCAGTCTGTCCAGTGAAGAGGCTAAGATTGAACATGTAATTAATAACTTTAATTCACTCAACATTTGCACAATTTTACTTTTTATAGTTTTTTTCTTACACTTTATATTTTCTTTTATATATTAGATTAGATATTAATTAGTGTTTCGACAGGTGTTTTTTACGTAGAAAAGATTTGCCTTACTCCGTCATACCTCTACATATTATGTAGAAAAGCATGTGCAGGGGTTGGCGAGCAAAGTGAGCAGGGGGCAGAGCCCCCTAGTATCTAATATTAAAAAAATATGTTATATGATAGTTATTACAATAATATAAATATAAACAAAATTACAATTCATAATACAAATTATATATATATAATAATTTTATTCTTTATATAGAGGTACTAAGTAAGCATCAATTATAGATCACCACAAAATTAAAAAGATACTGTACACCTTTTTACAATGAAAGAAACATAAATTTAAAAAAAAAATAAGTTTATGTAACTTAAACCCAAATTACATGCCCCCCCCCCCCCCTGGAATGTTGTAGCACCCTAAGGTGCCGTTGAAAACCACTGCCATACAGGTTTTAGGAAGGATGTAGTTCTGTTGGAACAGGTGCAGGGAATAGCAACAAGATTAGACAGGAATGCAAAATGGGTGTACTTATGAAGAATGCCTTGAGATTTTGTAAGTTGTGGAATCTAGAAATAGGGCATCTGTGTAAAGACCTGAATGAAGTATGTAATGGGTTGAGTAAACTAAATGCTGATGGCATCTTTACTGTTTTTTGGAGCGCGCATGTGCACACGCGCGCTCGCGTGCACGCGCACACGCACACACACACAAATTTAAATTGGAAAGTGATGGTTTGCACAATAGATATGTGAAAGTTTCCTTTCAGCCAGAGATTTGTTGATTGTTGGGATAAACTTCCACCTAGGTGTTGTGGAAGTGGGTAGTTTGAATGAATTTAGCAAGGTTTGGACAATTTATTAGAAGGGGTGAACAAATAAAGTGTGGGTATTCATTTCTTTAATGATTGATGCCATATAAGCCTAGCTACTTGCATCATTTTCTACTAATACTAATTGATCAATATGATAGATATTTGTAGTTCTGATATGCTGGAAGTCCAGTACACATGGTCAATTTGTCTGAAGTGTTGCAAGCATTGACTTGTAATGCTTTCCTTCAGATGAACCAGTGACAGAATGTTTCCTTTGTAATCTTGATAAAATTATCATGTTGACTCAGTATTTGAGATATGACTTAACTAGAAGTCACAGGGATTAAAGTCTGAGTAGCCAAGCATTGGCAAAATGATGTTGATATTGTCTAAAATAACTGTTTTATTGGCCAAGCAAGTGTGTCTATGACAGAGCTTTATCCTGCATGTATCCAAACATTCTAGACTTAGACAGAAGCCTTCATCTGTATTTATTAATGATATTGATGAAACTATATCGGGCTTAACGTCTAAGTTTGTAAATGATACTAAGGTTGGCAGGGTGGTTAATGACAACAATCAGAGTAAGCTGCTGCAACAAGGTCTAAACAAATTAGGCTGATGGACTGAGAAATGGCAGTTGAAGTTTTCTTCTTCTCCAGTGTATTAGCCTTTCAGCTGGTTTGCCCCTTTCATGAGCTGCCTCCATTTCTCATGGTCTTGTGTTAGGTTTTTCACTTCTGCATAACTCCAAAGCCCTGTTTCCTTTAGTATTTATGATGGTTTCTTGGTCTTCCTTGTTTTCTTTTTCCTGGTATTTTGCCTTCCAGCATGTCCACTAACATCCCTCTATACCTCATAGTGTGTCTGAACCTTTGTAGCCGTTGTCCTCTAATTCTTCTCAGCAATTCTCTTTCCTTTCCTACACATTGTAGAACCATGTTATTACAAATTTTTCCTGTCCAGCTAATCTTTTCCGTTCTCTGCCAGCACATTGCAAACACCTCCAGTTTTTTTCAAATTGGTTTTGTTTAATGTCCATGTCTCTGCTGAATACAATGCAATTGACCAAACGTATGTTTTCACAATTCTTTTTCTTAGATCTAGTGACATATTGCTTTGGCTTAGTAAAGAGATTTTGCCTCTGAATGCTTGTTTTGCCATTGGAATTCTTGAATCGATTTTATTGTGGCAAGATGCATCTTGTCTTATGCCAAGATATTTAAATTTTGTAACCTCTTCTATTTTTTCACCATCGATTTAAATGTGAAATTGTTTTGACTTTTTACTTATCATCATAATCTTTGTTTTGTTTGTATTAATCTTCATTCCATATTTTTTCACTTTCTTGGTTAACTGCTTTAGCATATTGGATAATATTCTTGGGCTATCTACAAGGATTACCTGATCATCTGCAAACTTAATTGTGCTAAGTGTTCTTCCACCTATCTTTATACCAGCTTTTTACCATCAGATGCTTCTTTCACTGTTAATTCTGTAAATATATTAAATAAATCTGAGAGAAGCAGACATCTTGTCTCACTCCTCTCCCTATTTTTGCTGTTTCTGCAAATTCTCTGTTTAACCTGATGATGGCCTTTTATCTTTTATACGAGTCAAATATTAGCCTAATTAATCTTTGTGGACACCATGTTTTCTAGTAGAGGAAACAGTTCATTCCAAATTACCATGTCAAATGCTTTTGCATAGTCAGTAAAGCACACATACAGATTCCTGCAATTATTTATCATTCTTTCACCTAAGAATCTTAAAAGTTCCTGTTGCTTCTCTTGTAGATAAGTTCTTTCTAAATCTGCATTGTGTGTCCTCTAAATACTGTTCAATATAACATTCTATTCTTATTTTTATAATTTTTAACAGAATTTTTGATGCATGTGATATGAGACTGATGGTTCTGTAGTCTTTGCATTTGGTTCGTGCAGCTTTTTTTGGTATGGGCACTATGATAGTTGTACAATGTTCTTTTGGCCATTTTCCTTCACTATATGCTTTATGCTTTCGAAATCAATTCAAATAGTGATTGCTTGACTTGGTCTCCACTGTTATTTTATTATTATTATTATTACTAGACATATAATGCAAGGAAGCCTGAGGCTTATGCTACACCAGCCAATAAATTTCCAAGTTACCCTGAGAGAGAGAGAGAGAGAGAGAGAGAGAGAGAGAGAGAGAGAGAGAGTCAGAAGTAGAAGGGAATCACCAAGAAAGAGAAGAATGATGATATCCAGCTGAGGACCCTAGGTGTGCCAAGCCCATACTAACCAGGATGTGAGCCCCTGGGGTTAAATTTCTTTATTAATTCTGCGTAATATCTATAATAGGAGCTTTTTTGTTAGGAAGAAACTTCAAAGCTAAATCAAATTGTTCTTTTAATATTTGATCTTCTATTCAGTTTTGTTGTTCTTCTTTCTCATCTATTTCCAAGTGTAACTACGTGGTTCCATGTATAGATCTTCTATGTACTTTCTCCATGTCTCTTGTTCTTTTGCCTCTAGAATGGCATTAACTTTTTCATTTATGATTGCTCTGCAGCAAATTCCATTACATTTTCTTGTTATTTCTTTAATTTTCATATAGGCACTATCTGTTCATCCATATTATATCAAGGTTTCAATTTCTTGGCATTGTTCTGTCCACCATTTACCTTATGCTTTTCTGCATTCTCTATTAATTTCATTCTTGAGAGCCTGGTAATTATTTTTTCCATTTTTGTTTTCATATTTTAGAAAATTCTTCTTTGATCCTATCATTTGTAGGATGTCTTCTATTATCCATGGTTTTCTTTTCAAATTGTTTCCATTTCCCAGAACTTTATGAGTTACGTTATTTATAGTTTTTTTAATGTTATTCCACATCTGGTCAGTATTGTTCATCCTATTGGCTTTATTTATCTCATTATAGCTATTTGTAATATTCTGGATCCTTATTCTTATTTCTTCATTCTTTAGTTTTTCTAGGTTGAAGTTTAACATTGATAAATGTAAGTCACTGTATGTGGGTAGCAGTACTCTCAACTGAGTGGTACTACACTCAAGGCAGTAGAAAATGAAAAGGACCGAGAGGTAATTATGCAGTCAGATATGAAGTTCCCTGAGCAGTGCAGACAGACTGCCAGGACAGCTCATGGAGTTTTGTTTGTGATATGCCAAAACTTTGCTAAAAGGGGACAAGGAGGTGATTATCCCATTGTATAAGAATATGGTTAGGCCACAACTACATGTCTGGAGGCTTCATTTTAGGAAGGATGTAGATCTGCTGGAACGGGTGCAGAGAAGGGGAACGAGATTGGTGAAGGGAATCCTCTCTTGAAAGACAGAAGTCATATAGAGTCAGAGAAGAATGGTTCAGTTACAAAGTTTGCTATGAAGGGTAGCCCACCAGTGATGAGCATCGAAGTGGAACTTCTTGGATAACATGTGTAATGATACTCTTCATACCTGATAATTAAAGTTTACCTTTGGGAAGTGTGTTGCAGATAATTATATTAAATAACCTTCCAAGATGGCTAGGGGCAGACTCGGTATTTTCAAAAGGTGGAGTGGAGAGCATTACAGCAATGTTCCAGGGAATCATTTGGCAATTAAAAAAAAAAAAAAAAAAAAATCCCCATCATTTTAATCATGGGGGGGGAATAGCTCCCTAGTCCACTACTTGGGATTGTCCTTGAAGATGGTTAAAGTAGAGGGGATTTAGCAGTATTTCTTGCATCAGAGATGATTATTATTAGTAGTGGAAATTATATATTAAAACTATCCAATTCCACAACATCAGATGAAAGTTTGTTTCCAACAGTCAACTACTGCTAGGTGAATATAAACTTCTGCACATCTATCATGTAACTATCCTTCCTAAATTTATGCTCCCTTATGTGTGTTGTCTGAACAAGAGGAAGAATGCCATCAGCATTTAGCTTATGCAATCCATTGAAACCTTCGACACCTCAGTCAGAGTTCTTCACAAGTGGCTTGCCTCCAGATGCTACAGTGTGTAGAACTGAAGCCTTTTCTGTAAAAGCACCCTTATGTTCCTCTCATTGCTCTTCTCCCATTCCAATAGATGCACATTCTTCCTAAAATGAGGCTTCCAAACACATATATGGTACTTGAGATATGGCCCAACAATGCCTTATACAATGGGATAATCACCCCCTTATCCCTGCTGGCTAAATTCCTGCATGTCATTGACAAAGCTCCACGAACTGTTCTGGGTAGACATAAGAAGATTTAACACAAGAAAAGTAGAACAAGTATTAAGAGAAAACAAAAGGACTTAAATCAGCAGTCATGAGCAGTAATACAGAAAGATAAATGATACTGAAACTGAAGAATAGTGATGGTATACTTATAAATAGCAGAGAAAGCATAATTCAAATAGCAGAATACTATTATAAGGAATTATATAAGGAGATAGGAAATGATGCAAGCAGTGGGGAAGATCACAACTTAGAAACACATATGACATACCCGACGTCCTTCCTAATGAGGTAGAACATGCATAGAAGAAAATGAAGAATCAGAAACCCCATGTGAAGATATAGTTACTGTAGAGTTGTTAAAATTGGGAGGAAGAGACATGACACAGAAATTGGCAAGACCCTTCACAAGATGCATAAGGAAAGGCGTGACGCCTAAGGAGTGGAATAATGCAACCATAATTTTGCTGCATAAGAAAGGAGATAAATCAGAAATTGGAAATTATAGACCAACTAGCTTGTTGTCCTACATCTACAAGTTGTTCACAAGGGTCATTACTAACTGATTAGAAAGAATACTTGATGAGAATTAACAGAAAGAGCAAGCTAGCTTTAGGACAGGATTCTCAACTATGGATAACCTTCATGTAATATTGCTCTAATGGAGAAAGAAAATGAATATAAAACACCATTATGCCTAGAATTTGTGGATTATGAAAAGGCATTTGACTCCATACAGCATAAGGTAATGTTTTGGGCACTGGAAAGACAAGGCATAGACACATACATTGATTTTGAAGAAAATATATGAGAATGCTACCTCCTTTATTAGATGAGACAAAGACGCTAGCAAATTTAAAATTGAGAAAGGAGTTCAACAGGGAGACACAATATCTCTGAAGTTGTTTACTGTTGCCCTTGAAGAAGCTTTCAGAATATTGGACTGGTCCCAGAAAGGAGTCAGTGTGAATGGAGAGTACCTAAACCATTTACAATTTGCAGATGACATTGTGATCATAAGCCACAATCCCCAAGAATTAGAGAAAAATTATAATCAGTTATAGAGAGTTAGGGATATAATCATAGAACTAATGGATTAACAGTAGCCACTGGCAGAGGTGAAAGAGATTCTTGCACTGCTTCTATTGGAATGAGCAGAAGCCTGAAAAACAAGATGCAGAATATTTCAGAGACTGCTGGAAGTCATTGCGGTACAAGTAAACACATGGGTTGTGTTAGGGTAGCTAAGAATAGAAACAGGTGCATGTATACTTGCATGTACACCAATGCTAGGAGTTTAGTAAATAAATTTGATGAATTTGAGGTATTGCTCAAAACATCAAAGGCAGATATTGTTGGGATATCAGAGATGTGGTGTCACACAGATATAAGGAATGCAGAACTGGAATTTGGGGAGTACAATGTGTATAGAAAGAATAGACAGGACAGGAGGGGAGGAGGGGTTATGCTATTAGTTAAAAAACACATAAAATCCAAAGAAGTGAAGCCAGTCGACATTGATGGACAGGGCAGTGTCGAGTCAGTTTGGTGTGACATAAGCATAGATAAATCAAAATTGAGAGTAGGAGTGTGCTATAGGCCTAATGACTCTGATGAGTATAATAAGATACTGTACAGGGAAATAGAATGGGCCAGTAAATCAGAGTCTTATAATGGGGGATTTTAATTTCCCAGATATTGACTGGAATTTGTGGGTTGGTCACTCACACACTAGCAAGGCTTTTGTGGATTTATTGGATGATTGTTTTCTACACCAGCATGTTCGGGAGGAAACTAGAGGGAGTAATACTCTTGATCTGATTATCAGTAGTGATTCTTCATGCATTAGGAATCTGCAGATAAAGGAACCACTGGGTGGCAGTGATCACAGTGTGCTGAAGTGGGATTTACTCAAGGAGGTAACTACCATCAGAGGTAAAGGGAAGGGTTTTTGCTTTCGTAAAGGCGACTATGATGGTCTGAGACAGTATTTAAATTCTATACAGTGGGACCAACTGATGATGTTACCAACAGCAAATTCAAAATGGGAAGCATTCAAGGAACTAATCTTGGAAGCTACCAGGCTTTACATACCAACCAAGAAATATTGTTCAAGGTTCAGGCCTAAATGGTTGTCAGATGAACTAATGAGACATATGGCAGAGAAAAAAACATGCATGGGAGACATACAAATTAATGGGTGACATGGAAGCCTATGATAGATATAAGTTGGTCTGTAACCAAGTCACAAAGGAGATTAGGCAGGCAAAGGCAGATTATGAGAAATTCTTGGCAAAGGATGCAAAGAAAAACAGAAAAGAGTTCTTTACCTATTTAAACTCAAGAAGGAAAGGGATGAATCAGATTGGTCCACTGGATGTTGATGGTTCAACAGTTGAGGATCCAGCTCAGGTGGCTAACAATCTAAACGGGTATTTTGCATCTACATTCACACATGAGGAGTTATTCAGGAAGGGGAATGTCATAGGTGAAGTAAACATTGGCAGTGAGCTAGATTATTTTCTAATAACTGAGAGGAAAGTGGAGGAGAAATTGTTGAGTATAAACATAAAAAAGGCACCCGGGGTGGATGGGATCTATCCAGTTATATTAAAGGAGGCAGCAAAGGAAGTAAACAAACCCCTAGCCATAATTATGAGAGCTTCTTTGGACTCAGGGGAGGTACCCATGGACTGGAGATGTGCAAATGTAACCCCAATTCACAAAGGAGGATCAAAGGCTGACACAAGTAATTATAGACCTGTTAGTTTAACTTTGGTTCCAGGAAAATTAATGGAGGCACTGGTTAAAGAAGCACTGCAGGATCATCTGGACAAGAATTCAGTTATAGCTCAGACACAGCATGGTTTTGTTAAGGGCAGGTCTTGTCTGACCAATTTGATTGGATACTATGATGTAGTCACAAAAGAACTGGATACAGGGAATAACTTTGATATTATATATTTGGATCTTAGAAAGGTTTTTGATACTGTTGCGCATGGAAGACTGCTGCACAAATTGGAGAAGTGTGGCATTGGAGGCAAATTGCTGCTATGGATAAAGGGATGGTTAAGTGGCAGAAGACAGAGAGTGGTAATCAATGGACACTGCTCAACGTGGACTAATGTTATTAGTGGAGTTCCTCAGGGTTCAGTGTTGGGTCCATTGTTGTTTTCTGTATTTATAAATGATATTGATGATGGTGTATCAGGCTTAATGTCCAAGTTTGCAGACGATACCAAGGTTGGCAGGGTTGTTAAGTATACTACTGATACTATGCTGCTGCAACAGGATCTGGAAAGGTTGAGCAGATGGGCTGAGAGGTGGCAAATGAAGTTTAACATTGACAAATGTAAAGTACTACATATAGGAAACAGTAACCCCAGATCAACGTATCAACTCTGTGGTACTACGCTGACAGTGGTAGAGAATGAAAAGGACCTGGGGGTAATTGTGCAGGCAGATATGAAGTTCTCTGAGCAGTGCAGACGAGCTGCAAGAGTAGCTCATGGTGTATTGTCAATGATATACAGGAATTTTTCTAGCAGGGACAGGGATGTGATTATTCCCTTGTATAAGGCATTGGTCAGGCCACACCTTGAGTACTGTATACAGGTCTGGAGGCCTCATTTCAAGAAGGATGTAGAGCTGCTGGAACGAGTACAGAGAAGGGCAACAAGATTAGTGAATGGAACAAAGGGTTGCTCTTATGAAGAAAGGCTTAAGTTTTGCAAATTACAGAGCCTGGAGACTAGGCATCGGCGAGGTGATCTGATAGAGGTGTATAAGGCTTTGAATGGCTTGAGCATGCTCAATGCCGATGGGATTCTTCCTCTTGCTCAGAATAATCACCTGAGAGGGCATAAATTGAAATTGAGGAAGGACGGATGTCAGATAGATGTGCGGAAATTTGCCTTTAGCCAGCGGGCAGTTGGTTTGTGGAATAGACTCCCATCGCTTGTTGTTGAAGTTGATAGCCTAAACAAATTTAAGGCTCAGCTGGACAGGTATTTCGAACGAACGGAGGGGTGAAATGGGAGTAGTGATTATTAGCATTAGCATTAGCAGAGGCATCATATGCCTCTGCTAATGCTAATGCTAATAATCATAGGAGTAGTAATTTAAAAGGTGGATTCATATACTTATCTGGGACAAGTCATTAGCTGTAATAATGATAAATGGCTGGAAGTCAAGAGAAGAGTAATATCCAAATTTGTCTGAAACGTAAAATTAAGAACCAATGTATACTCCCCACCATGACTTATGAAAGTGAAACCTGGACACTCACCAAAAGAATGGAAGAGAAGCTGAAAACTACACAGAAAAGAATGGAACAAATTATGTCAGGAATCAGACTGTTAGATAAGAAGAGAAACACACAGATTAGACAGCAAATACAAATAAAGGGCATTCTTATCAAAACTAAACATCTGAAATGGTCTTGGGCATAGCTCGAAGACTTGATGACAGATGGACTAAGAAAATATCAGAATGGTACCAAGAGGAGCTAAAAGAAAACCTGGAAGATAATGGAAATGGATAGATGAAATTCATGAGTTCACAAAACAGAAGGAACTGGAAAGTTGCAAGAGAAGCTTCATCCTTCTGTGGACTGAAAATGGCTGATGATGACCGCAGTCCATGTGCTTTACCTTACATTTGTCAATGTTAAACTTCAATTGCCACTTCATAGCCCATTGTTTAATTTTTCTGGATCTTGTTGCGAAGCATGCTCTGATTACTCTGATTAATCACCCTGCTAACTAAATCTAAATTTAAAAATATTATCTAAATATTTAAACATTAAGCCACCTTCATCAATATCATATATAAATATAAAAATAATGGGTCTAGCAGTTGAACCCTGGTTAAATTTACTAACAACATTTGTTCAAGAAGAACAGTTCCCATTGATAACATCTCTTTCTTTTTGCACTGAACCATCCCTTTATCCATAGCAGTAACTTACCCTTAATGCCACATTGCTCCAATTTTTGCAGCAGTCTTTTATTATTATTATTAGCTATAAGGTGCAAGGAAGCCTGAGGCTTTTGCTGCACCAGCCAAAAAAAAAAAAAAAAATTCCCAAGTTACCCAGAGAGAAAGAGAGACTCAGAAGTAGAAGTGAATCACCAAGAAAGAGAAGAATTATGATATCCAGCTTAAGACCCTGGGTGCGCCAAGCCCATACTCACCAGATGTTGAGCCCCTGGGGATATGTGCAACAGTATCAGAATCTTTCCTGAAAGATTCTGATACTGTTGCACATTTTTTCTGATTTTTTGTGACCACATCATAGTATCCAGTAAAATTGGTCAGGCAAGATTTCCTCTGGCACCTCCGTAGCCAGGTGGGCAGGAGCAGCAGTGCATAGCACACGATTCTTTATTAGACCGGGGTTTGAGCCTGTGACCACCAAATATGGAGGAATGCAGAAAGGTCAGGGAATGACCACTGCATATCCCTGGAGCAATATGGTCTTAGTTGCCAATGCCCCTAAAAACCAAATAACAAACAAGATTTCCCCTTTTAACAAACCCATACTGTGTCTGAAGTATAATTACAGCCTTGTCTAGATGATCTTGCCTTATTTTCCATGGAACAGAAGTCAAGCTAGCAGATCTGTAATTACTCATATCACCCTTTGATTCCTCCTCACCTTTCTGAATTGGAAATTTGTTCACACATCCCTGGTTTGTAGGGAGCCTCCCCTGAATTCAAGGATGCTCCCATAATTATGGGCAAAGGTTTGCTTACGTCCTTTCCTGCTTCCCTTACTATAATTGGATAGATCCAATCCATCCCAGATGCCTTTTTTACATTTTGCTTCAATTTCACTGCTCACTCAGTTATCACAAAATCATTTAGCTTTCTCTTAGAATTCAATAAACTTGTGGTATTCCCACCCCTAAAAAATTCCTTGTGTGAATGTAGATGCAAAATACCTATTCAGTTTGTCAGTGGCCTAAGCAGTACAACAGTTAAACCATTCATATATAGTGGACTAATGTGATTCATCTCCTTTATTATAGTGTTTACATTAGTACAGAAGTCTGCTGCTTTTCTTTGCATTCTTTTCCAGAGATCTCTAGTAATGTTTTAGCTTGCCTAACCCCCTTTGTGACTTGATTGTGAAGTAGTTTATGCAGTAGACTTTCAGAATAACTGCATCTTCGGGGATTCAAGATGCCGTTATTTCGATTTTCCTGTTATCTAGAAAGTTTTATTTTTAATGTATTTAATGCAGAAATAATGATGCTAAATAAGAAATAGAGAGATTAAGAATGCAATTTTATTAACTGCACGTAAAAATATAAACATGTTAACGATCCAGTGTTATATCCTGCCATTAATGCACTTCTGCTTATGCCCCATTCTATTTTCTTTATTATATCAAGTTTAGTCTGCATGGGTAGCACAGTGGTATCATCACCTTTCTCCCCACACCAAGTGGAAAAAAAGGCCTGGCTTCGAATCCTGTCAATGACGTGAGGAACTTTTATTGGCTTTTTTCATTGCATGGCTGAGTTAGTCAGGCTCAGGTGTAGATAGCAAGGTTTCCCTTCCCAAAAAAATTGGCGTTTTTTTGTCCAGCAAAACAGGCAAATTGATCAGAGGAACACATGCAATTTACAGACACAATACACATGGGTATATGAATTAACTTTCTGGGTGAACCTAATGTAATAGTTTGAATTATATCATGTTTGTCACTAAGCTGCTTTAATGTTGTTCTTCTTTTCTTCTGTGTATGAGGTTTATTAACTTTAGGAGCCATAGTGAGGAGTTTTTAATTTAAAATAAATTAAAACAGTTGTATAATCTGTGATATCAGTACAGAATTCACTTTGAAAATGGCAAATATAAACAAATACAGTAATCATGTAACTTTCCATTTTATTTTTTTGCAACTACGAGACATCTGCACTGTATGTAAACATCCGATCTCAATGTGCCGTTAACTTGAATGTTCCGTTATTTGGGGTGCAATTATTTTGACAGTCTACTGTATCTAACAGGGGCTGACATCTGGTGTGTATGGGCTTGGCACACCCAGGATCCTGAGCTGGATATCATCATTCTTCTCTTTCTTGGTGATTCCCTTCTACTTTTGACTCTCTCTCTCTCTCTCTCTCTCAGGGTAACTTGGGAATTTTTTTTTTTTTTCCTGGTGCAGCATAAGCCTCAGGCTTCCTTGCACCATATGGCTATTAATAATAATAAAATAATGTAGGCTTCTCTGTCATCTGAAAATTTATATGCATCCCATGCACTTTTCTTCCATGCCACAAGCCTCATTAGATCATATGCCATCCATTTATGTCTATGCCTTGAGCAGCATCTCTTAGTTGGTATAAAAAGCTTTTTATCTTCAAAATTACTTCCCTGAATGCTTCCCATTTAGAACTTTCTGTTGGTAACATCATCAGTTGATCCCATTTCACGGTACCTCCGTAGCCAGGTGGGCAGGAGCAGCAGTGCGTAGCACCCGCTTTTTGATTAGACTTGGGTTCGAGCCTGTGCCCACCAAATACGGAGGATGCGGAAAGGTCAGGGAATGACCACTGCATATCCCTCTGGAGCAATATGACCTTAGTTGCTAATGCTCTTAAAAACCAAATAACAAACAAACATCCCATTTCACAGAATTTAAGAACCGTTTGAAACCACTGTAGTCACCTGTACAAACACATAAGCTCTTCCCTTTGTCCTTGACAGTAGTTACACCTTTAAGTAAATTCCACATCAGTGAATGTGACCATTGCCATCCAGTGGGCCTTTTATCTGTAGATTCTTAATGCATGAAGTGCTCCAGTGATCAGATGATATATTCACTTTTTTCTCTCTAACATGCTGGTGTAGAAAACAGTCATTCAGTAAAGCTGTGAAAGTCTTGCTGCAGTGTGAGTGACCAGAAAGTTTCAGTCAACATCTGGCAAGCTAAAATTCCCCATTACAAGACCTTATTTTTGTCCTACTCTTTTGTCTCTACAATTGTATGCTCTACTCAACACAGTATTTAGACATGTAACACACTCCTACTCTCTTATTTTTATTTTAGCGGTACTTATATCATGCCAAACTGACTCAATCACTGCCACCCAGGCAATCATCCAGTCTTGGATGATTGCCTTAGATTTTGTGCACTTCTTAATTGAAAGCATACCCCCCTCCCACTGTCTTTTACGTACACATTGTACTTTCCATATTCAAATTCTGTAACTCTTCTGTTTCTGTCTTGGTGATACCATGTTTCTGATATCAGTATTTGATGACTTAACTAGTACTTCAAATTCAACAAATTTATTTACTATGTTTATAGCATTAATGTACACACAAGTATACCTGTGACTCTTTTTATCCTTAGTAACCCTAATGTATACCATATATATGCTTGTATACAATGCCCAACATCTTGATTTCCACTTTGCTGCGTATTCCAATAGAAGCAGTGCAAGAATCACTCACACCTCTGCTTGCAGCTGCTATTAAACTATTAGTGTGCATATCCCCCCCCTCCAAACTAGCAGTTTTCTTATCTACCTAACACTGCCTTGATAGTATCAGCATATATTCTTGCCATCTCTTCTATTTAAGTGTATCCCATCCCTGTGAAAACAGTTTCTTCTGTTAACAATCACAGACCACGCCGAGAAAAATTATATCGCCTGAGCATTGCGTAGTCTCTCCACAGCCAAATTGATCAATGGGACTTTCCTCGTGTATTCCCTCCTGTTGTCTCTGGGCAGAATTGCAGACTGAAACTTTCAATATTAGTTCTAACTTGTGATGTTTTCTCAACGTTGCCTTGTACTTGTTGAGTAAATCCTACTCTTAATATAATAATAATAATTTTTTTTCATTTATACTACGGGATGATCACACGATCAGAAAATACAAGAAACAGCACTGTATGATTAGTATAACATGCACAACACTACCTTTCATGCTCTTGAAAGATGACAGCTGTTCTACATTTTCAGCTTTTTTTCTAGGCATATATACTCTGGTCCTATTTCACCTATACTTTTTACTCACTTCACCCATTCACACCCTTCAAGTATATGTCTAGTTCTTTCTTGAATTAATTTAAACCATCCAATTCCATAACAACAGATGAAAGCCTGTTCTGACAATCAACCACCCACTGGCTGAATGCAAACTACTGCACATCTATCCTGCAACCATTCTTCCTCAAATTAAAGTGATGACCTCAAGTGGGTGGTCTCAACAAGAGGAAGAATGCCATTCACATTAAGCTTACTCAATCCATTCAAGGCCTTAAACACCTAAATCAGATCACCCCGCAGGTGCCTAGTCTCCAGATGCTGCAATTTGCAGAACTGAAGAACATAAGAGCATCCTTCACCCATTTTGTTATCCTTCTCTGCACACATTTCAGCAGATCTACATCCTACCTAAAGTGAGGCCTCCAGACCTATATACAGTACCCAAGATGCAGCTTTTTATGTACTTGTACAAAGGGATAATCACCTCCTTATCCCTGCTAGCAATGTTTCTGTATATCATTGACAAAACCTAATGAATTACCCTCCTGGCAGCATGTCTACATCACTCAGAGAATTTAATATCTAAGTGCACAATTACTCGCAAGTCTTTCATTTTCTACTACCTGAGTCCATGCCCATGATAAATTACTCTGGGATTACTGCTACCCATACGCAGTACCTTGCATTTGTGAATGTTAAACTTCAATTGCCATTTTCTTTTTCATGGTGGTTAACAACAGTAATCTGTTGCCCATCAACTTAACTTTCCTTGATCTTGTTGCAGTAGCACACCCTGATTATTGTTGTTAACCACCCTGCCAACCTTTGTGATGTACATTAAGCATGATGAACTTTCATCAGTATCATTAATAAGTATTGAAAACAGCAATGGGTCCAGTACCAAACTATGAGAGACTCCACTGGTAACATTAGTCCATGAAGAGCAATGCCCACTGATAAACCTCTCTGTCTTCTTCCACTTAAACATCCCTTTATCCATACCAGTAACTTTCCCTTAATGCCACATATCTCTAGTTTATACAGTAGTCTTTTATATACAACAGTATGAAAAACCTTCCTGAAATTCAAGTATATGATATCAAAATAATTTTTTGCATCCAGTTCCTTGTTCACTGAATCAGTATCCTATCAGATTGATTATACAAGATTGCCCCCTTAATAAACGCTGTGACTGCAGTATAACTGCATTTCTGTCCAGATGGTCCTGCATTACTTATTTAACCAGTGACTCCTTTATTTTCCCTTGAACAGATGTTAAGTTAACAGGTCTGTAATTACTTTCGATCCCCCTTTATGAATTGGGGATACATTTGCTCACTTCTAGTCCATTGGGACCTCCCCTGAATCCAAGGATGCTCTCATAATTATGGCTAAAGGTTTACTTACCTCCTTTGCTGTCTCCCTTAATATGATTGGATAAATCCGGTCCACACCAGGTGCCTTTTTTATGTTCAACTTCAACAATTTCTCTTCCACCTTCCTTTCAGTTATCACAAAGTATTTAGCTCTCCATTGGAGGTTGATTAACATCTCAGGGGCTCACATCTTGGGCTTGGCACACACACACACACAGTCCTGAGCTGGATATCATCATTCTTCTCTTTCTTGGTGATTCTTTTCTACTTCTCTCTCTCTCTCTCTCTCTCTCTCTCTCAGGGTAACTTGGGAATTTTTTTTGGCTGGTGCGGCATAATCCTCAGTCTTCATTGCACCATGTGGCTAATAATAATAATAATAATCTGGCATCCTCTCCCGTAAAGAATTCCTCACATGTGATTATAGTTGCAAATTTCCTATTGAATTTGCCAACTTGAGCAGGGTCATCAACAGTTAAACCATGGACATCAAGTTGCCTAGTGTGATTTTCTTTTTCAGGGTGGTTAACAACAGTAATCTGTTGCCCATCAACCTAATTTTCCTTGATCTTGTTGCAGTAGCACACCCTGATTACTGTTGTTAACCACCCTGCCAACCTTTCCGTATACATATAAGCCTAGACATCCCTGCTACTTTGCACTCTTTGGAAGAGAATTTTCATAATTTGCCTTAGCTTGCCTAACCTCCTTTATTACAGACTAATTTATATCTACCATAGACTTCTGTGTCACCTGATAATTTATATGCATCCCATGCAGTTATCTTCTCTGCCATGTGTCTCAGTGGTTCATCTGACATTCATTTAGCCTTGAACAGTATTTCTTCATTGGTAAGAAAAGCCTAATAGCTTCTATGATTACTTCCCTGAATGCTTCGTACTTCGAATTTGCTGTTGGTAACATCATCAGTTGGTCCCACTGCATAGAATTTGAAAACTGTCTGGGACCACTATAATCACCCTTAGGAAACAAAAGCCTTTCCTCTTGCCCTCGACAGTAGTTATATCTTTAATTAAATTCTACATTAGTACACTGATTGATGCCACCCAGTGGGTCTTTTACTTGCAGATTCTTAACGCATATAGAATCACTGCTTCTATCCAGAACAAGAGTATTGCTTCCTCTTGTCTCTCTGACATGCTACTGTAGAAAACAGCCATTTAAGAAATTTACAAAAGTCTGGACTTGGCACATCATGGCCTTAATTGCCCATGCACCATAAAAATCAAATCAAATCAAAATCTACAAAAGTTTTGCTAGTGTGTGAGTGGCCATTCAACATCTGGAAAGTTAAAATTCCCCTATTATTAAGATATTCTGATTTACTGGCCACTGTTTCTCTCTATGGCTGTTTGGTATACTCATCACAGTCATTAGGCATATAACAAACTCCTACTCTCAATTTTGTGTTCCCAGTGCTTATATTACACCTAAGTGACTCAACATTTCACTGGTCACCCATGTCGACTGGATGCACTGCCTTAGATTTAATATGCTTCTTTCCTAAGAGCATAACACTGCCACCCCCTCTTGTCCTGTCTGTCCTTCCTGTATACATTGTACTCCCTATATTCAAATTCAGCATCACTTATGTCTGAGTGATGCCATGTCTTTGTTATCTCTACAATGTTGGCATTTGATGACTTAATCAGTACTTCAAATGCATCAAATTTAGTTACAGTGCTCCCAACAGTGTACATGCAAGTATACATGCACATGTTCTTACTCTTAGTTACCCTTACAGCCCATGTATTCACTTGTTCCATGATGAACCACAGCTCTGCTTGAAATCCCCATACCTTGCTTTTCAGGCTACTGCAATTTTCAATAGAAACTGTGCACGAATCACCTATGCCTGCAGTTCTAGTTAATGTGTATCCCCCTTCCAAGCTAGCAGTTTTCCGATCCACCTATCACTGCCTCGACAGCATCAGCAAATATTCTTGCACTCCTATTTAAGTATATCCCATTCCTGTAAAAACATTCTCTCCTGTTAACAAGAATAGACTACTCTGGGAAAAATTCTACCCCATGAGCCTTGCACACTCCCTCCATGGCTGAATTGATTGACAAGGCTCTCAGCATGTACTCCCTCCTATCGTGTTTATGCAGAATTGCAGACACTTTCAAATTCATTTGATTTTTTCCCAACATTGCCCTGTACTTGTTAAGTAAGTTTTTAGAACTCTTGCTCTTTATATCATGAGTGCCAACATGTACAACAATATGAACTTTTGTGTCCTTAAAAGATATCTACTGTATGGTGGATAACTCTGCAAAAAGGCTGCAGCTGGCATTATAACGAGTGTAGCCGCAATTGTTAAGAGAACCACCATTGATGTTTTTTTTCTCTTGAGCCAAAATATTCCCACTACTTTGAGCTTTCTGCTTTGCTGCTCTTGTTTGAGATATGCTTTGTATATAAATATAATTAAAAATTAAAATTACTGCATAAACTAAGTAGTAAGAAAATAACAACACACATTATTACCAGATTATATCATGTATTATGTGCTACACTATTTTGCTATCAAGTTATGATATATATCTTGCAAGCAAATTATGTTTATATATTACGCTATACAGTTATGTTCATAATGTTATTAACTTCATAATGTCTAAGTATAAACACTTCTAATAGTAATTACACTCCTATGGAACTACAAAAAGGAATATGAAATGTCAGTGTGATCGACATTGACAGTGGCAGTCAAATTCCCCCTACTTCATCTCCTGTTTTTAGAAAAATGTAGAGGCCAAGTAAGAAATAATTTCTCCTACTTTATCGAATAAACACAAATAATACCTGCTCTGCTAATTTTAAACAAAATGATGATAAAAAAAAAACAATATTTTTTAAGGAATGTAATGTCTACTTAGCAGAGCTAAAATAATGGCACCTAATCCATAGGTACTCTCAAACCAGAATTGATCCAAAATCTTATTTTTTCCTTCTGGCTGATGTAGAATAATCTTCCTTTCATCTTTGCGTATTGTAATACTAATACTAATTATGTATATTTACACCTAATTAGATATGTTTAAATGCTTAGCTAGAAATGTGCATTCACAAGATGTTCCAATGGCACATGTCATCCATCCCAATGGGTCCCGGGTGCCAAGCGTTTCCATGGCCAAGCGATTTTCTGAGCTCTATAAAGATTCAAAGTGTTTTCCTTTAAAGGAATTGCTCTTCTCTTTAAGTTTCCCGTTAGTTTCTCTTAAGTTCTTTAAAAAAACACAGTAGACTTTACCTTACACGTTGTAAGTTAATAAGTCAGGAAAGAAAAGACACCTTTCCTTTTTTTATTAGAGTTACTAACCTAACAACCGCTTGGCCACGTGGCGCGACTGATAACCTGAGTTGGAAAATCAACCTTCAGGGCCAAAAGGAGTACAAAATGGACAAAGAAACCTTTCCTCCACTTAATCAGTTGAGATCATCTACTGATAAAGACCCAACCCGATCATGACTCCTATCAAATTAAAAGACAAAAAACAGATCTATGTCAACAAGATCACCCAACCTTTCTCCTTATTCATTCTGTATCAGATTTTCATGTGAGCAAATTATTCCCATTTCTAATCCAGAAATGCTTGGAAAATGCTGCAGGATCACCGAAGATGTTAAAGCAATTACAGTCTGCAGATCTGCTGGTAGAAACAGTGAAGCCAAAACATTCAGAAATATTATTGAAACTGACTACATTTGGTGGAATTCCCTTGAAAATAATGCCCCATGCCACTCTGAATACATCCAAAGGAGTTATAGCAGAGTGGGACCTCAATAACATCTCAGAGGATGAAATTGTGCAAGAATTGACAGATCAAAGAGTAATATATGCAAAAAGAATATTAATTCGGAAAGATGGAGAATTAAAGCCAACCCGGAACATTATACTGACCTTTAGTACCCAAAACTTACCAACAATGGTTAAAACAGGGTATCTGAACTGCCGTATACATCCATATATACCGAATCCCATCAGGTGTTATAAGTGGCAGAAATATGGACACTCCCAGGTAGCATTCTGTGGCACTATGATTTGCCTAAAATGTGGTTCAACAGAACACACTCAAGCTGATTGTACTGTAACCTCCTTCACCTGTCCCAATTGCAAAGGTAACCATCTGGCATATTCAAAAAAATGTGAAATGTGGAAAGTGGTGAAAGAAATACAAAACAGAAAACAAAGTAATGTATCAGGAAGCCAAAAAGCATATTATACAGATTATGCCGAAATGCACATATTCACAAGCAACCCAGCACACAGTCATTCTATTACTACTAAAACTGACATTACAGTCCCTCCAAACATTTCTTTTGCAGATTGGGCCAGGTCCATGTTTAATGCTAAGCCACAACCTGCTGAACGCAAGCAACTGGAACAAGGAATTAATACTCCAATTTCAGTTCTGCCCAACATGCCTGAAACTACAAAAAAAGCAGACAAGACAGATCATGCCCAGACCAAGAAACAATTCCCTATACATTGGATGTTGACAACAAAACTAACCCAGAAGAAACTATATTAGAACTTCATGCAGAAGAACGCATGGATACTGGTTTTCCCCAAAAAAGACAGAAATAAAACAGATCGTTACAAACAAACTGCTTCAAAAAAATAGAGAGATCAAAACATAACTCCTAAAACCAAGCAGCATATACTTCAATGGAACTGCAGAGGCATACGAGCCAATACTGATGATATGTATGACCTGATCAATAAGTACAGTCCACTGAGTGTTTGTCTGCAAGAAACTAATTTAACACCACAGGTAACGCTCTCAATTAGAAACTTCACAATGTACAGAAAAGACAGGAATACTACAAAATCCGCACATGGAGGAGTAGCAATAATACTAGTTAACTCTAAAATCCCATCTCGACATCTTTCTCTTTACAGACTGACTTAGAAGCTGTTGCTGTGCGTATTGCACTTGGATTAACACTAACTCTTGTTTCAATATACCTCCTACCAAATAAACTTTTCATGCTAAAAGAACTAGAAGATCTTATAGCACAATTGCCAGCACCTTTCTGTCTTTTTGGAGATTTCAATGAGCATCACCCATTGTGAGGATCTTCACACATGGATAAAAGAGGACATCTGATTGAGACATTACTGAATCAACAGCAGTTAACTTACTAAATATTGGCCATCACACTTATGTTCATCTACCCACAAGATCCACTTCAGCAATTGATCTGTCAATCTGTTCTCCCATACTGTTGACCAATATGGAGTGGTCAACCATTTTTTGATCCACATAACAGCGATCATTTTCCAATTATATGTAAAATACAAACAAAACAATCCCACTGTCCAGATTATAGAGTAAAATGGAAATTCACAAAAGCAAGTTGGAAAAATATTCAGTTTGTGTTTATTTTACTCTGCTTGAAAAAACTCAATATACTCAGTCATGGCATGGGGTGCAGATAGATACTCTCCTGCATTTGTATCGTTTGCTCATCAGGTCACGTCTAGATTATGGTTCAATAGTCTACAACTCAACTAGGAAAATTATACTTACAAGACTGAATACCATACAGCATAGTGCTCTTTGCACTGCTCTTGGAGCTTTTCGAACATCCCTGATCCAAAGTCTCTATATAGAGGCAAACGTAACACCACTCCATCTCAGAAGGAAGATGTTACTCCTCACCTATGCAGCCAAGCTTAAAAGCCTTCCAGATCATCCGAATCAACCGCTACTTTTCAATCCTGAAAGGATAACATTTTATAACAATAAACCCACTGAAAATAGACCAACTGGTATTACACTACAAGAGTTGATGCATTGCTAGAATGTTCCTTTTGAAAACATGCTGGGAGAAACCAAAATACCTGGTCTGCCTTGGTCCTCAAACCCACCTTACTGTGACACCTGTTTCCAACGATGGGGGAAAAAGTCCCTGGAAAACTGTTACGTCGAGCAACTGTACGAAGGACATGCTGCTAGCAATGCGTAAAGCTGCTTAATATATACTGATGGCTCAAAATCAGATGTTGCCATAGGTGCTGCAGCAGTCTTTCCCTCATTTACAGTATCTGTATCTCTCCCGGCTGAATGTAGCAGTTATACTGCAGAACTTTATGCAATCCATCTAGTTATAGACAATATCAATATCTGTCTCAACACTAATAGTTTAATATATACAGACTCCATGAGTGCGTTTTCCACAATAAGTAACAACCCCACATCCCATAGTAAAATAAATCCGGTCTCGTCTAAATCATTTGAGGAATCTGAGTCATACTATAAGTTTCTATATCATCAAAGTTTAAATAAATTTTCTGTTTATACTCCGGGACGACCAAACGATCAGAGGAGTTTTACAAGAGACACAGAATACAAGAAACATCACCGTATTCAGCAGTCACGGGCTTGAACCCCGGTCACTCAAGGCACATGTACTTATGCACCCGCGTGCCTGACCACTAGGCTACGGCGTTTCTTGTAATGACCGACTAATTGGTTAAAATAAATTTTATTAAAATAAAAATGATATATATATACATAAGATAAAACAGAAATAAAATAAGATAAAAGTGTTAAAATACAACAAGATGAGAGTTAAAAAATATATAATAAAAGCGTTAAAATACATAGATAGTAGATTTCGAAGGAGTGCCTCTTCATCAGCTAGTGTGTGAGTGGTGTACTTCAGTATATATTAATGGTTACAATAGCACAAGTCAGCTGGGCATGATCATGTGTCACGAGTCTGGTGTCGGTAAAGCAGAATTACGTACATGTGGTGATCGCCAGCACTCATCGCACTGCAATACAGTACATTCTATAATAGGGTGTACGTGTACTCCCCTCGTCCGATTCATAGTACTATTATTGGTGGCTATGTGTAGTGCTTCAAGCCATGAGCGCTGGCAGTAATCACGTGAACAGTCGCGATTTCAATATCCCATTGGGGATCAAGATTGTGCTGCTCAACCCAATAATGTTCGGCGACTGTGGAGCACTCAAAATTAGCGGTTTGCAGAGCCACCTCATGCTCAGAAACTCAATCTTTTAATCTTCTACCAGACTCACCTACATAACACAATCCAGGCGCCTCCGTAGCCAGGTGGGAAGGAGCAGCAGTGCGTAGCACACGCTTCTTGATTAGACCGGGGTTCGAGCCCGTCACCACCAAATACGGAGGATGCGGAAAGGTCAGGGAATGACCACCGCACCGGAGCAATATGGCCTTAGTTGCTAATGCTCCTAAAAACCAAATAACAACAACATAACACAATCCGGACACGTAATACGGTATACGGAACCACTCTGTAGGAAAGGTAGGAACTGGTGTTTTCACCTTAGAAATAATAGATTGTAATTTCCTCCCCAGTCGACAACCTGTCGCATGAAGCTTCCAGCGGACGTTCTTAGTAATCTTATTGGCTAAAAACCAAGAATGCACAAGTTTATTAACTTTGGATTCCAACTTCTCCAGCACTTTCACAGGGGAGTCTTGTACAGTTTCATAAACCTTCCGATCCTATAACAGAGCGAGGGATTTACGAATATACTCCGCTCCGACTTATCCAGGACAACAGTGAGCCGCCCCTTATCTGCAGACAAAACTACAATAGTGCCATCTTTGCACAAAGAAGAAAGAGCTTCCCGTTGTCATCGTCGTCTCAGGTTATTAGTAACAGGCTGGATATGCTGCGAAATCGAAGCTGTTTTAAAGTGAATTATGTTAGCAGTCTCTTCAGGTAGCTTGTTGAGAGATGTTTCCATATCCATAGCCAAATATGTAATGGGAGGTTTACAAGGAAGGACTGCAAAATTCATGCTGAGGGGTCAAGAGATCATGTTGCTCCTTAGATAATTGTTTGCTACTCAAGTTCAAAACAAACTGCGAGTTATCTCTGATATGTGTGTTCTTAGCAGTATATGTTTCTCGTAATAAAGCATTAAATTTATTCTGCTGGCGTACACAATACGCTTCAGTCACACGCATGGCTTGGGAACACAAAATATGAACCACTGTAGAAAATATAGGGAGAGGGACCAAACCTCTTAATTCTTGCATGAGCATTTGTTATGAAATCTAACCCGCCTCACATCAATCAATTTATCTCTACCGCCTACATCCCCTATTATCCAGGCATGTCGGAAAGTCTTGTTAGGATTTTGCGTCACCCTCATATATAATGTGTGCAATTTCCAGGGAGGAAATTACAATCTATTATTTCTAAGGTGAAAACACCAGTTCCTCCTTTCCTACAGGGTGGTTCTGTATACCGTATTATGTGTCCGGATTGTGGGGGGGGGGGGTGTTATGTAGGTGAGTCTAGTAGAAGATTAAATGATCGAGTTTCTGAGCATGAGGTGGCTCTGCGAACTGCTAATTTTGAATGCTCTGCAGTCGCCGAACATTATCGGTTTGAGCAGCACAATCTTGATCCCCAACGGGATATTGAAATCGTCGACTGTTCACGTGATTACCGCCAGCGCTCATGGCTTGAAGCACTACACACAGCCACCAATAATAGTACTATTAATCAGACGAGGAGAGTACACTTCCAGCTTGAGGAAAAACAGGCATTAAGAAGTAATACTGGCAAGATTGTGCATAGGGCACACACACACACCTAACCCACTTATTCCTGCTCATGGGTGATGACCTTCCTGTATGCACACATTGTTCATCCCAACTTACAGTTCGACATATTCTGTTAGACTGTTCGTATTATTCCCATATCAGAAATACTACCTTCCTCTCTCTGACTCAAATGCAAGAACTTTTATCGCAAACCCACCTATTGGGAAATAGTACCAATCTGGATGAGCTTTTCGCTTATCTCAAGCAAATTAGACTTTATGAATGTATCTAATATCAAATAAGGCAAACTCCGGTACTGTTCCAAATATTTGAACAGGCACATTTTGGCCTCAGTTGTCCTTGTGCTGCAAAACCTCTACACCACCACATTAATGAGGTACTTAGGAGTGCAGTAATGGATTGTTAAAGATTGTCTAATTAATTGGTGCAGCACACAGATCTTGTAAGGAAACCACTGCAAGTGATGTTGAAGTGATTTGTGGACTGTTGCCCATGGAATGTGTACTTGTCATGACACTACTCTGGCAGTGGACGAGTAAACATGTCCATGTGACACAGATAGGCAATAGCAATTTCATCAACAGCAGCTGTTACATTTGGGTAGTCTTCTGCCAGGACAGATAAAGTATATTTCAGATTTTCTCCTCATTTTGTGCAATGCATTTTGGAGAAGGGATCTTCTGATGTTTTTTAAACAGCATACTTCTGAATTGTAACTATAGCACAAATATTATTTTAGTGAAAGAGCTTAGCTAACAACAAACCATAATCCTTCATTTGCATAAGGAAGTTGACTTTTGCTTTGCTGCTGCAGTCATGTCGGCTTTTATCACACTAAAGGTGTTTGCAGCGCGCGCGCACACACACACACACACACACACACACCTCTCTCTCTGTATATAGCAACAAATGCACTTTGGTCCATTTTTTCAAAACTAAAAATTTCTTTTGTGCTTTTTGTTACTGCATTATCCATTATGACCACTGTTTCTCAAACTGTGGTCTTGGGCAGTCCATAAGTGTTTTCAGTGAGAAAAGCATTGAATCAACTTTTACCCACTGAAAAAATTAAAAATATGCCTATAGCTGTCTCTCTGCTGAAATCTCCATTGTTGTCTGTTGTAGTGGGATTCTGCCTCCCATTTTTTGAAGGTTACACTTGCATCATATGGCTGAATAATTGCTGTTGAGTTGCATTTGTGTTCAGTCTATCTTGGCTGTTTTTTTTTTATTATTTTCACGTTATCTTATTATTATTATTTATAGCCATATAGTACAAGGAAGCCTGAGGCTTATGCTGCACCAGTTAAAAAAATTTTTGAGTTACTCAGAGAAACATAGAGAGAGAGAGAGAGAGAGAGAGAGAGAGAGAGAGAGAGAGAGAGAGAGAGAGAGAGAGAGAGAGAGAGAGAGAGAGAGAGAGAGAGAACAAGAGTCAGAAGTAGAAGGGAATCAGAAGAATGATTATATCCAGTTCAGGACCTTGGGTGTGCCAAGCGCATGCTCACCAGATGTGAGTCCCTGGGATACATTAAAAAGTTTTTCTTCCAGTGATATTTATTGAAGCCAATGGGAGAAGAGGGCGGGCAATTACTTTACTACAAATGCACAGGTAAATAATTACAGTTGTCTTTCATTGAAAGACAACTGCCTCCATAACGTTCACCAACCTTGTGCATGTGCTTCACTGTCTAATACATGATCACGCCCGGCATCATTTCATTTGATATTCCATTGTAATGTCAGCTGATGAAGGGACCCGATATAGTTTGTGTATTTGTAAGTAGTTTAGTATTTTGTAAATATTATAAATATTTGTATGGTTCGTAAATATTTTAGTTAAATATTTAGCTTGCTCTTTAGGATACAACAGTATTCCTCATGCATTATGGAACCTGAAGGAAAAGGTCTTTTCCCAAGTGACCTATGTAAATGCAGGTAAATAATTACATAGTGATATTTATTCCACCTTGAGAATGCCACATGGTGGGGTAGCCAATGGGAGAAGAGGGATGTGGGTCACATGGTACAAGTGGGAGGGGCAATTACGTTACTACAAATACACAGGTAAATAATTACATAGGTTATTTCCTGATTAGATATTAATCAGTGTGTTCCAACAGGTGTCTTTTATGTAGAAAAGATTTGATTTACTCCATCATACCTCTACATTTTATGTAGAAAAGCATGTGTGGGGGTTGGCAAGCAAAGCCCCCTAGTTTATTATTATTGTTATTATTATTATCATCTTTATCTTCTCCTAATATGTTTTCCCCATCCTATGACAGGTTCTGGTACCAGCTGCTTGGAGTTCATTGTTATGTCTGGTTACTATTATTGATTGAGGAACCTTCTGACTTTCCTACAGGTGTTAGGATCATGGCTTTCTGGAGTTCCATGTAAGTGTTCTCTGTGAGGCCTATTGCTGTTAGGTTCTTATGGAAGCCCTTTGGCACCATGCTAGTAATTGACATGGTGATTAGGATGGTCATTACTTGTTCCATATGTCACATTTCTTTGTCTTTCTGTCTTAGGTTTATGTACTTCCTGATCTTTTCTTCATAGGTTTTTTGGAGGTTACTGCTGTTGGACACTGCTATGTTAGTATTAGTACAGTAATGGCCGCATGGTGCAAGAAAGCCTATGGCTTATGCTGCACCAGCCAAAAAAAAAAAAAAAAAAATCCAAACAAAATAATAAAAAAAAAAATAATAAATAAATAAATAAAATAAATAATAATAATTAATAAAAAAAAAGAAAATTAAACCTATCATTCTATGCGCTTCCCTTACCCGAAAGTACTATCCAGATGACCTTTGAATTTCCCCAAACTGTCGGCCTCTACCACCCATGAAGGCAACTTATTCCAGTAATTTATAACTCTCTGGCTAAAATAAAACTTCCTGTAGTCCAATCTAAACATTTCTCCCCGTAACTTGAATTTATGTCCCCTAGTTCTAGCATCATTTATAATCTTGAAAATTTCATCCTCATTCATTTTACTGATGCCTCTCAGAGCCTTAAACACCTCAATCAAATCTCCTCTAAGGTGTCTAGTTTCCAAACTCTGCAACCCACATATTCGAAGTCTTTTTTTCATAAGGACGCCCTTTTGCCGATCTCACCAGGCGAGTTACCCATCTTTGCACCCTTTCAAGAAGCTCGATGTCTTTCTTTAGGTGCAGTCTCCATACCTTGAACACAGTATTCCAAGTGTGGTCTAACATAAGCCTTATATAATGGGATTATCATGTCCCTATCTTTACTTGCAAAAGTTCGATAGATCATCGATAGGACACCATGGGCCTTCCTTGCAACCTGTTTACAATGCTCAGAGAATTTCATGTCTGACCGTATCGTAACACCCAAGTCCCTTTCCTCCAGTACTGGATTTAGTTGAACTCCACCAAGTGAATAAGTTATTTTGGGATTACTGTTTCCCAGGTGTTAATACCTTACACTTTGTTGGATTAAAGCATAGCTGCCATTTTTCTGACCATTCCTGAAGTCCATCTAGGTCTCTCTGAAGAAGCTCAGCTTGACAGTGATCATTAACTACTCTACCAATTTTAACATCATCTGCAAATTTAGACATCACGCCCTCTATCCCTTCATCAATATCATTTATGAGAATTAAAAACAACAGTGGTCCTAATACTGATCCTTGGAGAACCCCACTTCTTACATCAATCTGAGGAATAGCCATTTATCACAACCCTCTGCCCCCTGCCCTGAAGCCATCCTTCTATCCATCTAAGGATTTTCCCAGTGATTCCAACCTGTTCCAGCTTATAAAGCAACCGCTCATGCGGGACTGAGTCAAAAGCTTTGCTGAAATCTAAATAAACAATGTCGAAATTATTCCCTAAATCCAGCTCGTGAGTGACCCTTTTGAAATAGCAAACCAGATTTGTTAAACATGATTTTCCCTTTACAAAACCATGCTGAGTATCCTTGAGAATTTCAATTCGATCCAAATGATCCTGAATTCCACCCTTGATCATTGCCTCCATGATTTTCCCTACTACTGAAGTCAGACTGACAGGTCGATAATTTCCAACTTCACTTTTAGAGCCACCCTTATGTATGGGAGATCCATTTGCACTTTTCCAATCCAAGGGAATCTCCCCAGAGTCTAGTGATGCTCGCATAATTAGTCTCAATGGTTCAATGCACTCGCTTGCTGCCTCCCTTAAGATTATAGGGTATATTCCATTAACTCCAGGAGCCTTATTGGTCTGTAGGCACGAAAGTTTTTTCATTAAATAATCTTGCGAAATTTCAATATCATTAATTACATATTTTTTAACTTTGCTCCCACAATTTCCCATTACCACAAAAGATTTTTCATTTGTAAATATCGATGCAAAATAACTGTTGAGTTCATCTGCAACGGTAGCTGGTTTATTTAATACTATCCCCTTTCCCTTACGTAAAGGTCCGATCTGGTTTGTCCTGCTCTTCTTGGCATTTATATATGTGAAGAATTCTTTATCCCCCCCCCCCCTCTTTGCTCTGTTTGCTAGTGATTTCTCATAAACTGCCTTTGTCTGTTGAACCTTTTCTGTGGCTCTATTACACATCACCTTGTAGCTGTTATAGGCTTCAGTACTTTTTATTGCTCTGTAACCTTTCCATGTCACCGTTTTCTGCTCAAGTAATGTGGCAACTTCACTATTCATCCAACTTGGAACCCTCCTCGTGGAGTATTTTTTTAATGGTATATATGCATTCAAGGCATCTGTGATTCATGTTTTAAAAGCGTACCACAGTTCAAATGTATTCATTTTCTACACGATATCTACCCAGTTAATAGAGGCCATGTAGTACCTTAAGGCATCGTAATTTCCTTTTCCGAAATTAAAACCCATTCCTTTGCCTTTTACTTCTGCTACCTCTCTCGTCATCATCCACCGTAGAACTCCGTGATCACTTCCTGCTACTGGTTCCTCTACTGTCAGCCCTGTTATGTCATCTGATTCATGTGTGATGACGAGGTCTAGGATATTCTTTTCTCTAGTACTTTCCTGACATGTTGATACAAATAACAGTCATCTAGTTGATTTAAGAATTTTGTTCCCCATGTCGAGTTTCCTTCCCATTTACTCCAATCAATCAGAGGCAAATTGAAATCACCCATAATAAGGCATTGATGCTTACTTGCCCATTCCATTTGCATGTAGAGGCTTTTGTCATAATCTTCACAATCGCCTGGTCTGTAGATTACTCCTACTTGCATTATACCTTTGTTTCCAACTATCTCACACCATACAGACTCTATACTAGCATGTGAAATGTCTGAATCCGGGAAAGCTATTGTCGCACTCAGGCTGCTTCTGATAAGAAGCATTACCTCACCACCCCTTCTATCTACCCTATCCTTCCTAAATACATTATACAAGCCGTACTTAAACTCATCGTCCCCAATTTCCGGGTGGCACCACGTCTCCGCAAGCCCTATTATGTCCGCGTTACTTGTTTTAACCAGCAGTTCGAATTCGCTCATTTTATTGACGACACTTCTAACATTACTGTGTAAACAATTAAGATTTACTGTTCTTGTATATTTAACAACCCTAACACAACCCTTGAAGTTTTTTAGGCTCTCTTCTCTGATATTAGCTACCCGCTCACGTGAAACGTTTCTGCCCCCAGAACATCTAGATAATACGTCCAGTTGGGGTAACAGATAAGAACTCTTAAGGTATGTGCAAGAATTACTTTGACCAATATTATCAGATAAACGCGTGTCAGTATTACCCACATCCCCCCTAACTAGCAGTTTCCCTGAACCTTTAAGGTATCCTCAATAATACTGGCAAAAACTTTTGCACCACCTTTGTTTAAGTGTATCCCATCTCTACAAAACAAATTCCTTCTACCTACAAGTGTTGGCCATGCTGATAGAAATTTCCCCCCCTAAAGCCTTGCAGATTCCTTCAAGTCTTGAGTTAATCCACAAGGCTCTTAACGTTAATATAATCCCTCCTATCGTGTCTGGGCAGAATTACAGACACAGACATTATGGCCTAGCTCGTGACATTTCCTCAGCATGGTCCTGTATTTTTCCAACAAATCATCAGATCGTGTACGTTTAATATCATTAGTCCCCACATGAATAATAATATTCTCTTTACCCTCTTTAAAATCTGACAGTCTGTTGGTGACATCATCAATAGCTGCTCCCAGCAGACATACCCTGGTTCTACTCCACCTATCCTTATTACAAAAAATATTCCCCGTTTCCCTGACAATGGAGTCTCCTAATAAAACAACGTCCTTTTTAACCAGAGTAGTTTGCACTTGGTTTTTCTGTTTTGAGACTCGAATTGGGTGTGCATCACTTGGTAGATTGCTGGAGTCTTGAGTCCCTGACGAGCTCCCAGATGCATTATTCTCGAGGGCAAGCACCCATTTTTTCAGGGACTCAAATTGTTCTATCAGTGTACCAAATTGTAATTTAAGATCGGTGCACTCCTTACATCGATCACAAAGAAAAGAATCCCCAGGTGAGGTAGGATTAGTCACCAGGTCGACCTTGGAAAACATTCCACAGGTTCCACAACGGATTAAATCATTACTCACCCGTAAATCGTCATCGACTATTTCCGTGTGAGTCACGATACCCTGTGACGTGTTTAAGGCAGATCTCGTAACTACCATTATAAAATTAAATAAATATCAATGAAAGTTAACTTTAAAAAATTATATCTATAATATTATTAAAATCAAACTGTTACAGGAAAACCTATAACAAAATAATCCAACAATATCTAAATAAATCAAATATTTAAAAGCACTATCCAAAAGTAAACCACTTAACTGAGGAGCCCTGACTAAGCACGTCCGCTCACCTCGATCAGATAGGTAGCCATTTGATTCTTGTTGATGAGGGTTATATCCATTGTTTTTCAGAAATTGTCTTGTCTGTTGTTATGGTACAATCCCAATATAATTTGTCAGTAGAGGTCTCTAGTACGGCCTGGGGTTTGTACTTTTAATACGGTACACTTTCTTTAATCAACTGGTATTTTTGTGCTAGCTTCTCATGTATTATCCTGGCAACCTGGTCATGTCTATGAGGATACTCTATCTGAGTGATAACTTTGCATCCTATGGTGATGTGTACTGGATTATTTATGGCTCCAGGTGGCATCATTATATGTATCATCTTTTGCTCTGGGGATCCTTGGCAAGGTATTTCTTGTAGTTCCTGTTGTTTGTCTTGGATGGCAAGCATGAATCTTTCAGTCTAAAGGGAAGAGCCTCCCACTCATGAGCTATGTGTTTAAAGCCATTTTATATATGTAGTCTTGATGGCAGTCATTGTAGTGTCTGCTATGGAGTGCCGTCTTCACCCATCTTTCTGTTTATGTGAGTGGGGGGGGGTTCTCCTTGTTGAGGTTGAGTGGTGTGTGCCATTTGTACATCTTCCTTGTGGCTTTGTAGATTGGCACTGTGTTTTCCCGGAGTAATCCTTTTGGGTTCTTAATTGCCTTTTTCTGTTGTTCAGTGAGATCTGTCAACCCTTATGGTCAATCTCTTTATGACTGACTTCAGGTGGTATTAGCAGCTCTTGGTCATCCTGGTTAATCTCATAATCTTCTCCAGGTCAGCTTTGGTCCAGTCTGTGATTCCAAAGGAGTATGTTAATACTGAATTGTGATTCAGCTTTGATTTTTGCATGCTGCTTAGTCTCTGATGGTATTTCTCAGTGAGACAGGTCTCAATCTTCTTGTATTCTGGCTGTTGAGCCTGCATCAACTCCAGATATTTATAGTTCTTTCTCTGTCATGGCTTCAATCTCTGCACCAGTCTTCGGCTGGTAGTTTTGGCCAACTGGATTTTCCTAATGCAGTCCATGAGTCTTGCATTTGTCTAGGCCAGATTGCATCTTGGTGTCAGTGCAGAACCCTTTGGTGATCTGGAATAGCTGTGGAAGAGAGTGCATACAGGTTCTTTCCATGTACTTCAGGTGGGAAAGGATGTATAGTTCATCCTCCCTTCTTTTAGGCTATATCTGCGTCATTTTGGCATGGTTGCTTCTAGGAAGTGTGTCAGTGTTGGGTTGAGTGTAGATTATTATTATCTGCCATATGGTGCAAAGACGCCTGAGACTTATGCTGCACCATCCAAAAAAAAACCTTCCCGAGTAACCCCCCCCCACACACACACATAGAGAGAGAGAACTGTGGCACTCCTTGTAGGATTGCTTTCTGACTGGCATGTCAGTGATTAGTTGCAACTTGCATCCTTTGCTCATATGCTTATGTCCCGTTTGCTGTTTGGCCATGATAATAATAATTATTATTATTATTAGTAGTAGTAGCAGCAGTTATTTTTAGTACTGATAAGTGATGCAAGGAAGCAAGCTTATAACATTAGCCAAAAGTTAAGAGAGACTATCAATTTGAAGTGATGTTGGAAGGTGTCCTAGCTAACAGTGCTTCTGCTTGCAAGGTTGCTATTACAATGGATCTTGCAATCAGGTGTGACTTTGAAAATGTGCCTTATCCGCTTTATTCTCTCAGCCTTTCACCAAAATTTCAGACTGATGAGGAGATAATTGATGCAATGGAAACTTATTTTTGCTCCTTGTGCTCAAAGTGAGGAATTCTGTTCAAGGGGCCCTGAAAGAGTTTTATCCACAGATGGAAAAAATGTGCCGTTCTAGAGAAGGATGAAATTGCCAGTCAAGTTTCAAATTTCTCACTGAAATATTTCTAGGTTAGGGTAAATATTTATTGACTGCCACTTGTAATTTTTCTGATGCAATGAGTTAAAGTATAATGTCATTGCCTCTGCTCTGTCAGCTATGACTTAAGTTAGAGCATGTAGACATGTATAGTATCTTATGTAAGACAGCTCCCAAACTCTAGTTGAACTCTGTGTTACACTGTGATGTTACAAAAACTCTGCAGAAAGGCCAGAATCATGTGTAATGCTATGTTTGTGCTGTGTATGTGTTGTTTAGTTGTTTCTGGCTGCTTTGCTATCAGGAAGCAACAAGCACCAGGGTGTTGCATCCTGATACCCGTCTATGCCACGAGGAGGCGGGCCACAACTGAGCGCGAACCGCAGCATACCTCGAGTGTCACATACTGAATGTCGAAATCATTCAAAATATGAGCAAATAAAATTAAATTTAATAATAAATTTTTAAAAAATTGGAAAAATTAAAGATAAAAATAAGTAAAAAAAAAATAAAATAAAAATAAAATTCAGTAAAATAAGTTAATAAAATTGGGAAAAAAAAAAAAAGGAAATAAAAAAAAAAAAATCATCCCACACCAGTGTAAGGTGGTGCCAGTAGATGACCTCACCTTGCCTCAGGACCAGCCTGAGGTTAGCAGGAAATGGAAGTCAAGAAGACACGGTGATATCACTCTGCATCATACAAGTTTGTTAACCAACTGTCTAAGTCAAAGATGGTGGTGAAGATGGTACTTGAGCTGAAAAATGGTGGTATCACGAGATGGCGAAGATAGAGATGCTGGTCTGGACTGGAGGTAGAGCTAGAATAGGAGTATTTCCTGAAATTGGGGCACTACTGAAGTTAGAGTAGTGTGTATGTGACAGGTGGAGGGGTACTACTGAAGGAGCATTAGCAGAAACATATGATGCAAAAAAGCAAGCTTATATAGCATGAGCCAAAAAAAAAAAAAAAAAAGTCCCATTTTACCCATCCATTCGCTCCAAAGGTTTGTCTAGTTCTTCCTTGAATTTATTTTTCATTTTTTTTTTTATGAAACCCCCAAACACGAGAGGTATTAGAAGCTATAGTACTTGGTACCGTGCTTGGGTTGGAGGTTGAGAAGACAAAAGAAGGTATTTGTTGACATTAGACTTGAACTTCTGTAGACTGTAATTTTCAGGAAATACGTACGAAGGAAGGTTGTTCCAGAAAACAGCAGTTGAATGAATAAATGAGGAAGATGAAAAGTTGGTTCTGTGAGTTTGATGTTGGACAGTAAATGGATGTTGACTAGTGGTGGCACGTGTTCGGACTGTTTTGAAAGAGAGAGAGTGGGAATAATAGAAGCCAATTCAGAAGAACAGAGCCCATGGAAGAATCTGTAGAAAAGGCATGCAGCAGAAACAGTATGTCTATGAGACGAGTGGAGAGACTCTGTTAGAGAGGCGTCATTAATTAACCTAACTGCCCACTTCTGAATGAAATCTAGAAGCCTGAGAGGTTTTGGTGGCACCGCCCCAGATGTGAGAACAATATTCCATGGTAGGGCGGATTTGTGATTTGTACAGAGTGAACAGCAGTTTGGAAGAAAAGTAATGCCGAGAGCGAAAGAGAAAACCAAGTTTTTAGATGCAGAGGAAGCAATATTTGTAATGTGTTTGTGCCAAGAGAGGTTAGAAGTCAGGGTAATCCCCAAAAGAGATATATCAACTTGCCTAGAAATCAGAGTGTCATCAAAGGTAAGCATAGGAGCAGAAGAATCGGTTTTGAAAGATATAAGACAAGACTGAGTTTTAGAAGGATTGAAATCAACTAAGTTGTCTTTGCCCCACTGGAGAATTACCTGGAGATCGGCATTTAAGAAATTGGTAGCAGATATTCAAAAAGTTGAAGCTGATTTAAGTTATCAATTTCTACAATGACAGATGCAAGTTTGTTCCAGCAATCAACAATCCGCTGGCTAAAGGCATATTTCTGGACATCTGTTCTACAACTGTCTTTCCTCTCAATTTGAGTTTATCCCCCCTCAGGTTTGTAATCTGAGCAAGAGGAAGAATCCCATCAGCATTGAGCCTCCTCAAACCATTCAAGGCCTTATACACCTCAATCAGATCACCTTGCAGGTGTCTAATCTCCAGACATGGAGACTTTTTGGTAAGAGCACCCCTTTGTCCTCAACAGCCCATCTGCCCAACTTTTCTAGATCCTGTTGCAGTAGCAGATTATCATTACTGTCATTAACAACCCTGCAAACCTTTATATCATCGCAAACTTGAACATTAAGCCTGATATACCTTCATCAATGTCATTGATAAATATACAAAACAATGGCCCAAGCATCAAACCCTGTGTGACTCCACTAATAACATTAGTTCATGAAGAGCTGTGTCCATTGATTACCACTCTCTGTCTTTTCCCACTCAACCATCCTCTTACCCATTGCAGCAACTTGCTCTTAATGCCATACTGCTCCAATTTGTATAGTAGTCTTCCATGTGCAACAGTCTCAAAAGCTTTCCTGAAATCCAAGTATATCAGTGTTCTCCCCAGAAAATTTTGCCAGCTGGGTGACATTATGAAGTAGCTGGGTGGGGAAGTGTAATACTTCGCAATATTATAAAATTTTATGTTATTTATAAATGTGACTTACGCGATCCAGAGCAAAAATTAATTGCATAATTTAACATTATATGATCCTGTCACATTGATTTCGATCACATGATATGTTTGAATTAATATTGATCGAGATCAGTGAGTAGTACCATACAGTACCACGAGAATCACTTAAATTTTAGCCGGGTGGTCAGTTAAATTCAGTGGGCAGTGCGCCCATTCGATAGGTCCTGAGGAGAACACTTTATATGATATCAAAATTAAATTTTACATCCCGTTCCTTTGCAACTACATCATAGTAACCAATGAAATGGTCAGACAAGACTTCCCCTTAACAAACCCTGCTGTGTCTGAATTATTACTGCAGTCTTGTCTAAATGATCCTGCAATGCTTCTTTAACCAGTGACTTCATTATTTTTCCCCGAAACAGAAGTTAAACTAACAGGTCCGTAATTACTCATGTCACCCTTTGTGAATTGGAGACACATTTGCACATTTCCAGTCTGAGGAAATTTTCCCTGAGCCCAGGGATGCTCTCATAAATATGGCTAAGATTTTGCTTATTTCCTTTTCTGCCTCCTTCAATATAACTGGATAGATCCCATCCATCCTAGGTGCCATTATGTCAAGGAGCTGTGTATATTCTTGCTATGTGTATACTCCATCTAAAAATTTCTTAAATTCATTTCACTTATGTTGCTCTAATATTTTTGCTCTGTTGATCTGGAGATTTTATAATCTAGAATCTCCCCCTTTTTGATCTGCTTTGCTCAAAACACTTTTACCCCATTCTTCATTTGTTGCTTCTATCATTTCCTGAACTCTATAGATCACTCAGAGCTTTTTAATTTTCTTTATTGGAAACTCTTTTTCCTGTGTAATTTACATTTCCTTGGTGATTTTAACTTTGGTAACTCCAGCTGGCACAACTTAATTCATATGCCTACTGAGAATGGTGGTTCTCAACCTTTTTGTCACTGAAGTTCTGCTTAGAAGTTAGATGCTATTTTCAATGCATACCTAATAAGTGATTTCCACTGAACTCAATGAAGTTTTTCCTAATCTTGAGGCACACTTGAAAGGTACCAATGTGCCAGGGCATGGAGATGTGGAATTGCTGAACTAGAATACTAGACAATCTTAGCAGCACACTTAGCACTTTCTTCATCAACTACCCTTCAGTTTACACAGTGTTAGTGGTCTTCTAGTTACTTCAGATCACAATTAAGCTAAAGGGGCTGTAGACCTCATTAATCAAAATAATGTGGGCATTTTGTTGCTCCATGATGATTAAAACTTTGATTCTTTGGAATACTGCTTTAGCCTTTTCCCTCCTCCCAGTTAGAAAATCCTGGGACTCCTCCTGCAACTAGGTGATAATGTCTTCTCTAATGGAGCCTTTATCACTTGGGAATTCTCAGCTTTGTGTCATATGACATTACAAGAGTGTAAAATGGAATTATCCGCTTGATTTCTGTTAATTAGATGCACTATAGTCACAGCAGCTTGTGCACCGTTAAACACCCATACCACGCACACACTCTGTTACTCTTTTTCTATGTTGGACTACTGTATTAAATATTTTGTTTGTAATGATTGATAAGATTTTCAGTAAAATTATTCTTTCCTTTATTTCTCATTTCATCCTAAGGTTTTGTTCTTTATTTAAGCTTTGCTTTTCCAATAAATATGCTAAAGATGTTCTAGATAACAGTATATAGAACATCTTTAGCATATTTATTGGAAAAGCAAAGCTTAAATAAAGAACAAAACCTTAGGATGAAATGAGAAATAAAGGAAAGAATAATTTTACTGAAAATCTTATCAATCATTACAAACAAAATAGACCTCACAATTGGCTTGTATCGAAATCCTCAGCTCAAATTCCTACTTACACTAGCTTGAAACAATTGTGAAACTTAGTAAAAACTCAATCTGAATTTTTTTGACTATGAGTAGGAAACCTGCTTCTTGTCTAAATGGGAGTCAGGTTTTCTAATCTTTGCAGGGTTGCAACTTCTGTCATCCATACTTCTGCCTGTTGTATCATGATAGCTTTATTGCATCCTCATCTAAAGATAAAGCTGAATCTTGCATTGATGATTTTGGTATACCACCTTCTATCATTCCACTCACTGCCTCCTGTGGTCTTCCAATAGAAGGATATTAGAAAATTATTAAATAACTATGATGCCAAGAAGCCTTCACTTTTGCATTTCTCCATGTATCTTAAAACTTGCAATCCAGTGATTACCTTGTTTACCCTCTTATTCCACTGATGTTTTTCCTTATGCACTGAAATTTGCTTATATTCATTCATTTCCTAAAAAAGGGTGGCAGGCACCCTGTCTGATTATTGTCTCATTGCACTTGACAGCTCTTTCCAAAACAATAGAGAAATCCAACTACTAACTGTTAATGTGGTTTCCACCAGTGTCAATCCATGGTGATTTTGGTCAAATTCATTAGAAAAGTTTGAAATTCAAGCAGTTGCTGCTGACATTTCTAAGTCTTTTGATCATGTTTGGCCTAAAGCTCTTCTAAAGTTTTCATCTTATGATTTGCCTTTGGTTTTTTTTTTGCAATTCAGTAGCCAGTTTTTACTCATTGTTGCTGCAGGTGCTGATAGATGACTCTCTTTTAACTTCTCAACTTGCATCAACATGTTATAGAGGCAACAAAAGAAAGCAGTACTCTTGATCACATTATCAGCAGTGACTTTTCATGCAATAAGAATCTGCAGATAGGATATTGCTTTCATAAAGTGACTACAATGGCCTTAAACAATATTTAAATTCTTTTCAGTGGGATATACCGATACATGACCAACTCAAGATTCTAAGTTGGAAACATTTGGGGAAGTAATCATAGAAGCTACTCTGCTTTTTATATCAACCAAGAGATATTGTGCAAGGTTTACACCTTAATGGATGTCAGATGAACTGATGAGATGTAGCAGAGTAGAAAATGCATGGGATGATTATAAATTATCGGGGTACACATAAACATACAGTAATTACAAACTAGTCTGAAATCAAGTCACCAAGGGGGCTAGGCAAACTACAACAGATTATTACAGTTCTTTGATAAGAACTCAAAGAAGAGTAGCAAAGAATTCCGTGCTTATGTTAACACTACAAGGAAAGGGACGAGCCACGTTGGTCAAATAGATATGAATGGCATAACTATTGATGATCCTGTTTAGGTTGCTGACAATAAATATTTTGCATCTGCATTCTGTAAGAAGTTTTATGGACTGGGAATACCAGAGGAATGCAGAGTTATAACTGGGAGTTAAATGATTTTGTGATAATGAAAAAAAAGTGGAAGAGAAATTGTTGAGAATGAAGGTAAATAAGGCAAATGAGGCTGGGAGGCTCTATCCAGTTTTATATTAAAAGAAGTAGCAAACATGGTAAGCAAACCCTGAGTCACTATTATAAGAGCATCCCTGGATTCAGGGAAGGTCCCTGTTGATTGGAGAAGTGCACATATCTCCCCAGTTCACAAAATGTAAAGTGAGTAATTGCAGGGTTGTTAGCTTGAGTTCCATTCCAAGGCAAATAATAGAGTTAGCATTAGCATTAGTTGTGGCATATGCCAAAAAAAAAAAAAAAAACACTCCTTCCCATTTCACCCATCTGGTCACTCCAAGTGTTTGTCTAGTTCAGCCTTAAATTTATTTACGCTATCAACTTCCACAACAACAGATGGAAGTTTGTTCCAGCAATCAACTACTCCATTAGTCCACGTAGAGAAGTGTCCATTTATTGCCACTCTCTGCCGTCTCCCACTTAACCATCCCTTTATCCATTGCAGCAATTTGCCCTTAATGTGACACTGCTCCAGTTTGTACAGCAGTCTTCCATGTGCAACAGTATCAAAAGCTTTCCTGAAATCCAAGTATATGATATCAAAATTATTTTTTGCATCCAGTTTCTTTGTGACCACATCGTAGTATCCAATCAAATTTGTCAGACGACTTCCCCTTAACAAACCCATGCTATGTCTGAACTATTACTACAGTCCTGTCTAGGTGATCTTGCATCACTTCTTTAACCAGTGACTATTATTTTCCACGGAACAGAAGTTAAACTAACAAGTCTATAATTATTTGCTTCACCATTTGGGGATACATTTGGACATCTCAAGTCCATGGGGACCTCTTCTTAATCTAAGTATGCCCTCATAATTATGGCTAAGGGTTTGCGTACTTCCCTCGCTGCCGCCTTCAATAAAACTGGATAGATTCCATCTGCCCCATGTGCCTTTTTTATGTTTAACTTCAACAATTTCTCCTCCACTTTGCTTTGCATTATTACAAAATCATTTAGCTCCCTGTTAGTTTAGTAAACTTCTGTCCTCTTCCTTACAGAATTCTCCTGTGTGAATGTAGATGCAAAATGCTCATTCAGTTTGTCAGCTATCTGAGCAAGATCATCAACAGTCGAACCACCAACATCAACTGGACCAATCTGATTCATCCCCTTCCTTCTAGAATTTACATTTTTTTTTTTTTATGAAAACCCCAAACACGAAAGGTATCGAAACCTATAGTACTTAGTACCGTGCATGGGTTGAAGAAGTATGGGGGGGGGGATGCCGGAAACTTTGCTCTAGAGACTAAACATGGGTTTCATCACTTCAAGCCTCCAATAAGCAAAGTGGTGGTATTTCGCCGGTTGATGAGTAAAGAAATCTTGGTTGTTTTTCTTTGCATCCTTTGCCAAAGATTTCTCATCAGCCTTCACTTGCCTTAACCTCCTTTGTGACTTGATTACAGACTAGCTTATATCAGCCGTAGGCTTCCATGTCACCTGCTAATTTATATGCATCCCACGCATTTTTCTTCTCTGCCACAAACCTCATTAGTTCATCTGACATCCATTTAGGCCTAAATCTTGAACAGTATTTCTTAGTTGGTATGAAGTGGCTTTCAAGATTAATTCCCTGAAGGCCTCCCATTTAGAATTCACTGTATTTAACATCATCAGTTGATTCCACTGTATAGAATTCAGAAACTGCCTGAGACCACTGTAGTCACCTTTACAAAAACCCTTCCCTTTACCCTTGTTGGTAGTTACATCTTTAAGTAAATCCCACATCAGTAGACTGTGATCACTGTCACTTAGTGGTTCCTTTATCTGCAAATTCCTAATGCATACATCATCACTGATAATCAGATCAAGAGTATTACCCCCTCTGGTTGCCCCTCGAACATGTTGCTGTAGGAAACAATCCTCCAATAAATCCACAAAAAAAGAAAAAAAAAGTTCCTGTTTATACTCCAGCATGAGTTTACAATAAATCAATCAGTACAATGTTAACTGTATTTAGCAGTCACGGGCTTGAACCCTGGTTCACTCAAAGAGCGTGTGCTACTGCACTTGTGCTCATGACTACTCGGCTATGGCAAGGCTTGCTACTGTGTGAGTCACCAACCCACAAGTTCCAGTCAGTATCTGGAAAGTTAAATTATTACAAGACATTCTGATTTACTGGCCTACTCTATTTCTCTACACAATTGTTCGTTGTACTCATCAGATTCATTAGGCCTATAACACACTCCTACTCTCATTTTCCCTTTTCCAGTGTTTATGTCACACCAAACTGACTCAACACTGCACTGTCTACCCATGTCAACTGGATGCACTTCATTGGATTTTATGTGTTTGTTAACTAACAGCATTACCCCTCCTCCTCCCTTCCTACCTTGTCTATCCTTTCTGTACACATTGTACTCCCCAAATTCCAATTTGGGCAGTACAATGTGGAGTTTCTGGTTAAAGAAGTAATTCAGGGACATCTAGACATGCATGCAGTTATATTACGGTTGCAGTATAGATTTGTTCAGGAGTGATCTTGTCTGACCAGTCCGATTTAGTGCTATGATGCAGTGACAAAGGAACTGGATGTGAAAAATAATTTTGACATTGTACATTTAGCTTTCAGAAAAACTAAATAATTTTTAATAGTTCCACATGAAAGATTTCTGTACAAATTGAAGCAACTGGTATTAGGGGCAAGTTACTGCTTTGGATAAAGGGATGGTTGTGTGGGAAAAGACAGAGTAGTTATCATTGGGCACTGCTCTTCTTGGATTAATTATTACTGGTATGCTCCATGGTTCGGTGCTGAGCTCATTGTTGCTTTTAGTGTTTATTAATGATATTGATGAAGGCATATTGGACTTAATGTCTAATTTTTCAGATGATACCAAGGTTGGTAGGGTGATTAATGACAGTAACCAGGGTATGCTACTGCAACAATATCTGAATAAATTAGGCTGACAGCAGAGAAGTGGCAGTTGAACTTTAACATTGACAAATGCAAAGTACTGCGTGTGGGTAGCAGTAATCCCAGATTAATGTATCAACTGTGTGGTACCATACCGGAAGTAGTAGAGAACAAAAAGACCTAATTTTCCTGCAGGCATGAAGTTCTCTGAACAGTGCAGATGGGCTGCTAGGACAACTCCTGGGATTTTGTTAATGATATACAGGAATTTTATCAACAGGTATAAAGGGGTAATTATTTTCCTATATGAGGCAGTGGTATGTCCCCATCTTGAGTTAGTACATATAGATCTGAAAGCCTCATTTTAGGAAGGATATGGAACTGTTGGAATGGGAAGAGCAACGAGATCAGGCCTGATGCAGACGAGTGGTTAGGATTGTGAGCGCAGTAGCACACACTCTTTGAACGGACCATGGTTCAAGCCTGTGACTACTAAATACGATTAACATTTGTATTGATGATTTATTGTAAACTCCACTGACCTGGTGGTGGTCATGCCAGAGTATAAACACGAACATTAGTGAGGGTAACAGAAGAGTATTGTTACCAGGAAATACTTTAGTTCTGCAAATTATAGAAACTGAAAACTAGGCACCTGTGATTAGGTCTAATGAAAGGTTTAAGCCTCTGAATGGATTGAGTAATCTAAATATTGATGGTATCCTTACTTTAGCTGAGGCCACACACATATATGGGAACACATTGAATTTGAGGAGGGATGGCTTTGTAGGAGAGATTTGATTTTTGGAACAAACTGCTATTTGATATTGTGAAAGTGGGTAGTTATAATAAATTTAGGGAAGAATTAGACAAATTATTAGAAATGACAGACTGTGATGGGAGAGGTTTTTTGGCTGATGTTGTATAAGCTTGCTTCCTTGCATCATGTGCCAATACTGATTCTAATTAATTTTGATATTCCTCAAGGTTCTGTTGTTTCTTCCAATTATGTTTTGTACATTATATTCACTTCTCTTAATGTGTATAGTGGATATAAGAAAAAATATGTAATTTTATATTATTTTAATTAATTTATTCTTTTACAAATTAATTTAAATCAGGATTAAACATTATTTGATATTTTCATAAACATATAAATGCACTTAAAGATATCTTGTGGAATATCTTTTATATTTCAAATATATATCAAATATATTTTAAAAAATTTTAAAATAAATTTAATAATAAAACTTTAAAATAAATTTAATAATAAAACTTTAAAATAAGTCTATAATAAATTTTTCAGTACATGCTTTGCTTTAAAAAAAAAAATTAAAGAATTTGATAGCCAGCCAGATTTGTTTTTGCCACTTCCTGCACTTGACTGAATTTCCACAACAAGCAACTAATATGTGAATCAGATCACAGATAAAAAAAAAAAAAAAAAAAAAAAAAGCTAAATTGCAGATGAAATTGATAATGTTATATGCTGATGTAATAATGAAGGTTTATTTTATTTTATGTATTGTGGAAAATAATAATGGCTGTAGCAAAACTGAACTGCCAATACTTTTGGAAATTGTCATAACAATGGCCCATTAGTGACTTGTATTTGGCATGCCAAGCTTTGCAAGCTGAACACTATCACCAAAAAATGGCAAGAAGATGTATTAAAAATAAGATCCACTTGCATGATCAGTTGCACAAAATGTAAAGTCCATTAACAACAGTAAAACAAGTCAACCAAACAACAACTTGTAATCTGAATTAAGTTAACCACCAAAAAATTATAATCCTAACACACTTCAAATTGAAACAATCACATGTAAGATATGAAATAAAAATTAAAAGTAAATTAGTATTCTACATCTGTGTCCCTCCAAAAGTAATTTTTCCAACCTGTGACTTAATTTTCACCTCAAACTTGTGGCATTCTTAACAAATGAATAACCCTGTTATTACATGAACTGGTGCATGCATGCACCAGTTCATGTAATAACATGAACATGCTGTTATTACATGCATGCAGAATGTCTAAGACAGATCTGATTTTCTTACTGACATACAGAAGCCATTACAGTAGCCCCAGTACATGAAAAGTGATGTACACTGAAGCCGCACAATACCACAGACTTAGCTCTGTATTCTCTACAGTCATGTTGACACAACAAAAGATATTAACTGCACATAAGACTCCAGCTGTACTGTACAGTACTCTCCATATACTTAAGTGTAGTTGCCAACTCTGGATTTTGACAGATAATCCATATTTTTAATTCTGTTTGAACACGTTACAACCCAGGAATAAAAACCCTCTCTCAATTTAGAAAGCAATAAATATAATAAAAGAACCAACATTTATTAAAAACTAATGTAATTAAACATTTATTTTGAAAAAAAATAAATGATATATTTTCAACTCCTAACTCGTATTGCCAGTAGTCTAGAAATATGAGCCAAAACACTGTCTTCCCAATTGATAAATTAAAGGCTGCCCTCCTTATCAATCACAATTTCAAAAATACCAATGAGAGATAAGTACAGAGACAGTATGCCATCAGTGTCAAAAGCTGCTGCAGTAAAACTTTAACATAAGCTAAAAAAAATACTGCAAGTTTATATGTACCAGCATTTATATGCTGATGTGATCCAAAAAAGTGGAAACTTATATTTAGTAAACCCATAGCAGAAGCTGTATTAGTATTAATAGTGGCAAATGATGCAAGAAAACAAGTTTATATAGCATTAGCCAAAAAAAAAAAAAATTCCATATCACCTATCCATCTGTAGTTTTTTCCTTGAATTTATTTAAACTACCCATTTCAATGACACCAGAAGGAAGTTTCTTCCAACAATCAGAATCTGCTGGCTGAAAACAAATTTCTACATATGTCTTGAAACCATCCTTCTTCAATTTGAATTTGTCCACTCATGTGTAGTGTTAGCAAGCAGAAGGATTTCCTCAACATTCCTCAATCCTTTAAAAGCTGTCAGAGCCCCTCACAGGTGCCTAGTCTCCAGATGCAACAGTTTGCAGAACTGAAGCCTTTCCTGGTGAAAGCACTCTTGTTCCTGGCACTAATCTCATTGCTGTTCTCTGCACCCATTCCAATAGATCTACATCCTTACTACATTCAGGCTTTCACACTTGCAGGAAATACTCAATGTGGTCTCACCATTGCCTTATACAGCAGAATAATTACCTCTTTATTCTTGCTGGCAAAGTTTCTGTTTATCATGTATAAAATTGACAAAACCCCATGAACTGCCCTAGAAGTCCAACTGGGCTGTTCAGAGAACTTCATGTCTGACTGCACAATTACCTATAGGTCTTTTTTTATTCTCCACCACCCTTAGTGTGGTACCACATGGTATGTTATTCTGGGGTCACTGCTACCCATGTGCAGTACCTTGCATTTGTCAACATTAAACTTCAATTTTCAAAAAAGTTAAAACTCAAACACCAGTCAAGTAATTAAATATTTAATAAAATAAAATAAAGTGAGATAATACAGTAAACTGGACTATTACAATAAGTAATAAAAATAAAATCAGTTAAAACAGTTCAAAACTAACAATGCTAAAATCATTAAAATAAGCTAAAATACTGGAAATCTAAAGCTTTTGGAGACAGCTGTCTCTCTTTTTTTTTTTTTTTCTCTCAACAGTGTACTGTTGAGAAAAAAAAGCCATCTCAGCCCATCCTTTATCATTGCAGTATTAAATTTCAGTTGCCACCTCAGCCCATCTGCCTAGTTCTTGTTGCATTAACCTATCCTGATTACTGTTGTTAACCATCCTGTCAGCACTTGTATCATCTGAAATGTAGACATTAAGCTTGATATGCCTTCATCAGTATCATTAATAAATATTGAAAACAGCAATGTGCCTAGCATTGAATCCTTGGGAACTCCACTAATATAATAGACCAAGAATAGCAGTGCCCATTGATAACTACTTTTTGTCTTCTGTCAATCAACCGATCCTTTATCATTGCAGTAATTTGCTGCTAGTGCCACACTGCTCTAATTTGTGCAGCAGTCTTTTTTGAGAGAAGTGTTAAAAGCTTTTCTGAAATTATGTTATGTTGTAAAAATTACGTGAATTCAGACAATCGCCCCTTAACAAATCCATGCTGTGACTGCAGTATTACTCAATTCCTGTCTATATTGACCTGCATTATTTTCTTTAACTAATGACTCCATAATTTTCCCTGGAACTGAAGTCAAGCTGACAGGTCTATAATTAGTTGTCACCCTTTGTAAATTGTGAGTATATTCACATATCTCCAGCCCACAGGGATCTCTCCTGAATCCAAGAATATTCTCATAATTATGGCTAAAGGTTTGCTTATCCCTTTTGCTGCCTCCCTTAATATAGTTGGATAGATCTCATCCACCCTAGTGCCTTTTTTACATTTTGCTTCAATTTCTCTTCCATATTCCTCTGTTATCACAAAATCATTTAGCTCACTATTAGAATTTTATATGCTTCTGGAATCCCATCCCTAAAGAGGGAGGTCCTCATGTGTGAATACAAAATATCTATTCAGTTTGTTAGCAACCTGAGCAGGTTAACAGAAGTTAAACCATTCATATCTGGCAGACCTTGACTATGACTTTAAATGCTACTGTAGCTTAGTGGTCAAGCACTATCGTCATAACTACACAAGCTGTGACTGATAAAATATGGTTTTATTTTAGATAATAAAGATAATTCTGTGAATAAATTTGAAATAATAATAAAGGTAATTCTGTGAATAATTTTGAAAAATTGTAGCCTTTGTTTGGTGACCAGCTGAGGTGCTGTTATGAATTCCTGTGACTAAAGTGTGTTATTAAAGCAGCTGAAAATTTTATAGCTAAAAATAAATTTTCCAACTAGGTTATTGGAAACATCAAGTTAAATACATGTATGTTTAATTTTAATGTAATTATAATTTGAGAACCAGTTCATCATTTAATAATGTTTTTGGAATATGATTGTAATGAATTGATTTTTCAAAAAAAAAAAAAAAGTTAAGTATTTCCCAATATCATTGAAGGTAAAGAAATAGATATTTTGTGGATGGGTTCTGTCAATTTTAATGCAAGAGCTTATAGATGCTACTGTGAAAGAAGAAAGGGATTGATGTAGAGTAGTCATTGGTTAGGGAACTGACAAGTGCACAAGGAAGCTTGAAAAATAACAAGCTATCCAGAGTCATTCTTGACATTTTAATAATTCCTAATAGCAATGCTGAGTGTCAGAGAAAATTCAATAAGGTGAAAAAAAAAAAAAAAAAACAATTAGATCTCTTGCTGGTGCATTAATCTCTTGCATGAACAGTAGTAGTAGTAATAATGCCAAATTGATGTAAGAAAGCAAGCTTGTATAGCATCAGCCAAAAAAAAACAAAAAAAAACTACACAGTTCACCCATCTGTACCCTCCAAGATTCTGTCTAGTACTTCCTTCAGTTTATTCAACCCAACCACAATGACAGATGGAAGCCTGTTGCAACAGTCAACCACTCACTGGCCAAAGCAAACTTCTATCTATCCTACAATCAACCTTTCTCAACTTGAATTTATGCCCCTTCATGTGTAGTTTCAGCAAGTGGAAGAATGCCATTAACATTCAGCTTACTCAATCCATTCAAGGCTTTAAACAGCTCAGTCAGATCTCCCACAGGTGCCTAGTCTTGACATGCTGCAATTTGAAGAACTGAAGCTCTTTCTAGGTAAGAGTGCCTTTTGTTCCCTTTACCCATCTGGTTGCCCTTCTCTGCACCTGTTCCAGCAAATCTACATCCTTCCTACTGTGAGGCCTCCAAACCTGTATATAGTACTCAAGATACAGCTTAACCATGGCCTTATACAAAGGGATAATCACCTTCTTATTCCTGCTAGCAAAGTTTCTGCATATCATTGACAAAACCCCACAAGCTGTCTTGGCAACTTGTCTTCTGCTCAGAGAATTTGAGGTCTGCACAGTTACCCCCAGGTCTTTCTCATTCTCCACTACTCTGAGTGTAGTACCACGCAGTTTGAGTTAATCTTGGGTTATTGCTACCCATATGCAGTACTACTTTGCTGCATTTGTCAATATTAAACTTCAACTGCCATTTCTCAGCCTGTCAACCCAATTTTCCTAGATCTTCTTGCAGTAGCTTACCCTGATGACTGTCGATAAGCAACCTGCCAACCTTTGTATTATCTGCAAACTTAGACATTTAGCCTTTATATACCTTCATCAGTATCATTGATAAATATTGAAAACAACAGTGGGCCCAGCAGTGAACCCTGATAAACTCCACTAATAGCATTAGTCCACATAGAGCAGTGCCCATTGATTACCACTCTCTATTTTCTTTCACTTAACCATCCCTTTATCCATAGCAGTAACTTGTCCTTAATGCCACATTGCTCCAGTTTGTGCAACAGTATTAAAAGCCTTTCTGAAATCCAAATTTATGATGTCAAAATATTTTTTGCATCGAGTTTCTTGGTCACTACATCATAGCAAACTATCAGGTTAGTTAGACAAGATAAATCCATGCTGTGATTACAGTATAATTGCATCCCTGTCCAGAAAGCTCTGCATTAATTCTCTAACCAGTGATTCCATTATTTTCCCTGGAACAGACGTTAAGCCAAGTCAACTTGACACAGACAGGAAAACGTTTGGTAAGCAAATGGGGGGGGGGGTTTACAATATACACATTTTTTTTATATAAAAAAAATATTCACATACAAAATACAAATTAAATACATTGACTTCTTTGAACTAAACTTATAAAATAAAATATCAGACTTCTTAAAAAATCCAACAAAATTTGCGTGTATATATCAGTGTATATATATATATATATATATATATATTTTTTTTTTTTTTTTTTCTCACAGAAAGGCTGAAATTGAGTATGCGGTACACCTTGTTACGTTACGTAACGAACAGAAAGTTCCGTGAAGGATGTGAACTGACAAAAATAATTGTAATTAGAAGGGGAAAAAAAACATTTATTGGAAGGGTTATGTTTTTAATCGATTTTTGTTTAGTGAAAAATGTTTGTTTTTGCTGTGAAATAATGCTAATAATAAAAATACATACTACTTTTAACGATAAAAACAAGAGAAATTAAATATATTTTTCCGATGAGTGAAATTTTCTTCATTATTTTCTATTTCTTCATAAAATTCTTCACAAGAATTAGCAAAATTGCACAACTTGTAGTATTGCTTTCCGCGTTTCTGCTGTCAGGTGTGTTTTTGTCGACGTCCACAGCGTATTTACTTCCCAAAAAACTGTTTCCGTTGTACGATTATGTTTACATTTGCATTATGTTTCCGTTCCCGCAAACATAATGCAAATGATTTTTCATTATGTTTGCCAATAAATATAGAGGCTACATGTCCAATCCGGGACAGTTTGCAATGCGGGGCAGACGACAGAAATCCCGCCTAGCATAATACGGCACGTCTGGTCACTTTACGTATACCGTGTCGCAGTTTAAATTTTTTCAGCTAACCTGTGCTTGCCTTAAAATCTTTATTACCTCTTAATTTTAGATTAAAATCCAATGCTTTTTCACACAACATTGGGCCAGGCACTGGTTCGCCTTTTTTTTTTTTTTTTTTTTTTATGTAAACCCCAAACATGAGAGGTATTAGAACCTATAGTACTTAGTACCGTCCTTGGGTTGAAGGTTGAGAAGACGAAAGAAGATTTTTGTTCACATTGGACTTGAACTTCTGTAGACTGTAATTTTCAGGAAATACGTATGAAGGAAGGTTGTTCCAGAAAACGGCAGTTGCATGAATAAACAAGGAAGATGAAAAGTTGGTTCTGTGAGTTTGAAGTTGGACAGTAAATGGATGTTGGCTGGTGGCTGCACGTGTTCGGACTGTTTTGAAAGAGAGAACTGGAATTATAGAATCCAATTCAGGGCGCTTCCGTAGCCAGGTGGGAAAGCGCAGCAGTGCATAACACACGCTTCTTGATTAGACCGGTGTTCGAGCCCGTCACGACCAAATACGGAGGATGCGGAAAGGTCAGGGAATGACCACCGCATATTCCCGGAGCAATATGGCATTAGTTGCTAATACACCTAAAAACCAAATAACAAACACAGCAACAACAGAAGCCAATTCAGAAGAACAGTGCCCATGGAAGTATCTGTAGAAGAGGCATGCAGCAGAAACAGTACGTCTATGAGACAGCGAGTGGAGAGACTGTTAGATATGAATCATTAATTAACCTAACTGCCCTCTTCTGAATGGAATCAAGAATCCTGAGGGAGGTTTTGGTGGCACCACCCCCAGATGTGGGAACAACATTCCATGGTAGGGCGGATTTGCGATTTATACAGAGTGAGCAGCTGTTTGGAAGAAAAGTAACGCTGAGAGCGAAAGAGAAAAACAAATTTTTTAGATGCAAAGGAAGCAATATTTGTAATGTGCTTGTGCCAAGAGAGAGAGATTAGAAGTCAGGGTAATCCCCAAAAGAGATATATCATTTTGCCTAGAAATGGGAGTGTCACCAAAGATAAGCATAGGAGCAGAAGAATCCTGTTTGCGAGATATAAGACAAGACTGAGTTTTTTAGAAGGGTTGAAATCAACTAAGTTGTCTTTGCCCCACTGGAGAATTACCTTAAATCGGCATTTAAGGAATTGGTAGCAGATTTTCGAGAAGTTGAAGCTGATTGAGCCGGGCAAGGTTTCTCAAAATGGAAAGTGGAATGCAATGTGCTATCATCGGCAAAACTATGGATAGGATTTCCAGTCAATGGAAGAAGGTCATTAATACACAAGAGGAAAAGAGTGGGAGAAAGAACTGAACCTTTTGGGGACACCGGCATTAGTGGAGAAGTTAGAAGACAGAGAGCCATCTACCATCACCCTCAGTGAGCGATCAGAGAGAAAACTGGATAACCAATTACAAAAAACAGTTGGCAAACCATAAAATGGAAGCTTGTTTGGAAGACCTTTATGTCAAACACGATCGAAAGCCTTTGAGATGTCAAGAGCAACTGCTTGTGTTTCACCGAACCTTTCCATTGAATTAGTCCATAAATGGGTAACATAAGCCAGAATATAACAAGTGGATCGACACTGACGGAATCCATACTGGAGATCATTGATCAGACGGAAGGTTTCTAGGTAGTTTAAGAATTGGCGATTAATTGATTTCTCCATTACTTTAGAAAGAGTAGAAGTAATTGCAATGGGACGATAATTGGATGGGAGGGATTTGTCACCCTTTTTAGTAACTGGCTGGATATGAGCTAATTTCCAAGCAGAAGGAAAAACACCTTTGGAATAAGAAAGTGAAAAAAGGCGGCAAAGAGAAGTAAGTTCAAGAGCACAGGTTTTGAGAACAAGTGGAAAAATACCATCGGGACCTGGAGCTTTCTTAGCATCAAGATTCGTCAAAATCCTTCTGACATCCTTTTGACGGAAGACCACAGGAGGCATTGAATGGAGCGTGTTGGGAATGGTGGGAGGTGTTTTACCAAGATCATTAATACATGAGTTGGAAGAAAGTGAGATGCTAGCAGGTCAGCTTTGTCCTTGGCTTAAGTGACAACAGAACCATCTGGTTTGGACAGAGGTGGGAGCAGAGATGGGCAAAAGTTGCGGCCAATAGCTTTGGCAAAAGACCAGAATGCTTGGCTACCATTAGGGCAAGAAGCAAGTTTTCTACTCTTAGCCTGTTCAAACTCTAGTTTAGACTGATTAATAACTGCTTTACAATTGTTGCGAGCTTTGGTGTAGGCAGAAAATGAAACTGAAGAATTAGAAACAAGATAATGCAACCTTCTTCTCTTGAACAGCCTTAGCACATTTATTGGAAAGCTTCTGAAGAAAACAAAACAAAAAAAAAAAAAAATTAAATTGCACTGTCTAAATCGGCATTTTCAGGTTTCGACATTGTCTTTTTCCTGCGAGATCCTAATTCACTATCCATAATCTATACAAATTCTGTTATAGCATTGGAATTTTTCTTGATGTTGTAAATTGTTGAAGTTCCCATATTAAACTCTTTGAAAATATTTCCTAAATTGTGACCCCAGGGGCTCACACCTTGTGAGTTGAGTATGGGCTTGGCTCTCCCAGGGTCTTGAGCTGGTTATCATCATTCTTCTTCTTCTTCTTCTTCTCTCTCTCTCTCTCTCTCTCTCAGGGTAACTCGGGATTTTTTTTTTTTTTTTTTTTGGCTGGTGCAGCATAATCCTCTTGCTTTCTTGCACCATATAGATAATAATAATAATTTCTAATTATATTAATAATTTCCTTTTTTTGTTGCAATGTTCAAACTACGCGTTTTCTTTACGTTTACATTTTACCGTAAAAAATCGAGAAAGAATAGTAAATCGCACAGTTTCTGGACGATATTATTCTTACCGAATTTGGAGCTAAACTAATCTGAAATTCGAGAAAAACCCAGTAGTGTCTGTGATATTTTTCTAAAGCACATTTCTGAAGGTCAATAGAATTCTAGAGGTTACAACCATAAAGGCGCCTCCCTATCCAGGTGGGCAGGAGCAACAGTGCGTAGCATACGCTTCTTGATTAGACCGGGGTTCGAGTCCGTGCCCACCAAATACGGAGGATGCGGAAAGGTCAGGGAATGACCACCGCATATCACCGGAGCAATATGGCCTTAGTTGCTAATGCTCCTAAAAACCAAATAACCACCATAAAACAATTTGCAGTTTTCGGTTTATTTCTTTTTGTTTGTACATTCTGTCATAAACGGGTAGTAAACTCGATTTTTCGCTTATTAGAATCAAAATTCAATTTGCAACGTGATCACTATAATCGGCGCTTATTGTATTAATAAAAAAAAAAAAAAAAAAAGAAGAAGAAAGATCAGCCTTTCAAATTATTCCGGATAAAGTTTCTGTACCAACACAGAGGACAAGGTGGAGATGGGCTTTTAGCCTAACAGCCACCCAGAAACACACACACCCACACCAGAAGGTATTTAAAAAAAAAACTGTATATAAATTAATATATAAATCTTGAAAATTTACATAATTGTGTATAACTAAATGAATGAAAATGTATCTTCAATGGGTATAACGCGACGCATGCAAAATTTTATTTCTCTATGCACATGTACATTTGCTTCCTTTCTTCTCATATTATATGGTTCAACCAACCATTTGCCTTGCAAGTTGTTTCAAAAAATTAGATTTTTCTGGTATTAGGGGATTTTGTCCCAATAAGATTGGTGGACTATGTATGCATTAGCGCAAGCAACATCTAAAATTCTGGATCAGGATTTCCATTGTCGTTCTCATCTCCCAATATTTCGGATGCCTTGTCGTGCCCACTTTCAATTGCAAAATCATTATCAACATCCCCCTATTTCACTCGCGTTACTATCACACTCTTCATAGCTTTTTTTGCACTGTTTCTTCAAAATCATCAATAGGACAAGCAGTCTGAATTATTACCCGCTCTACTAATTTTACTGAAAACTACTCGTGACTACAGTTACACTTGTACTGACGTGTCGGCGCCTCCGTAGCCAGGTGGGAAGGAGCAGCAGTGCGTAACACACGCATCTTGATGAGACCGGGGTTCGAGCCCGTGACTACCAAATACGGAGGATGCGGAAAGGTCAGGGAATGACCACCGCATATCCCCGGAGCAATATGGCCTTAGTTGCTAATGCTCCTAAAAACCAAATAACAACAACTTCGGTAATATTCGGATTATTTCGTTAACTCGTAGGAAATGTTTGTTGTCTTCCCACTAAGAGGAAATTTCGAGTTTTATCAATTAAAAGAGATCGCAGTTTTCAATATAGCGGTAGACGAAACGTCAGTACTTAAAATGAAAATGTTATGTACATTGATAAAGATTGCCAATACTTCGTTATACAGTAGACTTTCAGAATAACGGCACCTTCGAGGATTCAAGGTGCCATTATTTCGATTTTTCCGTTATCTAGAAAGTTTTATTTTTAATGCAAAAATAATGAGGCCAAATAAGAAATAGAGATTAAGAAAGAAATTTTATTAATTGCACATAAGAAAACAAACAAAACACGTCGACGATCCAATGTTATTATGTTGAATTATATTCTGTCATTAATACATTTCTGCTTACGTCCCGTTCTATTTTCTTTATTATATCAAGTTCCGTCTGCGCAGTAGCACAGTGGTATCGTCACCGTCTTCTCCACACCCCATGGAAAAGGTCCGGGTTCTAATTCTGTCGGAGGAACTTTTATAGGCTTTTTTTACTTCGTGGCTGAGTTAGCTGCTTAGTTAGCAAGGTTTTTTCGTTCAGCAAAACAGGCAAATCGAGCAGAGAACACACGCAATTTACAGACACAATACATATAGGTATATGAATTAACATTCCGGGTGACCCTAATGTAATAGTTTGGGTAAAACTACAGATCTTGGGTACAAGTCCATATTTCGACAAACAGACGGGAACAAAGCAGTAATTGATAGGTGTCATTCACTGCTTCCCCCGCTCACAGTCCTCCTAGTTTGATATGCCTAGGGTGTTTACCCTCCCCCACCACTTGCCGCTTTTTAAATCGCGAACTTGTTTACCGATTTTAAAACAGCGGTATGGGCGGGATAAACACCCACCATAAGCTAAGCACTCCCCCTCCTTGACGACACAAAACGATCAGAAAGAAAACGCCTTCACAATAATCACCCAGTCACAGAACTCGACCGTACAATCACTCCGTTCTATGACAACGCCCGCTGCGCGGAGACAAGTGGTACCCAAATAATGGAGTTAGCATATTATTATTATTAGTCATATGGTGCAAGGAAGACTGAGGCTTATGCTGCACCAGCCAAAAAAAATTCCCGAGTTACTCTGTGAGAGAGAGAGAGAGAGAGGAAGGAATCACCAAGAAAGAGAAGAATGATGATATCCAGCTCAGGACCCTGTGTGTGCCAAACCCATACTCACCAAATGTAAGCCCCTGTGGTTATAGTTTGTTGAATTATATCAAGTTTGTCACTAAGCTTTAATGTTTTTCGTTTCTTCTCTGTATGAGGTTTATTAACTTTAAGAGCAATAGTGAGGGGTTTTTTGATTTAAAATAGATGTAAAACAGCGGTATAATCCGTGATGTCAGAGTCAGATCAGATACAGAATTCATTTTGAAAATGGCAAACGTAAACAAATGCAGTAATCACGTGACTTGCCCTTTTCTTTTTCCGGCAGTGCAAGACATATGCGGCGTATGTAGCATCCTTTTGGTAGTTGTTGGCGCATCGACTTCTGTGGCCATTATGCACCTCCCAGGGTTTTTGCAGTACTTTGATCCAAGCCCGAGGTGGGATTTGAACCCACGACCTTTCGGTTGGCAGATAGGCAATTTACCCACCTGGCTAGCCCGGTCGGCCACGGTGTATGTATACATCCGATCTCAATATGCCGTTATTTCGAGTGTGCTGTTATTTCGACAGTCTGTTGTATTTTTTTGAAAAATACCTGTGTAGATTTACACTTTTTTTTTTTTTTTTTTACTGTGACAATTACAGCGTGAGAAAGGATTGCTGTGAACACAGTGAATGATTAGATGGTACCTACGTACATACCGCTTATTAGCTCTTTTCGTATCTTCTGTGCACTGGCTTTCGAAGGCCCCTTTGGGAATATTGGCAGGTACTTAAAATCTATATAGAACCAGAAAATATTTGCCACACCTGCTTACTCATATGTTGTCGTTCCAGCTTCTTGCCGGATTGACAACGAAACCAGTCTTCACCATTTCGCTCTTCCTACCATCTCTTTCTCTCTCTCTCTCTCTCTCTCTCTCTCTCTCCAGCTCCTCCAAGCACAAACGCCTCTTCTCTCCACGTCGCTCTTTTTGCCGGCTTTTTCTGGCCTTCCTCTTTGGCAGTCTGTTATCCTCCATTCTCTTTACATATCGAAACTTTCTCAATCTGTACCTCCCAGTTATTTCTTGTAATAGTTCTTCTCTCATTTTCTCACGAATGACCGCGTTTTTCACTCTGTTTCTCCTGGTTTTTCCACAACTTTCTCAGAAACTTCATTTCCATCACTTGCATTCTGATGATATCCTTCTCCCACATTAATCATGTTTCCGATCCATTAGTTATTACTGGTACGTAATAAGCTGTATATTATTATTAGCCATACGATGCAAGGAAGCCTGAGGCTTATGCTGCACCAGCCAAAATTCCCAAGTTACCCTGAGAGAGAGAGAGAGAGAGAGAGAGAGAGAGAGAGAGAGAGAGAGAGAGAGAGAGAGAGAGAGAGAGAGAGAGAGAGGAAAATCACCAAGAAAGAGAAGGATGATGATATCTAGCTCAGGATCCTGGGTTTGCCAAGCATAGAGTATCTTGCACTTCCCAGATACCTTTTTTCTCCAAACTAGATCTTTTATACAGTTAAAAAATATCCTTCCTTGGTCTGCTCTTCTACCTATCTATCAATTCTATGTTCTTTATCTACCATACTATCTAAATATCTGAAACTATCTTTCTCTCAATAAAGATGTTAATCTCTTCCTCCTTCCTTGTCATTCTCATCGTATTACTCTTAGCAACATTAAACTTCAAATTGTATTTCTTTGCCTCCTCCTCCACCCAGCTTTCCACTTGCTTCTCTACCTCCTCCTCCCAAATCCTAAAATTAAACCGCCGGTCCTAAAACTAATGAATCACTATAATTAAAACTATTGGTCATTTGCAAAGTTCACCAGTAAACAATAACTCAATGCTTGAGGTACTGACCAATGCATCGTGCTGAAGACTACTTTGTGTTATGGCTACGTAAAAGTCGTAAAAATCCACTATTACTCACTAGATTATGGTCATCACTATTAACTAAAAACAAGAAAAATTACTTGACAAATCCATAAAAACGCATTTTGCATGTAAAATCTTATGCTGCTGGACGGAAAGCGCAATAATACTTGCAAAACGTCTGTTATACGAGATAAAAGACAAGCACACCGGAAACTATTTATGCTCTTTATTCTCTTCACTTCCTGCAACTATACATTGGATGCATCTTACCGTGGAGAGAAGACTGGTTTGTGCTCACAGAAATATAAATGGCATTAATGGTTGGATAATTTTAAAGATACTTTTAAGTTCCTGTACTGGTGACATTTTGGCATCGGTAAAAAAAAAAAAAAAAAGAAGCATATCATAACAATAAAATATATCTGTTATCGCGATTTTTTTTTTTTTTTTTATGAAAACCCCAAACACGAGAGGTAACCTATAGTAACCAGTGGTTTTCAACCTGGATGCCTCAACAACATTCCAGGGGTACCACGAAATTTGAGTTTAAGTTACTTATTATTATAATTATATTATTGTAATAAATATCATATAACATATATATTTTTTAATATTATATATATATATATATATATATATATATATATATATAAATGCGCTCCCGCACATTTCAACCATCTAGCCCGCAATTACCTGAATCGAACGTTTCCCGGTCGGTGGATAGGTAGAGGTGGACCAACTGTCTGGCCTCAACGCTCACCTGATTTCTTCTTGTGAGGCCATTTAAAGTCATTGGTGTATTCGACTCCGGTAGCTGATGTGGAAACTCTCTGCAATCGAATTGTGGCAGGTTGCGAGACAATACGAAACATGTCAGGAATTTGGCATCGTCTTCGCGAGTCTATGAGATGTCATTGTGAGGCCTGTATTCAGGCAGAAGGTGGACATTTTGAACAATTACTATAAGGTGATGTGAACAGTTAAGTGTCATAGACAGACCTTCAAAACTCGGAAACCAAGCATTTCCGGAACTATGTTGATATAAAATATTTTTGTTGTCTACATATGAGGAACTCATTCCTGAAGTATGCCATGTATTTTTGAGATACCCTGTACACACACACACACTGTGCTGCCACTTTATTAGATAAAACCCTGCTGTGCACACAAATGGTTCATCCCACAACGTTGCAAGTCACATGACCACAGTTGTTTATATAAATGCAGCAGAACAATCTTTCTAGTATCAGTTAAGTGTACATACCAAAGCAAGAATGGGGAAAAGGAGTGATCTAACGGACTTCGAATGTGGCATGGTAGTAGGTGCAAGACGTGCTGGACAAAGCATCTCTAAAACGGCAGTTCTTCTGAACTTTTCACGCACCACAGTTTCAAGGGTGTATTGAGAATGGTGCAACGAACAGAAAACATAATCTCAACGGCACTCTTGTGGAAGAAAATCGCTTGTTGGTGAGAGGTCAGAGGAGGATGGCTAGAATTGTGCAAGCAGACGGGCCACAATGTCGCACATCACGTCAGAATACAACTTTGGTGCGCACCACAAAATATCGCAACGGATCACTAGTCGCACTTTGTCGCAAATGGGCTACAACAGCCGACGGCCACATCGCGTACCTTTGTTATCAGTGAAGAACAAGAGAGTACGCCTCCTGTGGGCACAGCAACACCAGCACTGGACTGTCGAGGATTGGAAAACAGTTGCTTGGTCTGACGAGTCGAAGTTCCTGGTGCATCTTGTTGATGGAAGGCTCAGAATTTGGCGAAAACAACATGAATCCATGGACTCGTCATGTCTGACAACTACTGTGCAGGGTGGTGGGGGCAGTGTGGGGGAATGTTTTCTTGGCACACATTGAGTCCATTGATACCCATAGATTTACGTCTGAATGTCACATCGTACCTAAACATTGCTGACAAAGTGCATCCGTTCACGTTGACAGTTTATCTTCAGACAGATGGTTACTTCCAGCAGGACAATGCGCCGGTGCACAAAGCCTGAATCACCATGGAATGGTTCCCGGAACATGACAATGACTTTTCTTTGCTGCGGTGGCCCGCTCAGTCTGCGGATCTCAATCCTATTGAACATCTTTGGGATGAGCTGGAAAGAGCTGTTCGTTGCAGGCCTACACCTCCGTCGAATCTCAAGGAACTGCGTGACACACTCATGTCTGCATGGTACTCCATTCCTGCACAACGTTTTCAGAATTTTGTTCAATCCATGCCTAGACGAATTCAGACTGTTTTGAGGGCTAAAGGAGGCTCAACACGCTACTAGGTAGGTGTACCTAATAAAGTGGCAGCACAGTGTGTGTGTGTGTGTGTGTGTATATATATATATATATATATATATATATTTCCTTTTATTTATTTTTTTTTTTTTTGTATTTTTATTGTTATTTGTGATTTATTTATTATTATTTTATTTAATTTTGGCTGGTGCAGCACAAGTCTGGCTTCCTTGCTCTGTATAGCTAATAAGAGCTGACATAGTATGTATTCGACCATACTGTTAAAAATAAGCCTACAAAAGTTTCTCCTTCCTAGACGGAATTTAAACCCAGTATAAATTTTGCAGGCCCTAGCCATACTTGTCCCTCCTCGGGGAGGAGGGTTACTGATAATGTTCTGTCTGCCAACTTGTAGAATATCTCAGCCAGCGTGGCCATAACATAAATCGTACTAAATCCTTCCAGATGTTCTTTTCTCTGAAAAGTTCACCTGTCCTTTCTGATATCCTGAAAATCCTTACTCTAATCAAGATCTCTGACAAGGCTCTGTCACACACCAAATTGCCACTAGCACAATGCTCTGTCACACAACAAATTACCAACTAGCAGAATGTTTCAGCCAGTGCGGTCTCAACATAAATCTCATTAAATTCGTACAAATTAGTGATGGGCACAATCAAAATAATCAATTATGGCATTTTTATAATCGATTTATGTGCAAATTATGCCAACAATGAAACCGAAAAAGCTATATGAGGGTGTATCAAGAAGTTCGTACCCTAACCTAGATAAAACATGAGTAGGAAGATGGTTTTTAATATAAGTTGCCTACATATTTAATAATTAACACGTGAAATTTCATTCCTGTAAGTGATCGTACACCAGAGGTGGACCCCGGAATCTGAGGAAGGACGCTATGGTTGACAAAGTGGAGTATCGAGCAGTGATCAAGTTCCTGCATTTCCAGGGCAAGAAAGCTCAGGAAATTGACGAAGAAATTATTTCTGTGTATGGACAGAATTGTTCATCCTACGACTCTGTAAAAAAGTGGAAACGGCAGTTATAGTGCGGTCGTACAAGTGTCTTTGACGAGCCAAGAGCAGGAAGGCCATCGACAGACAGTGAGACGGTTGTAAAGGTTGAGCAGCTGGTGCTGAGTGACAGACGTGTGACAATTAATTTCATCGCAAATGCAGTGGGAATTAGTTATGGGCCTGTCCACAGCATTGTACATGACCATCTGCACGTGTCTAATGTCTCAACACGATGGGTTTTAAGATTGCTGACGTTTGCAGAAGCAATGTCGAATGCAGTGTTCTCTCCAACTGTTGGATTTGTGTAACGCGGATGTTGAGAACTTTTTTAGGGTGAACCCACCCTATTCTTCTGACCTAGCATCGTCAGACTTCCTTCTTGTTTCGAGGAATGAAGAAACCATCGCGTGGATGCGGCTTTGATTCGTCTCAGGAAGTCATCAATGAAATGGAATCGTGGTTTCAGGCAAAAAGTTCGGACTTCTATGATCAAGGCATTAAACAACTGATCCACAGATGGGAGAAATGTGTTACTATACATGGAGTACACAGAAAAGGATTAAAGTTCCTGTGAAGTTTCACCTTTCTAGGTAAGGGTACGAACCTTTTTGATACCCCCTCGTATATATATATTTCATAATGTCTTCCAGACCTGTATGCAGTATTCAAGAGATATACATATATATATATATATACACTGTATCTTGAATTTGAACTATATATATGTATAGAATATATATTCATTATATGTATGTGAAAAAACAGCTATGCATTAGTCATTTATTTGATTTGACTGTCTATCCGTTCAAAAGTTCGTGGTGAGTAGCACAGAGACGGCCATGTGGATTTTTCGTTTTGGTAATTCTAGGTAGTTCAGATTTAAGTTTTTAGCATTGGTGATCAAGTATTTTTTTTTTTAAACCTAGGCATACACGTTGCTACTAACAACGCTAAAAAATTGTTAGTTAGCACTATTAGGCTAAAAATGCCTGAAATGCAATCATATTACACCTGTATCCGCTCCACGAAATTGGTCCGTAATAAATTATATAGAATCCAATAGAAAGGAATAAAATCAAATCATGTGTATAATGACATTACTAACAATCTATAATAAATAGGATTATTTCATTAAATATTATTATGAAATATTAATAAAAATATTTCATAATAATAAAAAAATATATAGCAAAGTACGTATATATAGGTACTAATTTACATGTAATATAGTTACTAATTTGCATGTAATCGATTAGGAAAATGTTATAATCATTATTTAGATTATTGAGATAATCGACTATGAACATTCGTTATGCCCATCACTAGTCCAAATGGTCTTTTCCTGAAAAATTCACCTACGAAGATGCATCTATTGCTTAAGGGTATTCCCATCCCTCTTGCTGAAAACATACTGATTTAGGGTTAGTGGGTGATTTAAAGTTCACAACATCCAGTCACTGCCAATCAAAATCAATAAGTGAAGAATGGTTAACGAAGCAGCACCTGGGCTACGTTAGGTATGTAGCTACAATCTGAAGATAGCCGAGTGGTTAAGCGATTGGGTGCAGAAGCATATGCACTTTGGACCGTGGTTCAAGCGCGGATGACTGCTGAATATGGTCAGTGATTATATTTATTGTCGAAATAATTAATGTAAAACTCCTCTGGTCGTGATGGAGTGTAAACAAGAATTTTTTTTGTTTTTTAGGCATGATGTAGCTAAGTGGTCAGGAGCGAGAGTGCAGTAGCATATGCTCAATGGAGTTGTACTAGTAATGGTGAAAGAAAGCAAGCTTATATAGCATCAACCAAAAAAAAAAAAAAAAAAAACCCGCACAGTTCACCCATCCGTATCTTTCAAAAATTTAATTCTTCCTTGAATTTATTCCATCCATCCACTTCCACAACAACAGATGAAAGCCTGTTCCAACAATCAACCACCCGCTGACTGAAAGCAACTTCCGGACATCTGTCCTTGAAACCATCCTTCCTCAACTTCAATTTATGCCCTCTCATGGGTGTAGTCTCAGCAAGCGTAAGAATACCATTAACATTCAGCTTTCTCAATCTTTTTTTTTTTTTTTTTTTGTGTGTGTTTATGTTTTTTATGTTTTTTTTTTACGCCACGATTTTTTTTTTTTTTTTTTATGTGAACCCCAAACACGAGAGGTATTAGAACCTATAGTACTTAGTACCGTTCTTGGGTTGGAGGTCGAGAAGGCGAAAGAAGATATTTGTTGACATTGGACTTGAACTTCTGTAGATTGTAATTTTCAGGAAATACGTATGAAGGAAGATTGTTCCAGAAAACGGCAGTTGAATAAATAAATGAGAATGATGAAAAGTTGGTTCTGTGGGTTTGAAATTGGACAGTAAATGGATGTTGGCTGGTGGCGGCACATGTTCGGACTGTTTTGAAAGAGAGAGCGGGAATTATAGAAGCCAATTCAGAAGAACAGTGCCCATGGAAGTATCTGTAGAAGAGGCATGCAACAGAAACAGTACGTCTATGAGAAAGCGAGTGGAGAGACTGTTAGAGATGAATCATTAATTAACATACCTGCCCTCTTCTGAATGGAATCAAGAAGCCTGAGAGAGGTTTTGGGGGCACCACCCCAGATGTGGGTACAATATTCCATGGCAGGGCGGATTTGCGATTTATACAGAGTGAGCAGCTGTTTGGAAGAAAAGTAACGCCGAGAGCGAAAGAGAAAACCAAGTTTTTTAGATGTAGAGGAAGCAATATTTGTAATGTGGCCGACCGGGCTAGCCGAGTGGGTAAAGTACCTACCCGGCAACCCAAAGGTCGCGGGTTCGATTCCCGCCTCGGGCTTGGATCAAAGTACTGCAAAAAAAACCTTGGGAGGTGCAATATGGCCACAGAAGCCGATGCGCCAACAACTACCAAATCAAAAAAAAAAAAAAAAAAAATTTGTAATGTGCTTGTGCCAAGAGAGAGAGATTAGAAGTCAGGGTAATCCCCAAAAGAGATATATCATCTTGCCTAGAAATCAGTGTCACCAAAGATAAGCATAGGAGCAGAAGAATCCTTTTTGCGAAATATAAGACAAGACTGAGTTTTAGAAGGGTTGAAATCAACTAAGTTGTCTTTGCCCCACTGGAGAATTACCTGAAGATCGGCATTTAAGGAATTGGTAGCAGATTTTCGAGAAGTTGAAGCTGATTGAGTAGGACAAGGTTTCTCAAAATGGAAAGTGGAATGCAATGTGCTATCATCGGCAAAACGCCGACCGGGCTAGCCGGGTAGGTAAAGTGCCTGCCTGGCAACCCCAAGGTCGCGGGTTCGATTCCCGCCTCGGGCTGGATATCACGATGGTGCCGAACCAACCGGTTGGTTGGATATCCCGGCCACGATACACGAAGGAAGCAAGGAAAAAAAAAAAAAAAAAAAACTGGTTCCTTCGTGTATTGATCACATCATACGAAATAAATAAATAAAAATCGGCAAAACTATGGATAGGATTTCCAGTCAATGGAAGAACGTCATTAATATACAAGAGGAAAAGAATGGGGGAAAGAACTGAACCTTGGGGGACACCGGCATTAGTGGAGAAGTTAGAAGACAGAGAGCCATCTACCATCACCCTCAGTGAGCGATCAGAGAGAAAACCGGATAACCAATTACTAAAAACAGTTGGCAAACCATAAGATGGAAGTTTGTTTAGAAGACCTTTATGCCAAACACGATCAAAAGCCTTTGAGATGTCAAGAGCAACTACTTGTGTTTCACCGAACCTTTCCATTGAATTAGTCCATAAATGGGTAACATAAGCCAGAATATCACCAGTGGATCGACATTGATGGAATCCAAACTGGCAATCGTTGATCAGACGGAAGGTTTCTAGGTAGTTTAAGAGTTGGCGGTTAATTGATTTCTCCATTACTTTAGAAAGAGTAGAAGTAATGGCAATGGGACGATAATTGGATGGGAGGGATTTGTCACCCTTTTTAGGAACTGGCTGGATATGAGCAAATTTCCAAGCAGAAGGAAAAACACCTTTGGAATAAGAAAGTGAAAAACGGCGGCAAAGAATAGGAGTAAGTTCAGGAACACAGGTTTTGAGAACAAGTGGAGAAATACCATCAGGAACTGTAGCTTTCTTATCATCGAGATTCATCAAAATCCTTCTGATATCCTTTTGACGAAAGACCACAGGAGGCATTAAATGGAGCATGTTGGGAATGGTGGGAGGTGTTTTACCAAGATCATTAATACATGAGCTGGAAGAAAAATGGGATGGTAACAGGTCAGCTTTATCCTTGGCTTAAGTGACAACAGAACTATCTGGTTTGGACAGGTGGGAGCAGCGATGGGCAAAAGTTGCAGCCAATAGCTTTGGCAAGAGACCAGAATGCTCGGCTATCATTAGGGCAAGAAGCAAGTTTTCTACTCTTAGCCTGTTCAAACTCTAGTTTGGACTGATTAATAACTGCTTTACAATTGTTGCGAGCTTTGGTGTAGGCAGAAAATGAAACTGAAGAATTAGAAACAAGTCAATTACGATATGCAACATTCTTCTCTTGAACAGCCTTAGCACATTTATTGGAAAACCAAGGTTTAGATAAAGGACGAGATTTTAAAGTGGAGTGAGGAATAAAGGATTCCATTCCTGCCAGAATAATTTCACTGACACAATCCGAGCAAACGCTGACATCAGAAGTTTTCAAACAGTAATCCAACTATGGAAAAGAAGAAAAGAAGTCTCGCAGGTCATCCCATTTTGCATTCTTGTAATGCCAAACAACACGAGGTTGGGAATAGCCATGAGATAAAGGTTTCATTGGAGAAAAGACAGTCACCAAGTTGTGATCTGAAGTGCCTAGAGGACCTCTCACTTCGACCGTGTACTTAGAAGCGTTGTTTGTGAGAAAAAGATCAAGCGTATTGGCTGTATGATTATGATTGTCCGGTATTCTTGTAGGTAAATGTGCTAGGTCATTAGTAATTGCAAAAACCTCAACATCTCGACCAGCTGGGTCGGTGTGACTAGAAAACGGAAGCCAGCTGAAGTTGTGAACCTTAAAATCACCAAGGAAAATTACCTCACTGTTAGGAAAGTTGGACTGGAGAAAGTCAAGTTGCAAAGAGAGGAAGTCAAAGAGCTCCAAGTGATTAGTGAAGTTGGGATAACAGTAGAGACAACAGATGAATTTGACACAATGAAGTAGAGAGATTTTAAGCCAGAGAAGGTCAAAGAGAGTAGATTCCAAATTGCCAAGTCTCTGACAGGGAATATCAGAAGGACATATGCACAAGTACCACCTTTGAGGCGAAAGGAATCATACAGCGAATAATTTGGGCATCTGAGATGAGCAGTAGTTGAATCAACCGATAACTGAGATTCTGTCAGAAAAAGTACATCGGGTCTGGCAGATTGCAAGTGGAAATGGACATCGTTAAGATTAGAATTAAGACCACGTATATTTGTGAAATGAATTAGGAAGTGCTTTGGAGGTTTAGATCTTTTCGCAGATAAGCTTGCTCTATTAGTTTGCCAATTCGTGGTGTATTCAATAGTAAGAAAAAGTGGGTGGGACATGCTGTATGAAGTACTGAA